>NC_069692.1:47181141-47488921 GCF_023699985.2 Odocoileus virginianus
TCTAGTGCCTAAATTAGCTCTTCTTGCTATGATCACATCCATCTACTCTCTTGACCTAAAGTGAACTATTTCCTCTTCATCTGACTCTATTATCAGAGCTAGTGAATCACTGTGCTGTAATTAAATCACCCGGGAAACATTCTCAAATCTGCCCTATCACTGCCTCTCTTGCTTAGACCTGCTTCCGTCCACAGCTGGAACTGATTGGTAGACTGCAGAACTGTCCATCTTCTAAAATCCACGATAACTTTGAAAAACTCAAAAACCCCACATTGTTAGGTCGACTTTCAAAATACTGTATTAAAACTAAAATCAAAGACAAGACCAAGTGTGTAGACTATCCTTTCCAAGTTAGACCAACATCTTCTTCCTTAAAGACACTGGTGCTGCACCTCCTGAAGTCTTTATAAAGCTCTCCACAACACCCAGACACATTCACCCCGCCCTCCCACACATGCACACTCACTCACCAACACACAGATACACACACTTGCACACTCTCAGGCTCCAGCAATGAGTACATGTTCCAAATCACCACCCACAACCTGATGCTTTGGGGCACTAGTCAATCAACTCCTTATTCTGGAGACTTTGTTCTAAATTCAGGCTCTGAACGCTCTTCTCTGGCCTCATCAACCCCAAAGAGAATAGGTCATTTTCTCTTTTATAGACATACTTCTAGTCTTGCAGTTATCACGAAGTAATAGTTAATTGGATTATATAACTGTTGCCCCCAACTTGAGAGGGCTTTATCTATGCATCTCATACCTGAAGAATAGCAGCTATCAGACTCAATTTGTTTAACTCCACTAATGTTTTTGATCAACATTTAGAAAACTAAGATCCATCACTTCATGGCAAATAGTTGGGGAGACAATAGAAACAGTGCCAGACTTTATTTTCTTGGGCTCCAAAATCACTGCAGATAATAACTAAAGCCACGAAATTAAAAGACGCCTGCTCTGAAAGAAAAGCTATGACCAAACTAGACAGCATATTAAAAAGCAGAGACATTACTTTGCCAATGAAGGTCCATCTAGTTAATGCTATGGTTTTTCCAGCAGTCCATGTATGGATGTGAGAGTTGGACTACAAAGAAAGCTGAGTGATGAAGAATTGATGCTTTTGAACTGTGGTGTTGGAGAAGACTCTTGAGAGTCCCTTGGACTGCAAGGAGATCCAACCAGTCCATCCTAAAGGAAATCAGTCCTGAATATTCATTGGAGGGACTGATGCTGAAGCTGAAGCTCCAGTACTTTGACCATCTGAAGGGAAGAACTGACTCATTGGAAAAGACCCTAATGCTGGGAAAGATTGAAGGCAGGAGAAGAAGGGGACGGCAGAGGATGGGATGGTTGGATGGCATCACCAACTCAATGGACATGAGTTTGAGTAAGCTCCAGGAGTTGGTGATGGACAGGGAAGCCTGGCATGCTGCAGTCCATGGGGTCGCGAAGAGTCAGACAGGACTGAATGACTGAACTGAACTGAACTTTGATTAAGTGATGACAACTTAGGCAGCATGCTTAAAATAAGACTGAGTGACATTTTAATAATAACTGAAAAAAGAATCTTCAGACCGTTTACATACATGATTATAAAAATACAGGTTATATTGACATGTGCAGCCATTGACCTAGACTTGTAGAACAGAAAGCACTGAGTGACCTGAATATAGTGACTCTACCACTGATTCACATAGTAATAATCTCTCTTTTCCTGCTCACCATGCAAAATCACCATCTCCTCCTCCTGACTATTTTTTTTCCCTTACATCTATACAAATAAAGTATTTCCACCTACTTAGATATTAAAAGTGTTATAGCAAATGTCACTAATGACCCCTGAGGCCAAAATTTTTTAATCTCTTGAATTATTATTATTAATTTTTGCAGCATTTGCTACTCTGGGACACCCTCCATGACGCCTCCCTCTTGGCTTCTGGTTCTTCTACCTCTTTGACCATTATTTGTCAGGTGAGTCAGGGGAGCCTCTTCTTTCACCCACTCCTTAAACACTGGTTTTACCCAGGCACTCTGTTACTTGGTGATGTCATCTACTTCTCCGGCTGAGTGCCTTGGGTTCATATACCCAACTCGTTCTTGAACATAGACTCCTGGATAATGCACAGGTGCCCCAAATCATCCTATCATGATCTGAACTCCTCACTGTCCACCCTACTGGTTAGCCTGCTTTACTTTCCTTTCTTTCCCCATGCCAGCTGCTGACGTGCTCAATCACCCAACCACTGATACAACAGCCCCCCTAAACTCTTTCCTTACAAACCATATTCAATTGACAACTAAGCACTGCCCATTTACCTTCTTTCTTACTGAGCTCTTAAAACGTTTCCTTCCCACACCCTCTGCTACTTCTGTAGGTCAAGACCTCATCCTTCTCTGGACAGTTGCTATAGTCCCTTAATTGATCTGCTTGTCTTCAGTTTTGCCCACATCCTATTCATATGCCATCATTCTTACTTCTGCCAAAGTAAGCTATATGTATCTTATACACACACACATACATACACATAATGAAAATCTGACGAGTTAAAATCCATCAGTGCATGCTAAAAACTAAATGTAGTGTTTATTAAATTTTATTTTGATCCAGTTATCATGTACAGAAATCTAAGCTCATCCTACAATAGTAACCCAGGATGCCATCTTACATTTCTATTCTCTTTTAGTCCAATCAAAATGTAAACACAACCTCCACACTAAAAAACTAGCTTTTACTGATCTTCAGGCCCACTGATAGGTTGTGACGCACATATTTAAAAACACTGGCCTACAGGCTAAAGCCCATCCTTAGTGTCCTGCCCACCCCCAAATTACTGTCACTGTTTTCACAGCAACCTAGAAAGGGACTTATATGGAAATGGAGAGCTCGACTTACAAATACCACTCTCTAGAGAGAATCAGTAGAAATGAGGAATGGACTGTAAACTTTAAATTTTTCAAGTCACCTAAAGAGAGGTCCACTGTCGTAATTAGTTAAGTGTGGAGTGAAGAAAAAGATTCTCAGAAAGGAGAACCCAAAAGCCACTCTCAGTCACTCTACTCAGAGAGGCTGCCAGGAAGGTTCCACTAGGTTCATGGTAAGTTACAACAGCTTTCCACTCCTAGGAGTCCACGGAAAGCAGAAGCAAAATAAGAAAAAATAATTAGTCTCTTTGGCAAGGATGTCAATTGCTGCTTCTTATCTGATAATTCCAATCTTAGGTGGACACTGGAATAAGTGGTACAAACAAAAATGGGACCTCATTATATGGAATATAACACATCTTAAAATTCATGTTAATTCCTCAAAGAACTTTCCCCAAAGTTGCTTGTTTTCTAATGCCTGGAACATATGATGGAAAGTGGGGATCATAAGTTTTCCATGAATTTTCAAAAAAAGTTCCACCATCAAGAAAATGGATTTATGGCTAGAACATGTGTATAAAAAAATGGCAACATCATTAAAAGAAGCAGCTCTTCCAACTTAAAACTTTTTTCAATGCAATTATAAACCATTTTTACTACAGTTAGGAGAAAATTATTTGTGTTCCTTGAAAAGTACTGATCAAGTGTGGAAGATGATATTTCAAATACACATAGATAAAATCTATAACTCATTTATGGAGCCTCTTGAAATTTATTTACCCAAATTTTATATCTTAAACCATAAATAATTTTGTATTTGTGACCATGTGTATGCAAAATATAAGCAAGCATTTAAACATTTTATTAATTTCAGTTTTGCCAATGGGAATAAAACTTGACACAGCAAAAGGATTACAAAAAGTTACTTTTCTTTTCATAGCTTTTTGATAATCTTATTACTTTATTTTGGTTTTACTTCAAAAAATTGTCAGATAGCTAAGGAAACCTATAGAAAAATCACTCCTAAGACACATTTCTTCAACGGCTTTTGCAAAAATAACTTGGAAGGAGGCATTTCCCTAGGAGTAACTACTTGGCTGTAATGGTTATGCTAACAGTATTACCACTGCTGAGACATTTTAAGGAAATATTTAATTTTTCTTACCAGGAGCATCATTTTATTCAGAAGATTGAATAGATTATGCCACTCTGCAGAATTTTAAAGCTCTTTACATTTCATCTTACAGAAATCCACACTTGCAACACAGAGTTTGCTTATTTGGTTTCTCCTCTAATTCCTTTTGCTTGGCCATTTAAAGCTTCAGGAATATCCACACTTGAGGTTACAATAATAAGAACAAACTGACGGTCCATCCCTCTTTCTGATTGTCCCTGACCTTTCTAGGACACAGTGTGAAGGTGGTTATGAATGAGCCATGCACTTCCCTTCTTCACATTTAGGAAAGGATCCCCTCTCTGCACCTTTTCATTACTTCCCCAGGATCTCAGGCTCAAGCCCACATACTTTCTAAATCCAAAACTTACAGAGTTTCTAATAGCACAGAGCTCCCCAATACGTGTTTCTTTCCCATCATTAGCTTCATGCTTCCCATAGGCATTAGAAACATCACTTAATGAAGATGCTTGAGACACAGAGGTGTTTCCAGATCGTTTTATCTAATTCAGTAGCAGCCTTTTACCCCCAGACACCCCAGAGCAGCCAGAGCTTGCGCTCCCACATGCAATGTGAATTAATACATCTGGAACCAGTGATCTGTGTTACAGACGACATTTTCAGTCAATGAAACCAATGCCATACTCACGGTGGAGGCGGGTGGGGCTGGTGCTCAACATTTCTTGGGGCTTTGCAGGCAGCAGGCTTCACCATGTCCCTGACCACACACCTGGGGCGCATGATAGACAGCACAACGCACTATTAATTATAAAATGGGGAGAAACATCTGGAAATTAAACACGGTACTGAAAACAAGTTTAAGGGAACTGTCTGCAAGCCCCTACATATTAACCTAGAGGCCCTGAGAAGCCCTGGGAGTTAGGAGCCTTCAGCTCATGCTTCTAAGAGCTCAATTACACCCAGATGAACTCCATGCCAGTGCTGGCCTCAGTATTGGATTTCCTGTTTAGTACCAATAAAATGGTCCTTATTAGACTTCCCCATAGAAGCAAAGCTGCTGAAAACTTTGGCTTCACCCTATGAAGACATCTGAAAGCGTAAACATAGGAGCCCCTGCTGCGCTGATACGTTAAAAACAGGCAGGACTTTCTGTGGCCTTGGCTATCTTACTGAAAGACATGGACTTTTGTTTCATGCCCTTCATCACCACATAGATCTTTCCCTTTATGCAAGAAAAAAGAAGAGAAATAAAAAAAACAGAGATCTGCAATGTTTCAGGACATCCCCCATGTTCTAAATCCATTCAAGCTAAGAAAGGAGGAAGAGTCAGAGGGAAATGTACATATATAAAGTGTGTGTGTCTCCATAAGTATGCAAAATAAATATGCAAGATGCCTGCACAGTGTGAAAATAGGCAGGAAAAGGTCTTTGGGTCTTAAGTTGTCCATCACAGAATAAATAAATGCAGAGAATGGGTCACAGCTGCAAAGGGCAGCAGGGGGAGGTGCCCTTAACCTGATGTCAACAGGACTTAATGCAACGCTGGAGAGAATCAGAGCATAAGCCAGAAAACATAGCCCTTTGAGGCTGTCCTTGGATGGCTCAGATATCCCTCCACCTCAGAAGCCCTGAACAAACCTTGATTTGAATAGGGAAGCCCTGTTTATAAAGTTGAGACCCTGAGTCTTAGACTCTGCTAAATCAAGCCACATAGGACTTGGGATTCTCAAACAAGAACCTGGTTCTTAACTTTGACAGTGTTTTTGACTGCACTTGGAGATCTGACTACCTGTAAGGCCAGTCATGCTATTCAAGAGGTGGCTCAGTGGTGAGGCAGTGGCGGATAAACTGCTTTCCCAGAGCTAAAAGCTGCATGGCAAAATTCTCCACTTCTGAAAGAAATGATACAGGCAGACGTGGACACTGCACAGAAACGTGAGTGCACACACACACACACACACACACACACACACACAGAGCTAAGTCCAAACAGGATCAAGTAAGACTTAGAAATCAATATATAATGTGACAAGAAAAGAAAACGATGCCATTTCAAAGCCATCCCTCCTGGGCTCAAAGGAAAGAAATGTGGTAACTATCTAGAGTGAACGCTAAACTCTTAGTGGACTGATCACCAGTCATTGGAGAAGGACACTCTGGCAGGAAGGTTCAGAGAACATTCAAGAAGGCAGTTGCCAGGGAGAAGTAATACCCCAGGGTATTACTGAGCTCTGAAATGTTAATATAACTTACTCAAGTACAGTGCACAGAAAGTTACATTTCACTGCACTGGGAAATCTTTAGCAATTCTCACTCAACTAAAAATAGCCCACATGGCATGTTGAATCTTTACACGCATTGGTTTGTGAAAATATCGGAAATATCACCAACTTTGGAGAAAATCTTGAAGAATTATATGTATGAGAAACCATATGCAACCTTCTGTCTTAGTTCATTTCCTTTCTTCTTTTTTTTCCCTCCTGAAAATTCAGGTATTTAGGCAAAGTTTTGGGAAAAAAAGAAATCTGCCACTCAATTAGAGTTTTCCTTCAATATGTTTTTAAAAAACTCTTCTCCAATAAAGGTGGATTATTAGCCAGCATGAAAGACCATGTCTGTGTAAGAAAATTCTAATTTAATTTTGAGAATTCAGTGGTTTTGATTTAAAACTATAGTAAATGGCATATTTCATCTGTCTGCCTATGCTATAGAATCTTTTTTTAAAAATTCATTTTAATTGGAGTCTAGTTACTTTACAACACTGTAGTGGTTTTTTCCATACATTGACATAAATCCGCGATGGGTGTACATGTGTTCCCCATCCTGAACCCCCACCCACCTCCCTCTCCATCCCATCCCTCAGGGTCATCCCAGGGCACCAGCCCTGAGCACCCTGTCTCATGCATCCAACCTGGACTGGCGATCTGTTTCACAAATGATAATATACATGTTCCAATGCTATTCTCTCAAATCATCCCACCCTCACCTTCTCCCACAGCGTCCAAAAGTCCATTCTATACTTCTGTGTCTCTTTTGCTGTCTCACATATAGGGTCATTGTTACCATCTTTCTAAATTTCATATATATGCATTAGTATACTGTATTGGTGTTTTTCTTTCTGACTTACTTCACTCTGTATAATAGGCTCCAGTTTCATCCACCTCATTAGAATTGATTCAAATGTATTCATTTTAATGGCTGAGTAACATTCCATAGTGTATATGTACCACAGCTTTCTTATTCATTCGTCTGCTGATGGGCATCTAGGTTGCTTCCATGTCCTGGCTATTATAAACAGTGCTGCGATGAACATTGGGGTACACGTGTCTCTTTCAATTCTGGTTTCCTCAGTGTGTATGCCCAGGAGTGGGATTGCTGGGTCATATGGCAGTTCTATTTCCAGTTTTTTAAGGAATCTCCACACTGTTTTCCATAGTGGCTGTACTAGTTTGCATTCCCACCAACAGTGTAAGAAGGTTCCCTTTTCTCCACACCCTCTCTAGCATTTATTGCTTGTAGACTTTTTGATGGCATTCATTCTGACTGGCATGAGATGGTACCTCATTGTGGTTTTGATTTGCATATCTCTAATAATGAGTGATGTTGAGCATCTTTTCATGTGTTTATTAGATCTGTAGGTCTTCTTTGGAGAAATGTCTGTTTAGTTCTTTGGCCCATAAAAACCTCATTTGAATTTCTGAAATTTAAAGCTCTTTTTGGACCATGAAAATAAACACATCAATACTAAAAAACAATGTTGCTAGAATTTAAATGTACTTAATTTAAAATATACTAACTTAATTAATATACTTTATTTAAAGCAAAATACGAAAACTGATTTTTCATACTAACTTATATCCTGATCTCAGGTCTAGAGTGAATCAGTTAGCTGTTGAATCTGTTGTCAGGGAGAAAATGATTAGTTTCAGCTTGCTAGTTATTCAATCAATTTGAGGGGGCACTAAGCTATGCCAACATGTATTCCTACATTTTCTAATCTGACTTCTTTTAGCTGAAATTGCTTCTAGAGAAGGAGGAGAAGAAAAAAAAACCCTACACTCAGAATAAGCAACATAAAATAATACAACGGCCTCCTCAGACTTTTGTCAGCCTGAATGAATTAGCATTTCTTTAAAGCTGTACTTGTGTCTGTTCTATTGCAGTTTGAGGGATAAACCCAAGTGGTGTTGCCAGTTGTAACGCATGGAAACTGTTCAGCCGACCACTTCCCATCCTCCAGGCGTTAATCATAACACAATAACAGGGACCCCTCATACTTAAACACCACAGTGATAGATCAGCACACTGCAGTGATCAGGGGTCTTCCTTTGCTGTGTGCTAAGGCCCTTCAGTGTGTGAGACTGTCTGCGATGCTCTAGGGACCCCCACCAGGCTCCTTTGTTCATGACGATGAGAATACTGGAGTGGGTTGCCATGCCCTCATCCAAGGGATCTTCCTGACCCAGGGATCAAACCTGCATCTCCTATGTCTCCAGCATTGGCAGGAGGGTTCTTCACCAGTACCACCTGGGAAGCCCCAAGGGTCTTCCTTACATATGATTTACTCCTTCATCCAGACACAAAGAGGCCACAGATAAGCCACAAAGCCGACTTTCCAGAAAAGCTGTGGATAGAGACCAAGAGTCCAAGAGGTGTGACCTCTGATTCCTGCAAAGTCTTCAGTTACTTGGGAAGGAAGGTGGACCCCTCACCATCTTGGCGGTACCTGTGAGCACCCCTTATCACTCAAGCATCACTGAGGATTTATGCAAATAAGGCATCCTGTAAGCATCTCAGGGAAGCTCCCGCGGACTCCGCCTTCCGCGCGGCTGGGTTTTATGAATGACTGCAATCAATGCTGAACGACTGCCAACTGCCCACTCTTCCCTGCATCGTACACACAAGAGAAACTCACCCTGCCGCAAGCCCGCAGATGAGGCTGTGGCAAGGCTTTCATCTCCCCAAACAGGAACTAAATGTGCTTCCAGAGACTTAGAGTATGTGAATGAAACATTCTCAATGCCTTCAAAAGGCACAATTTACATAATCACTTTCTCTCTTTTGAGTTTCCATTTTGGTGCCTGCACTCACCAGCCCCACTTTGCCCTCCCCTTCCCTGCAAAATAACTAAAAAACAAACAAATAAACAAAAAGCCCTTATTGTTTTATGAAATTTTATCTCAACTGAGCTTGATGACAAGGTCATGAGTCTAGTGACAGCACTGAGCTGTACCACAGATGCGGACACGTATGCATTTCCGCTCTCCATTTTTTGTGGTTCTGGACTTTACTGGGGTTTCTCCTCCAGTGATAGAAACAATTACACTCAAACAAGGCTGGGGAAAGTGTGTCTGTGCCTGCTCCCAGGTAGGATTGTACTAGTGTGCATTTGTCACAAGAGTTTGTCAGTTACAATGACATCTAATTTGCTGATCGCTGATCAGACACACAGAATAAGGGAAAAACAGGCAAGAAGAGGACTCTGTAACCAGCCACTTTCTTCTGAACCTTCTATTCAGCACCAGAGACCCTTCTTACATAAGACATTAGGCAAAAGTACCAAAACATGTGCAAACGTCTTGTCTCCACCCTGATTCTTTCTTAACTCCAGGCATCCAGTTGCTTCCCCAACACTTTGGCGTGGGTTTCCAGTAGGCTTCTCAAAATCAACACTTTCAGTAGGAATCCACCTTTTCTTAGACACCTGACCCTCCAGGGCCAGCACCATCTTGGCTGGTTGTAAATGTTTTCTCTAGTTGTTCAGGCCGAAAGCTTTAGTCTCAATGACACTCCTCTCACACCTGTGTCCAGTCCATCACATTTGATTCTCCTTTCAAATATGTCCATTTCAGCATCTGTCCATTCCCCCCTCTTCCCCTGTGGCTACCCCGATGGGGTCAATGCTACTTTTCACTGGGTTCCTGAATCAGACTTCCCACTGGCTGCTGGCAGAGACCCTTTGGAAAGATAAATCAATCATTACTCCTCTGCTCCAAATCCTGCAATGGTGCCACAGTTTACCCACAAAAATGCAGGAGTCCTTGGAGTGTCATCTGGCCTCACGTAACTCCCAGTATTTTCTCCTGCTATCTCCTCCCCAGCATCCACACCCCACTCATGCTACCCCAGCTGCAGTGACCTTGCTGCTGGTTCTCAAACACACTGGGACCTTTGTATCAAACATTCCCTCCCTGATGTGTATGGAACTAACCCTCCCCTCTTTGCAGTCTTGGCTCAAGCGTCAGTGTTTGGTGGTTCCTGCTCAACTTCCCTCCCTACTGTACCGTCTGCTCCCATCAGACTTTCAGTGCCCTTCAGTCATCTTGCTCTAGGGTGGTGGTGGTCTAGTCATTAAGTCATGTCCAACTCTTGCAACCCCATGGATTGTATCCTGCCAGACTCCTCTGTCCATGGGATTCTCCAGGCAAGAATACTGGAGTGGGTTGCCTTTTAAAATCTGCCTCTCCTCTTCAACCCAGCTTGAAATACCAGCTGCTCAAGAGGAAGGATCTCTGTTTGGTTCACTGGCAAAGGCCCAGAGCCTAGAACAGGGCATAGTCACATAGAACATCATAGTCACTCACTACATATTTGTTAAATGAATAAAGCAAAATGCTTCATATTTCCAGCTTGAGTAACTAACATGCTAAGATAGTTATTTACAAATAGATTTAGGTAATACTTTTTTGCATGATTAAAGCATATTTATAGAAAATATCTGCAAAATATAAATTAATGTATGACCAACAAATTTTATGATTTGAATAATCCACTATATTTGTTTTTATATGACATGACTAAGGTTCATTCTTTTTCTAAACCAGAAAAAAAATGATTAATTTTGTGGAAAAGACTCTTTAGTATCACATTGTTGCTTCAAAACAATGAGACACTATTTAACATCTAGTATCCTGCTCTTTTATCAAATAACACTTTAATATAATTGTACATGAGGTAATTCCTTAATAGTAAAGAGAGAAAATTAATCCCCCCCTTTTTTTAATTTTTGTAAACAGTGTAGGAAAATAACAAAAAACTTCTGTCTATTGTCATCTATTTTGAAAATGTCCAAGGATATACAGTTAATATCCTATTTAATCTTCACAATGCTCTGCAAGGAGATATGATTGCCTTATTTGACAGATGAAATAATTACAACTCTAAGAGGTTAAATTTATTTTCCAATGATAACTGGCAAATGTTAATATTTTAAGAAGCTAAGATGTGTATCAAGTTTTGTTTGGGAAAAGGTAATGTCTTTTCCATCATTCAAAGACTCCTTCTAACATTAACACTCAAAAGATGAATGAAAATTAACACAAATCAATCATGAAGCTACAGAGTACAGTATCCTCAGATATGTTTCAATATAACTGATTTCGTGATACAGGTATATTATTGAAACTATTCAGATATCTCACATAGCTGAGTGTTCTTAAAACATTATTCTAGTATTCCAAGACCATATTCTCCAAATATACCAGCAGAACAATGGTGACAGCAGGTGTCAGGTTGGCTAAATTAGAAATGCAGAGTGACCTTGAGACCAGTGGGAATGTAAAACTCAAGGTAGGTCATCCTGTATATAGAGAAAAACAGCTTATATAAGAAAAAGAGTCAAGAAAGTGAAAAAAAATTTAAAAATTACTTGCAAGACAAATATAATTTGGTTGATAAAAATCTCTTCAAAAATATTTTTCAAAGGAGGTCTTCAAAAGTGATCTTTTCATCTCCATTTACTAATACTGAAAGAGGTAAAGTTGAAAATATTATTTTACACAATGAATTTTAAAAATTGTGTATTCATGTCTACTTAGCAGTGAAGTGTGATGACTGCTACTTGTAAGATGAAGATGAAACAGTGACAATTCTACACCAGACGGGAAAAGTGGATGTTGTTATTTTGAAAAGCCAGATGTACTAATCACAGATCATAAGGGTATGGTCTACCTCTGATGTACATTCAGGGAACGCTCAGAAGCTACATAAGAGTGACCTTTATTTTAAAATTGACAATGAGGACAGGTAAGTTAGGCTCTTAATTATAAGAAAAGGGAACCCAGCTGGCCAGTTTCCACAGTAAGTGGTAAGGGCAGTTAAATCACCTTAACTAGGCCAGGAATTTATTTACAAAACCAGACTAAAAAGTATAGGATTCTAAAATAAAGGTGATAACAAGATATCGATTTGCTACAGAGATTAATGGGTGATTTTAAAGTCGGGAAAAACAATTTTCTCAAAGACTAATAAGAAGGAAAGTAAGAAATCAAGCCCGTGGTCTTCTGGACCATTCAAATCTGCCTGTTTATCACCTCTCATGTTTCCAGGATGCTAACAGGTTTGGTTTTATAAGGTCCTAATATTGTTCCCAACATGGCAGCAATATGCCCAATTAACCTTTTACCCAAGCTAATATTTCCTATTAACACAATCAGTTTCTGTCCCCATTCACCATTCTCAAAGTGTTACATTGACCTATGAATTTATATCTGCTACCATTCCCCACACACCATCCTGCTGACATTTTTCTACTTATTAATCTGTGTGCATTCACCAGAATGACTTGTGTGCATTCAATAGAGGGGGAAAAAATCTTATCTAGTAAGAGGTAAGGTATTTCCAGCCAGAGGAAACCTTCCTAGAATCAAGGAAGCAGAGGCACCAACGAGGCAAGGGAGGCCTGAGCCACCTTCCGGACCCTCGAAGACTAAAAGTGGGGGGCGGGGAGACTTCAGTGGAAAGACAGGAGGCTGAGGAGAAAGAGCAATGTGAAAAGAGAGAGTAAGGTGAGGTAGGTTGAGAAAAGAGTCATGAGGAAGACTTTAATTTTTTTTACATCTATAGGCACAATTCCAGGTGATGAACTCCCCCTGGGGAAGGGAGAAGTTACCTGGATGGAGAAGGGCGTGACAGAGGGTGAGATGGTTGGATGGCATCATCAACTCAATGGACATGAGTTTGAGCAAGCTCTGGGAGATGGTGAAGGACAGGGAAGCGTGGCGTGCTACAGTCAGTGGGGTCGCAAAGTATCAGACATCACTGAGTGACTGAACAACAAAATGATGGGGAGAGGGGCAGGGGAGAAGTGGGAGGGGAGAGGCAGGCTCTGCTGTGTTTCTAACGCCCCCTGCTTCTCACCAACCCCAGTCTCTTGTGTGCATGCTAAGTTGCTTCAGTTATGTCTGAGTTTGCAACCCATATACTGTAGCCCGCCAGGTTCCTCTATCCATGGGATTCTCCAGGCAAGAATACAGAGTGGGTTGCCATTTCCTCCTTCACGGGATCTTCCCTATCCAGGGATCTAATCCTCTTCTCCTATGCTCCTGCATTGGCGGGTGGGTTCTTTACCACTAGTGCCACTTGGGAAGCCAAATTCTAGTCTACGCAGACTATTTAGGTCAACATATCTAAAGCCTACTCAGAAAACATAGTCATTCAGATTTAGAGTGAGTTGAAAAAAGCAAAAACAAAGCAACAACAACCACTACCACCTTGACTGTGAAGGACAATTCACAGCAATTAGAACATTAGAATAACTCAGTGAAATCTGACTTTCTCTGGCAAGACAGGAGAATTTGTCATCCTGGTTTGCTCCTCTGGCCCCCAGGATGGTGCATCCGTGTGGAACACAGGATCTGATTTGCACCAACAAAAGCCCCACCCATTTTTGTCCCACTAAAGAAAGCACTGAAGGCAGGAGAAGAGGACAACAGAGGATGAGATGGTTGGATGGCATCACTGACTCAATGGACATGAGTGTGAGCAAGCTCCAGGAGATGGTGAAGGACCGGGAAGCCTGGTGTGCTGTAGTCTGTGGGGTGGCAAAGAGAAGGACGTGACTGAGTGACTGAACAACTACAAAAGAAAGCACATTGATCTAAAGTGAATGAGAACGGTAGTATCAAGGAATAATCTTGGAACCAGCATACAGTTTGGAGAAGGAAATGGCAACCCACTCCAGTACTCTTGCCTGGAGAATCCCATGGACAGAGGACCCCAACAGTCCACAGGGTCAAAAAGAGTTGGACACGACTGAGCGAACACTCACTCACTAACATATGGTTATCTTAAAGGGAAAATTGTTTACAGTTGTTAGTACTTCAGTTCCATTCATAAACAGGACCTCACCCTGGTTTGATCCCTGGATCAGGAAGATCTCCTTGCAGGAGGGAATGGCAACCCACTCCAGCATCCCTGTCGGGATAATCCCGTGGACAGAGGAGCCTGGAGAGCTACAGTCCACGGAGTCGTAAAGAGCTGGACATGACTGAGCAACTGAGTATGCATGCATTCACAGCGCCCTTCACAGCCAACTCCTGGGCCTTACAGCCCAATCTGGGATCCTTACTCTGCACTGTGGCTCTGTCTCAAGCCTGGCTGAGGGTGGTCTCTCCACCTAAACAAAGGTGCTTGAATGATTGAGATGAGAGACACTGATGGATCAGCAATAATACCAAGTTACAAGGAAACAGAGAATCAAGTAAGTAAAACTGTCTTCATTAATCAAAAATGCAATTCAGCAAAACAAAATTAATTTCAAGAAATGCAAACCTATTCAGAGAGGAAAACTCTACAATAATAGAACAGGAAAAGGACAGTGAGTGACATCAGCTCACGTTTCTGAGTGTCTGCCTTGGGCCAGGGGCTGAGGTAAGCGTCCCAGATGCATTTAGCATGCCATCTGCTCACAGGTCACAGGTGGCCCTTGGTGTCACCCAAGTTACATGTTTACTTGTGCAGTATTACCATTTCTTCTCGGAAGCACAACTCATCATTTCAAACACTACACGCTATCTGTGAAGTGCTTTGTTTTGATCAAATAAATTATTCCATTGTCATTCAAGTGTTAGCATGAGACACAAGTTTGTAATTGCGTATTTCAAGCTTTAAGCACCTCACATCCTCTTATGACATTTCAGGACCCTAGAAGAATAGAGAGCTGTCTGATAATGCTTATCTACAGTTTAATGCCCAGGATAAAAAATTCAATTCGGTAGCAAGGAGGGATGAATGGTATTTGTAAGGATTATTTCCAGGGCTTCTTTACAACTAACGATTTTTCTGCTTTTTATTTGCAACACAAAGCCATAGCTCTTTAAATAACGATTTTAGGATTGTTCTATGTGTGCCTTTGCTCCACAAGTATTCCTTCCTTGCTCATGGGGAGCTAGATAGCTAAATAAATATATACTAAGAGGTCCATAATAGTTCCTTGGTGGGATTTAAGTGGATTTTAAATAGATAAAATGGGGAACTGGAACTAGGAAAAGCATTAATGAAATATTTCAGGTATTGTTTTCAATTAATTATATCTAATTTCTCATCTGATTCACTTGACTGGAAAGTTAGAGAGAAACTGGAGTCAATCAGATATGGAAATGCATCGCCCATGGACTATATATATAAATGTTCATATAAGTATGAAAGTGCTCAATACTAAATATACACTATTCCTTTCCTATTGTAAATGAAGATTTCTTTATTTTTTCAAGAGGCCATGATGTGCTTTTTTTACCCAAAACATGACAAAAGGATGAATCCAAATCATTTGGATACATCAATACCTTTAATACCTGAATATGATTGCTTTTTGTCCAAATATTTTTGACATTCAGAATGAGAACATTAAAAAAAAATTGTAAATCATTTTTTCCTCCCCTTCAACCAAGCTGATGAAAATATGTACAGATATTTAGACAAATAAGAGAGGTATGAGATTTGGAAAAGTAATCCAGGGACTAGGACTGCTGACTACTCACTGACAAGGGTAAACACTCTCTGAGCACTTTTGACTTGATTAGAGTGTCATTCTTGTGGCTTCCGATGGGTTGATGACTCCTGAACTATCATTTCCAGAATTCAATTTCCACTACCTATCAGGTCTGAAATCTGTCTACGTGAAACCTTCCTAATGACTGAGCCAGATCAGACTAAAACACTAAACTCAGTGTCCCCCCTTCCCTCAGACCATAACACCTCCCAAAGTCTGCCTGGTGGTCAGTTAACCCTCTTGTTACTATGTCCACAATCTTGGTGCCCTGTGACCTCTTACTTTTTCTAATGGCCAGTAAGGCGTTAGTCCACTGCTTCCAGAGTCATGTTCTTTCTGGAGTGAACTGCTTGAGTTGATCTTCCTCAAGTGCCTTCTTCTCCTGTCCTCAGACTCCAGAAAAGGCTTCCCATCTCCGATCATGTAAAACACACACACCACTGTCTAGTTCCAGGGTCCACCTACACACATCCTCATTCACTAATCTCTTCCTCTTAACTCAGAGTCTGTTAACAGAGTCTGTTTCTCAAGTCAGGTGATCCATCTCAATATTTCAGAACATCCTTCTGTCACTTGCCTCTCTAGTTCATATGCCACATTTCTTACTTAAAATGATCTGCCTCCTTTTCCCTCTCCATTCACTTTTAGATCTTACAAAATTCAACTCAAATGCACTGAACTCTAGGAAGCCTTCCAGGCTAAAGACTTTCATTAATCCTTCACTAGCACCTCCTAAGAAACAAATTAGTCCATATGTATATAGGATGAAAAATTTTGTTAACAGCTGGAAAGACATTCAGGAAATGCATGTTTTAGAAATAGGACGTAAAACAAAAGTGTGTTCCAGGGACCTGACTGGGAAGCCCTGATGACCATGACATCTTTGCGATCAATGAACGAACACTTAGAGGACAGCTGCTCTGTGCCAAGCACCATGCCCCATGCTATACAACAACCTGAAAGCAAGTCAGCTTGAAAATCATTAATAACAGTAGTAAATTGTCAACTTACATTTACTGAGCATTTATCACACAGACTCTTTTAAGCTCCTTGTATGCATGAACTCATATGATCCTCACAACTCTGTATGGTGGGCAAGTTAAGTAACCATGTGACAAAGCATTTATAAAAGCCTAACATGAAAAAGTTGGCTTATTACTTTATAATATTGTAGTGGGTTTTGTCATTAGCCTCCAACTAATAAAAATAAATGAAAATAAATAAATAAATAAAAGAAAAAGTTGGCTTAAAGCTCAACATTCAGAAAACTAAGATCATGGCATCTGGTACCATCACTTCATGGGAAATAGATGGGAAGACAGAGGAAACAGTGTCAGACTTTAGTTTTTGGGGCTCCAAAATCACTGCAGATGGTGACTGCAGCCATGAAATTAAAAGACGCTTACTCCCTGGAAGGAAAGTTATGACCAACCTAGATAGCATATTAAAAAGCAGAGACATTACTTTGCCAACAAAGGCTACGGTTTTTCCAGTGGTCATGTATGGATGTGAGAGTTGGACTGTGAGGAAAGCTGAGCATCAAAAAATTGATGCTTTTGAACTATGGTGTTGGAGAAGACTCCTGAGAGTCCCTTGGACTGCAAGGAGATCCAACCAGTCCATCCTAAAGGAGATAAGTCCTGGGTGTTCATTGGAAGGACTGATGCTGAAGCTGAAACTCCAGTACTTTGGCCACCTCATGCGAGAGTTGACTCATTGGAAAAGACCCTGATGCTGGGAGGGATTGGGGGCAGGAGGAGAAGGGGATGAGAGAGGATGAGATGGCTGGATGGCATCACCGACTCGATGGACATGGGTTCGAGTAAGCTCCGGGAGTTGGTGATGGACAGGGAGGCTGGGCGTGCTGCGATTCATGGGGTCACAAAGAGTTGGACACGACTGAGTGATTGAACTGAACTGAACATATAAATTGCAACAGTATTCATTCCACAACTGAGCTCTATTAGTATACTATTTTAATTATTTGAAATTGCTTAAATTCCTATTTTAATATAAAACATTATCTTCAAGTACAGAAACAACAGGATTAAGTGTAGGAATCTAGACTAATAATGAAATAGAGGCTTCCTCTTCCCCTCCCCCAAAATGTTTAAATATAAAGTATATTCATTTTGAAGAATAAAACTGTAGTCTATTTCATTTTTAATGTATATGTACACTGTCACATCAGTTCTCAAGGTCATAAAATAATTATAATTCCATTATCACATATAAATAATGTTCAGGTTGCTTTTTAGCTATCATTTCCAGAGTTCCAGCTAGTCATTCCTGGGATTTCCTTGCAATACACCTCTTATGTACAGATCATGAGTAAAGAAAAACATGAGAGGTTCTTAGACTATAAGACTTAAATTCAACACCCCTTCCATCCAAGTCACTAATTTCTTCTATGGCTCTTATGCTTCTGCTGTAGGAAGGCCACAGAGACATCTCTCCATGTACTTGAATTCAATCTCTTTGCTACTTTCTTTATTTCTCCAAAAGCAAAGTCTTTTAATATTTTAAAAATCATGGAGAATAGAAAAGTGATCACTCATCAAGAAGAAAGAGTTTGAAAAATATATCATCTTAGCTTTAGGAGTCCTTTCAAAGTTTTAAGGATGACC
Organism: Odocoileus virginianus; assembly: GCF_023699985.2. NCBI lineage: Eukaryota > Metazoa > Chordata > Mammalia > Artiodactyla > Cervidae > Odocoileus > Odocoileus virginianus. Next base: position 47,199,541 of record NC_069692.1, read on the forward strand.
TTTGGTCATCAGCCTCAAGAACTAAGATGCTTTAAAAAAAATATTGAAGTATAGGTACTTTACAACCTTGTGTTAGCTTCTACATGGCAAAGAGAATCAGCTACACAGATCTTTGCTTCTTTCTTGTCAGCTCCTCAATTATGTCTCCTAAGGCATTAGCTCAGGGAACTGGTCCACTCCAGCTGCAGTTCTTTTGGTTAACAATTCTCTTAAAAGCTGGCTCCATTTTTTGTGCAATATTTTCACTCTAGGTCCACAGGAAGGAATACAAACTCAAATTTTATAATGCCCCTCTAATATCCAGGTCCTAGAAAAAGGCCAACAGACAGAAGTGACATTCAGGGGAGATTATCAGTGTGTGGCTTCCAAAATCTGGTCACACATCAGAATCATCCAAAGAGGTTTTTAAAGAAACAAATTCTTTGGGTCTTAGCCCAGACCTGAAGAGGTGAATTTTGGATCCAGGGATTGACAAGTGATTAGCTTCTCTGGGTGATTCCAATACACCCAGGTAGGCATTTGCTGATGAATGAGCAATTCAGTGACTGCACTGGATGGAGTCTTTCCTTACATGAAACTAAACCACAAGAGCCCTCCATAACTCAGGCCACATTATCATAGTCCCTCATAAAATGACTTTCCTTAAACTACATTTTAACGTTACAGCTTCAGTTCTTATGACACGTCAATACAAGAAATAGTTGTATGAAGTTGGTTTCTGCCTTTGGTGAGATTTCAGTCCGAGTCCTTCATATAAACCTCTACCTTCATTCTACATTATTTCTTTTCAAATTTAGCACTCAAAAAATGTCATTTCTTGTTCACTACAAATAATTGTCATAATTTCCTTTTGTCAGGGTCGTAAGCAAGCTAAGAGAAAAGCTTAAAGCTTATCATAACAATTCTGTTGGCATGGTAAGCATGTTTATAACCTCATTTTTTCTCATTTAAAAGTTTCAATTTACATTTTACTAATGTTTTATGTTGAAATGTATTTGAGAAAAGCAAAAAAGAATAATAGAAAAAAGGTTAAAACTTTATCCCATTAGGAAAATTTAAATTTAAATTTTTCTTACATTAGATAACTCTAATAAGTCTTAAGGTGCATACCTGGCATAGTATATGAATATGTAAACACAATATAAAAATATATATAAAAAAATAATGATTATAATGGCATCTTTCTAAGGTTGACATGTTATGCAAAATTAGCATTTCAGGAAGAATTTTTTGCTTCAGGGAAACACTCCCTAGGAACTGTTAAACACAGAAAGGAAATGATTTAATGATCAAATAAAATAAATGAGGAGAACATTAATTTAGATAGGCTGAGTAGGTTTTCTTATTGCATAAGATTTCAGACTCTTCAAAATGCTAGTGTTCACTCTTCTCTAAACACAGAAGCATAATATGTAGCATTTTCCAAGGAATAAAATACAGTTTGGGAAGTGATGACGTGACACTTGATAACTGCAACATGAGAAAAATAAGAATTCTCCATAGGATAGACTCAATGCTTGGTAAATTATTCCAGGTGACACAGAAGAACAAAAACTGCACTAAACTTCAGGGGAAAATATCCTGACGTGGCCACTTCTTAGTCTAAAAGCTTTACTGTGTCCACCTGAACATAGGCAAAGGCCTTACATTTCGGTGCATGGAATAAATCTATCACCCAACTTTCAGAAAGTTCATCTTCCAAGTAAGACAATACAGATTAAGAGTACATATTTTTCTCTATTCTTATATATTACTTTCACTAAGAGATGACACCAGAATTTATATCATAAATTACTTTCTTTTATGACTAAGCATCAATATCAGATCATCAAAGGGACAGATTTTGCCTAAACTAGCCATCCTTTGGGCAAAGCTTAAAGATTTCGTATGGTGGTTGGATAGCTTTTCACACAGGTAGTAATCAGCTGTTGTTTCCCAGTCCCTCAGCGGTGTCCGACTCTTTGTGACCACATAGACTGCAACACACCAGGTTTCCATCCTTTGCCATCTCCCTGAGCTTGCTCAAACTCATGTCCATCGAGTTGGTGATGCCATCCAACCATCTCATCCTCAATCATCCCATTCTCATCCAGCATTCAATCTTTCCTAGCATCAGGGTCTTTTCCAATGAACCAGTTCTTCACATCAGGTCGCCAAAGTATTGGAGCTTTAGCTTCAACATCAGTCCTTCTAATGAATATTTAGGATTGATTTCCTTTAGGATTGACTGGTTTGATTTTCTTCCTGTCCAAGGGACTCTCAAGAGTCTTCTCCAACACCACATTTCAAAATCACAAATTCTCTGGCGATCAGCCTTCTTTATTGACCAACTCTTATTCCCATGCAAGACTACTGGAAAACCTATAGCTTTGGACTATATGAATCTTTGTAGGCAAAATAACGTCTTTGTTTTTTTATATGCTGTTGAGGCTGTCATAGCTTTTCTTTCAAGGAGCAAGAGTCTTTTAATTTCATGTCTGCAGTCACCATCTGCAGGGATTTTGGAGCCCAAGAAAAAAGTCTGACACTGTTTCCATTGTTTTCCCATCTATTTGCCAGGAAGTGATGGGACCGGATGTCATGATCTTCATTTTTTTGCATATTGAGATTTAAGCCAGCTTTGTCACTTTAGTATTTCATCTTCATCAAGAGGCTCTTTAGTTCTTCTTCACTTTCTGCCATAAAGGTGGTGTCATCTGCATATCTAAGGTTATTGATATTTCTCCCAGCAATCTTGATTCCAGTTTGTGCTTCATCCAGCCCAGCATTTCACATGATGTACTCTGCATATAAGATAAATAAGCACAGTGACAATATCTAGATTTTTTGTACTCTTTCCCAATTTGGAACCAGTCTGTTGTTCCATGTCTGGTTCTGTTGCTTCTTGAAATGCATACAGGTTTCTCAGGAGGCAGGTAAGGTGGTCTGGTATTCTAATCTCTTTAAAAATTTTCCACAGTTAGTTGTGATCCCCAGAATCAAAGGTTTTAGAGTAGTCAATGAAGCAGAAGTACATGTTTTTCTGGAATTCTCTTGCTTTCTCTATTTATAGATTTCTATAAATCTCTTGCTTTTACTATGCTAATGGATGTTGGCAATTTGATCTCTGGTTCCTCTGCCTTTTCTAAATCTAGCTTGAACATCTGGAAGTTCTCTTTTCATGTACTGCTGAAGCCTAGCATGGAGAATTTTGAGCATTACTTTGCTAGGATGTGAAATGAGTACAATTGTGACATAGTTGGAACATTCCTTGGCACTGTTTTTCTTTGGGATTAGAATGAAAACTGACCTTTTCCAGTCCTGTGGCCACTGTTGAGTTTTCCAAATCTGATGGAATACTGAGTGCAGCACTTTCATAGCATCATCTTTTAGAACTTCAAATAGGTCAGCTGGAATTTCATCACTTCCACTAGCTTTGTTCATAGTCATGCTTCCTAAGACCGACTTGACTTCGCACTCCAGGATGTCTGGCTCTAGGTGAGTGATCACATCAGTGTGGTTATCTGGGTCATAAAGATCTTTTTTGCATAGTTCTTCTGTGTATTCTTGCCACCTTTTCTTAATATCTTCTGCTTCTGTTAGGTTCTCACCATTTCTATCCTATATTGTACCCATGTTTGCATGAAATGTTCCCTTGGTATCTCTAATTTTCCTGAAGAGATATCTAATCTTTCCCATTCTATTGTTTTCCTCTATTTCTTTGCATTGATCACTTAGGAAGTCTTTCTTATCACTCCTTACTATTCTTTGGAATTCTGCATTCAAATGTTCAAATGGGTATATCTTTCCTTTTCTCCTTTGCCTTTTACTTCTCTTCTTTTATCATCTGTTTGTTAGGCCTCCTCAGACAACCCTTTTGCCTTTTGCATTTCTTTTTCCTGGGAATGGTTTTGATCACTGTCTCCTATACAATGTTATGAACCTCCATCCATAGCTCCTCCAGCACTCTGTCAATCAGATCTAATCCCTTGAATTTGTCATTTCCACTGTATAATCATAAGAGATTTGACTTAGGTCATAGCTGAGTGACCTAGTGGTTTTCCCTACTTTCTTCAATTTAAGTCTGAATTTCGCAATAAGGAGTTCATGATCTAATCAAAATTGGCTCCCAGTCTTGTTTTTGCTAACTGTATAGAGCTTCTCTGTCTTTGATTGCAAAGAGTATAATCAATGTGATTTCAGTATTGACCATCTGGTGATGCCCATGTGTAGAGTCATCTCTTGTTTCGTTGGAAGTGGGTATTTGCTATGACCTTTGTGTTCTCTTTGCAAAACTCTGTGAGCCTTTGCCCTGCTTCATTCCATACTCCAAGGCCAAGCTTGCCTGTTACTCCAGGGATCCCTTGACTTCTTACTTTTGATTCCAGTCCCCTATGCTGAAAAGGACATCTTTTTTGGGTGTTACTTCTAGAAGATCATGTAGGTCCTCATAGAACAGTTCAATGATTTTTCAGCATTAGTGGTTAGGGCATAGACTTGGATTACTGTGATGTTAAATGGCTTGCCTTGGAAGGGAACAGAGATCATTCCATCATTTTTGAGACTGCACCCAAGTACTGCATTTCAGACTCTTTTGTTGACTATGAGGGCAAGGTAATTTGGAAGTGGTCAAAGAGGAGATGGCAAGAGTGAACGTTGACATGTTAGCAGTCAGTGAAGTAAAATGGACAGGAATGGGCAAATTCGACTCAGATGGCCATTATAGCTACTACTGTGGGCAAGAATTCCTTAGAAGAAATGGAGTAGCCTTCTTAGTCAACAAAAGCAATCAATATACTTATGTAAACTTTAAGAGAAATAATTTTAAAAAGCATGGAAATCCCAATGTACTTCTTTGTAATTCCTAAGTAAGATATATGGGAAATAAAAATGTAATTACTGCAATAAGTAAGAATATTTGTCACCCTAATATGAGAGAAGAAATACCACAAACCTTTAAAATTTACACTTTTCATACATACATTTTATACATTTATTTTCAGACAAATTTACTGTAAATATATATTTTTACTCATAGAGAAATTTCAAGGTACAATCAGACATTTTCTCTAAAGTCACAATTATCTGAGTGAAAAATTTTTTATTTTCTGTCTTATGTATAAAATTAAGTAGTACATTTACCCCAAAATGTGACATTGGGAAGATTGTCTTCATGGTGCTCAGTGGTAAAGAATCTGCCTGCAAGGCAGGAGATGTGGGTTTGATCTCTGGGTCAGGAAAATCTCCTGGAGAAGGAAATGGCAACACCTTCCAGTATTCTTGCCTGAGAAATCCTATGGACAAAGGAGCCTGGTGGACTACAGTCTATGGGGTCACAAAACAGTCAGACATGACCTAGCAACCAAACAACAGCAAACAACAATGACTCAAAGTGACATTTTTAGTTTGGAAAAGTTATAGGTTCTGACACTAAACAATTAAAAATTACTGATCTCTCACCAATGATAAAAATTGTAATATATGACTTCATTAATGTTAAAAAAAATTATCTCCCCAAAGATCATATTAAAGTAAAAAATATGCAAGTCACAAACTGAGAGAAAATATTTACTTTATAAATCTTCCTTATATATCAATTATATGTACATATACAGGGCTTGTATCCAGAATGCATATTATTATAAATCAATAAACAAGCAACCTATTCTACTACTCAAGAGAAATGAAATATATGTCTACAAAATAACTTGTACAAGCATATTCAGAGCCTAAAAGTGGAAACAACCCCTTCAACAGAAGAATTTATTGACAAGAATGTTGGTATATTAATATAAAGAAATGTACTCCTGTTATATGTAACAGTGTGAATGAATCTCAAAAATGTTTTGTTGAGCAAAGAAGTCAGACACAAGATTTCTTACTGTGTGATTCAATTTTTATAAAGAAGAGGTAAAAAGTCCTCCATGTGTCAAGAATAAGAAAGAAGTTGCCACTGGGTGGGGTGTGTGGATGGAGTGATGGGGATGTTTTATATCCTGTATTGAGATGTGGCGGCACAAGTGTATACAAATGTCATTATTCATCAAGCCAAAACTTCCGATCTGTGCATTTCTTTGTATGTAAATTATATCTTAATATAAAAAAGTAAAAAAATAAGCAATAACAATAACCAATAACCAATAGAAGTCAAAAGTCTAGTAATTTGAAGATATGTCATCTTTCATGTAAGTAGAAAACAATTTAATGTGTTTTAGAAAACAGTAACACCAATAAACAACTATGGAAGGCAATTAATACACTTTTTCAAAGCAAATACTATATTCCTTTAGACATTGTAAGAATCAGAATGGTAAATATAAACCTAATTAAATATAAACATAATAATTAAAGCTAAGAAATATGTTTTGTGTAGGGATATTTTTCATCAAGATGAAATATTAAGTATACTTAAAGAACTTAAAGGAGGTTTGAAAATAGAGTTCAGGAAAAGGACAAACGACACTATGGTTTTAAAACCATATTTAAAATATTACCTGTCACATATGCAGATTATTTAAAAGGTAAACTTGCTTCTAGTATTTTACACAAAATATTATTTAAGGCGGGTACAAGCATTTATGGTGGGAAAAAAATCCTAAAATCAGTATTTTGGAAGACTCAGTATACAATTTATGTAGAACTGAAAATATGTCTTATGCCATATGCCTTATGATAAAGCAAATGACATTTCTTTTCTAAGCAATTCTGAGCATTAGCTGTAATTTTGAAGAGCAACGCCTTATACCAAAAGTGTAAAATAATATTTTTATTAAAAATAAAATGGAAAAAGTCATGAAAATCATATCAGTCATATCATATCATATCAGTCAGACCTCCCTTGACTCTCATCCCAAGAGACCTGGATGGAAAAACACAACCGCACAACCAAATGCAGTTGTCCAATTTATTTTATTTTATTTTATCAGAGAGCAAGAAGGTTAACATAGAAAGGTAGTGTGGTAGAGAAGCAGTAAAAGGAATCAAAAGAACTGAGTTCTAGGTGTGCTGGCCACTTACTGACTAGAAAACATTAGGTGAATAAACTTCTGTGTCTCCTTATTGTAGGACATGGTGAGCATACTATTATTGAGGATTATACTATGCTGAGGATTCTTAGCAATAGGAAATGAAGTACTATGTTTAAAAATGCATTGAAGATACTCAAGCATTATCACATTGTATAATATTATCCTAAAAAGTCATTTTTTCATCCCAATTTAAACATTACTTTGGAAATTAAGGTGCTCCAAAGTTGTGTATGAGAATATAGAAGACATATCATCCTATTGACTAATGACATTACTAACAGGGTTTTGTAGTCAGGGCAGGGTGGTTCTGAGAGCAAGGGAACAACAAAAAACCTCCTGAAACAAGGAACTAACAAAGCTGAAGCTAAAATAGGAGCTAGGTCAGAAAAAAATTATGGAAAAATTATGCATTTACCATGTTATCAACTCACTAAGGGAAACACCATCAGAGATCAGGCTGGGGAACAGAGTATGAAACCAGTGTCCTAATCTTCATGTAAGCTTATTTGTTGTCTCATGTCTTCAATCTAACCACAGTCAACTAACCAACAATATATTTGATTCTTGCATGCTGATTTCAAGAACACATTTAAATGCCAAGTATTACAGCTACTTACAGTATACTTTTACACTTTAAATATTATCTTAGATTTATGGCTTTCTTGGTAAAGGCAGCCCAATAAAATATGTAAACATGAAAAACACACAGGCACAAAAGGTATGCTTCAGGCAGTCTTCTGAGTTTTCTTCTTTTTTTTTTAAAAGAGGAAGCTTGTGTTATTTCATCACTTTAGATAAAACGCATCAGATTACGGCTCTTACTTAAAAACTAGCTTTAAAGGTAGAAGTTTTCTCGTAGTAGGAAAAAAGTATTTTGGGGAGGAAGAGTAAACAGCAAGCTATTTTTCAAAATAAATCTTGAACTTTCTGGACAAGTCATAGCTCTCAAACACTCGTACAAAAGTTTTGGAAGAGACTTCTAAAATTATTCTAATAAACTTTAACTGCAGGTTTTCTAAGACATTTCTGTTGTTGAATTCACATTTTTACGTAATTCACTGTCACCAGATCCTAATTAGAAGCTCAAATGAACAAGTCAGGATGGCTACATGTGTACTGTCCAGGTTGGTGGTTTCTCCTTTCTAGAATGATTTTCTGGGTGGCAAATTCATGTGATGTTCTCCCTCCTCAGAGGTTTTCACGAATCTGCTTCCTTAAGTTTGGAGATATAGCTTACATGCAATTAAATTCACTTTTTTAAAGTTCATGGTTATCAGTTCTTTGACAGATGTATACAGCCTTGTACCAAACACCACAGTCAAAATATGGGACATTCCTATCACCCAAAAAGTTCTGTCCTGTCTCCTGTGTTCCATCTCCTCCACTCTTCTCATCTCTGCCCCAGCTCTATCCCAACCAGTGATGTCTTTTTCATCTCTACAAATCTTCCCTTTCTAGAATCATCCAATTTGTAGTCTTTTTGTCTGAATTCTTTCAGTTAGCCTAATGTATCTGAGATCCATTGTGTTTTCCCAGGAATCTCTATTTGGGTCCTTTGTGGAGCTGAGCAGTATTTCGTCTTATGGATATATCACAGCTTGCTCATTCACTCAGCAGTTGATAGCTATTTTATTGTCTCCAATTTTTGCCTATATGAATAAAACTGCTACAAATTCAGGCTAGATCTTTTTTGAAGGCATATTTCTTCATTTCTTCTAAGGATACACCTAGGAGTGGAACTGGTGGGTTATATGGCAAGTACATGTTCATTTTAGAGGAAACTGTTACACTGTTCCCCAAAGTGGCTGCACTGTTTTATATTTCTGTCAGCAGTATAGAAAAGTTTCAACTACTAATCGCTTAACTGGTCAATGGAAGCATTACACTTAACCATTTTATGTAAGACCACAGGGTGACTTGACAATTCATAGCCATTCAACTTACATTAGTCTAACGTTTATGAAGGTTAAGAGTTTGCCCGTCTCATTTCATTCTTGCTGTATATCTATGAGTAGAGAGTACTTAGTATTGTCATTGATTTTAATGGGAATACTGAAGCTTAAAGTGACTAATTTAGCCATGAAATAAGACAAAATTTGGAATGTTATCTGAGGTGGCATGATTCCAAAGCGCACTGTAGTGTGTAGCAAACACCAGAGGAGCAGGCTGCCGACAATAGTGCATTTAATGATACATGGAAAACAGAACAGAGAGTTGTTCTTTCTCATTCTGTTTTCTTCCTGACCTTCAGAGAAAGAAGAAGAAAGTATGCTACATGATATAAAGCACTTTTCTTATTAACTTCCTATGCTCAGATCCAGGATCTAGGAAGTGACATCCCAAGGTAGCTTAAATCCTACTAAATTATATTTAGATCTTGTTTGCAAGTCATGTCTGTTTTTCCATTCCTAATCCATACACACTCTCAACCTGCATTAAGATATTGCACTGAAAGCCATAGAAATACACCCATAAGCACTTACAGGGACCAATTTTCCTACTGTAAAAACGTCCTCAGCCTGGTTTGAAATGCACTTGTCTGTCGCCAGGGACTGTGTGATGTCTATACTAGGGACCCTGGTAATTGCCCTCACCTCTGCTTTGCAGGCCTGAATTAGCTATGCCCTCGCTCCATTTATAGGTTTGATGGGTAAACTTAGACCCTTTTAATGCATAAAGACTAAAAACATAAATGGATATGATTTGGCAAGGTCAGCGTTCCAGCATCTTTACACGTCCCCAGGGCCTCCCTGCTCTAACCGCCCGGGGGAGTTCCCAGGTCACTTCAGCCTGCAGTGCTCCTTCCCACCTGCCCTCAGGCCAGCACCACCCAGCCCTCCTCCCCTCCCTTCTCCTTTCTCCATCTGTGAAGCTGGCCCACAGACTATTACTAGCAATAATTATGAAGCATATTTTACACACGTATTAGGTGTTAATCACTTTTTATTGTTTTTTATTAATTTTATTGGAGTATAGTTTATTGACAATGTTGTATTGGTTTCTGCTGTACAGAAAAGTGAATCAGCTATATGTTTACATATATTCCCTCTTTCTTCAATTTCCTTCCCACTTAGGTCACCACAGAGCATTAAGTTGAGTTCTCTGTGCTACACAGTATGTTCTCATTAGTTAACTATTTTATACATTTGTTCTTGTTGCTGTTTAGCTGCTAAGTCATGTCTGACTCTGTAATTTCATGGACTGTAGCTTGCTGGCTTCTCTGTCCATGGGATTTCCCAGGCAATAATACTGGAGTGCGTGGTGCAGAAGGTGCCATTCCTTCTCCAGGGGATCTTCGTGACCCAGAGATCGAACCCACATCTCCTACACTGGCAGGCAGATTCTTTACCAATAGTAGTATATATATGTCAATCCCAATCTCCCAATTCATTCTACTCCCACCCCTTTTCCCTTTGGTACCATTTGTTGGTTCTCTACATCTGGCTTTCTATTTCTGCTTAGCAAACAGGTTCATCTGTGCCATTTTCTAGATTCCACATACACGCATTAATATATATTTTTCTTCCTCTTTCTGACTTACTTCACTCTGTATGACTGCCTCTAGGGCCATCTGTGCATGTGTGCATGCTAAGTCACTTCAGTCATGCCCAACACTTTGTGACACTGTGGACTGTGCCCTGCCAGGCTCCTCCATCTGTGGGATTCTCCAGGAAAGAACACTTGAATGGGTTGCAATGACCTCCTCCAGGGGATCTTCCCAACCCAGGGATTGAGCCAGTGTCTCTTATGTTTCTTGTATTGGCAAGTGGGTTCCTTACCACTAGTGCCACCTGTAGAGCCCCTAGATCCATCCATGTTTCAGCAAAAGGCACAATTTTTCTTTTTTATAGTTGAGTAGAATTCCATTATGTGTGTATATGTGTGTGTGTACGTATGAAAAGAAGATGCAGTGTATGTACCACATCTTCTTTATCCATTCCTCTGTTGATGAACATCCAGGTTGCTTCCATCATTTACTTTGTTAAATCCATCAAAAAATCATCTTCACAGCATCCTCCTTGTCTCTAATTTATGTAGGGGGAAAGTGAGTCTTAGAAAGCTGTGTAGTATGTTAAGAAGCCACAAGTATAAAAGTAGGATTCAAATCCAGGTAATGTTCTCCAGAGGCCACACTTAGACCCATTTCACTGTTATGTCTAAAACTCTAGAGTTGGTCCACGTGTATGTTGGGTGTAAGTATGTGTCCCAAGTCAGGGCTTGCTGTTATGACTCATGTTGCTCCTCATCCTGGAAGGCATCCGTCTGAGAATACTTTACATTTTCTTTGAGTCCAGATTCTTGTGTCACCTCCTGAATCCTGCCCTAACTCATGTGGAGGCTTCATTTTCTGCATTACTATGTCTCTGATACCTCTTACTAAAACTTTCTGAGATGCTTTACTGTAATTTGCTTTTAAGTCTATCCCCTTAATTAAATCATGAAGTCCTTGGGAGCTAAAACTCACTCTCATCTGCTTTGCTGTATCATCCCACATTAATCAAGTTATTCTGCATGACAAACAGCTCCCAGATCTTAGTGGTTGAAGATCGTGATGGTTGATTTCCCATGGATTTTGCATCATCTCAGCCAGCGTGGAGTGTTCTTCTCCACATTGTTCTCACCCCTGGAGGGCTCCAGGCCACTTGGAGGGGAAGTGGCAAACTAAAAATGGGCTCTGACGTGTCTGTGCTCAGAAAAATGGAATGTCACTTCTCTTCCTATTCATCGGCCGGAACAAGTGTCATGACCATACCCAACATAAGACACTGAAGTATAATCCTAGCAAGGGACTGGAAGATGCCAAACCAGAAATATGTGGTGAACAGTAATGATGACTTCATTTGATAATATCAGGACTTAGCAATACCTATGTAGCCTATACGATGAATGCTTAATATATGACTAGATGGGTATTTTTACTCTTATGGTGAATAAAAAAGATCACAAATTGTGACTACATGCTAATAATATTGATTTCAACTGATATGAAATTAACCCCATTTTTATTTGAATACCATCCCCAAGGAAAAGATCTTGGGGATCGAGACCATCTGTAAGAAAAAGAAATGCAAAAAGGCAAAATGATTGTCTGAGGAGGCCTTAAAATAGCTGAAAAAAGAAGAGAAGCAAAAAGCAAAGGAGAAAAGGAAAGATATACCCATCTGAATGCAGAGTTCCAAAGAATAGTAAGGAGAGATAACAAAGACTTCCTCGGTGATCAATGCAAAGAAAGAGAGGATAAAAGAATGGGAAAGACTAGCTATCTCTTCAAGAAAATTAGAGATACCAAGGGAACATTTCACGCAAACGTGGGCACAATAAAGGACAGAAATGGTATGGACCTAACAAAAGCAGAAGATATTAAGAAGAGGTGGCAAGAATATACAGAAGAACTATACAAAAAAAGATCTCCATGACCCAGATAATCAAGGTGTGATCACTCACCTAGAGCCAGACATCCTGGAATGTGAAGTCAAGTGGGTCTTAGGAAGCATCACTATGAACAAAGCTATTGGAGGTGATGAAATTCCAGTTGAACTATTCAAACCCTAAAAGATGATGCCGTGAAAGTGCTTTACTCAATATGCCAGCAAATTTGCAAAACTCAGCAGTGGCCACAGGACTGGTAAAGGTCAATTTTCATTCCAATCCCAAAGAAAAACAATGCCAAACAATGCTCAAACTACCACACAATTGCACTCATCCCACATGCAAGCAAAGTAATGCTCAAAATTCTCCAAGCCATGCTTCAACAGTACATGAATTGTGAACTTCCAGATATTCAAGCTAGATTTAGAAAAGGCAGAGGAACCAGAGATCAAATTGCCAACATCTGCTGGATCATCAAAAAAGTAAGAGAGTTCCACAAAAACATCTATTTCTGCTTTATTGACTATGCCAAAGTCTTTGACTGTGTGGATCACAATAAACTGTGGAAAACTCTGAAAGAGATGGGAATACCAGACACCTAACCTGCCTCATGAGAAATCTGTATGCAGGTCATGAAGCAACAGTTAGAACTAGGCATGGAACAATAGACTGGTTCCAAATCAGGAAAGGAGTATGTCAAGGCTGTATACTGTCACCCTGCTTATTTAACTACTATGCAGGGTACATCATGAGAAATGCTGGACTGGATGAAGCATAGACTGGAATCAAGATTGCCAGGAGAAATATCCATAACCTCAGATATGCAAATGACACCACACTTGTGGCAGAAAGTGAAGACGAACTAAAGAGCCTCTTGAAAGTAACAGGGGAGAGTGAAAAAGTTGGCTTAAAACTCAACATTCAGAAAACTAAGATCATGGTATCTGATCCCATCACTTCATGGCAAATAGATGGGGAAACAATGGAAACAGGGGAAGATTTTATTTCTGGGGATTCCAAAATCATTGCAGATGGTGACTGCAGTTGTGAAATTAAAAGATGCTTGCTTCTTGGAAGAAACACTCTGACCAACCTAGACAGCATATTAAAAAGCAGAGACATTACTTTGCTAACAAACAAAGGTGCATCTAGTTAAAGCTATGGTTTTTCTAGTAGTCATGTATGGATGTGAGAGTTGGACTATAAAGAAAACTGAGTGCTGAAGAATTGATGCTTTTGAACTGTGGTGTTGGAGAAGACTCTTAAGAGTCCTTTGGACAGCAAGGAGATCTAAGCAGTCCATCCTAAAGGAAATCGGTCCTGAATATTCATTGGAAGGACTAATGCTAAAGTTGAAACCCCAATACTTTGGCTACCTGATGAGAACTGACGCATTGGAAAAGACCATAACGCTGGGAAAGATTGAAGGCAGGAGAAGGGGAAGACAGAGGATAAGATGGTTGGATGGCATCACCGACTCAATGGACATGAATTTGAATAAGTTCTGGGAGTTGGTGATGGACAGGGAAGCCTGGCAGGCTGCAGTCCATGGGGTTGCAAAGAGTTGGACTTGACTGAGCGACTGAACTTAACAGAACATAACTTGAACACATTCATTTACCCATCATAAACAGATACACTTATAACCCTTTCATAAGTTTTTAATGAGAGGCTACCTTATGGACATCCGTTTGTTAGATATTATTTTGGTTTAAATTATAAAACATAATCCTGTCTACTAAGAAAGAGAATTTATACAAACATGCATACTATGTGTATATATAGATACATAACTTACATATTTATATATAATATATAAACAGTATAAGTGTGTACACATATGAATGCATCTGTTTAATACATGTCTTTCCTTTATCCAGTCAAGAAATCATTGATGCCCATGGTTGGCAGTGCACAGCTCTAAGAACTGGACGTAGAAGGGAGAACAGTTGGATGAAAGGAGACAGAAGATAGAAAATAAGCAATGGATACATAAATAATTATAAGTAATAAGTGAAGGCTTCCCTGTTGGGCCATTGTTAAAGAATCTGCCTGCGATGCAGGAGATATGGATTTGGTCCCTGGGTCATGAAGATTCTCTGGTGAAGGAAATGGCAACCCATTTCAGTATTGTATGAGGTTGCAAATAGTTGAACATGACTCAGTGACTAAACAACAACAAGGAAATAAGTGCTAAGAACAAATCATAAATCATAAAGGTCTTATGATGAGTGACTGATGGGCTGTGGATGACTGTGCCTGGACACTTTTTGTCCATCTCTTCAGATGGAATCCCTCTCCCTGTCTCCACTGCTCTGGGGCCTGGGGGTTCAGCTACTCAAGCTGCAAAAATGGGATTCCTCCCTTCCTGGTGCTGGGTTGACTTTATCCTTGGCAGACAGCTGAAGCCTCTCAAAATAGAAGAGACCGTGGGTGAGATGTCCATCTCCCCAGCATCCCCTTAGGGAGGCTGTTTCTCTAATGAGGGCCATACCCTGACATCTGCATGACCACACAGCTCTCTCTGGCCTCACCTTTGTTCCTCCAGGGTTAATGAGGGAGAAGCCCCTACCATCTGGCACTGGCTCTGGGTTCCTTCCCCTCCCCTTGCTGCCTGTTCTAATCACTGCCCACATCTTTACAGTCAGTCCATTTACTAAATTCTCTCCAAACTCTCCATTTTTCTCATGTCATTTGTTATAGGAGACAATTTAGACAGAAGTCCGGAAAGTTCACACACACTGTTTTCAGATACATAAAGAGAACACAGGTGTTAGACTTTTCCATAAGTGATTAAATCTCCTGGAGGACCCATTCCTATAGGTGGGAACACGTCATCTTCTGGTTAAATCACGAGATGCCAGAGGAGCATTATGGAAAGAGGGCTTTATTGAGGGACCTGAATTCCAGTTCAGACTTACATACATGACCTGAGTATCCCCAGGGCAGGCATTATGCATGATTTCCATGTAGATCACATAAAGTTCACATACGATGTGAGGGACAGTTTTTATTGCTATTGTTACAATGCCGTTTAGCCTGTGACTCAGAATCTTCCCAGCCTTATTTCTCACTGTTTCCTTCATGTGAAGCCCTTCTCATGGACTCATGACCCTTCTGCCCACACAAAGGGTCCTCCCTTTCCCCTCTTCCCTCTGGCATCTACTGCAAGCCAGCTCCACATTCTAATATCACTGCATCCTTCACAGCATTTTGACCCCACCCTCCCTCACTTCCAACATAAGCCAGGTTCGCAGTTCAGTGAGCAGGCTGCCCGTCTTCCCAAAACACCAGCCTTGGGGTAGAGCTGGCTCCCCCCATACCATGCCCTCCAGCAGGGAAGAGGTTGAACCCCAAGAAGAAGAGGTGCCTTTTTGCTGCAGCACAGTTCTACCCTTACACATCTATTTTCAAACAATCTGTTTCTTTTTAAAAATATGTACAGTATTCACTTAAAATTCCTAATGCAAACTCATGTATATATAACCTATTTTAAATATTAAATGGTTGTCTAGTGCGGTACATTTTTGTAATAAGACACTGTGAATATGAAAATAAACCCAAATGCCTCTTTGAATTCATTTAATCATAATGTTATTTTAACAAATAATAGAAACAATGTCTAAGACTGAGAGACATCATTTATTTTATGCATTGAATTTTACATGTGTTCCAAGAAAATTAAGAAAAACATTTTAATTAAAATTGCTTTAAAGTAATTTTCCTTTATATACATTAAAACTAGTAACAAAGTAGTCTAATTCCATGTGTTGAGTAATATAAAATATTTTGAGTCAATCAGTTTACAACCTCCTACCACTTAATAGGTTTAAGCCATTTAAAAATTTGGATTGGCAATTTTACATTTGAGAGTTGCAACTCAAAGAATGGATCGCAACTTTGGCTTTCAAATACTCCAGAAAGTTGCTATGTTCAAACAATTTGGGAGAAAACTAACCATGGCAGCTGCAATTTTGATACTTATAAGAATTACCTGCTGCTTTTCAGAAGGAAAAACTGCTTATTGCCTATATTATTTGGTACATGCTGAACAAAGTCGAACTGTTCTTAAATAACCAGTCTGCATTGTGCTGAAGTCACATTATCAACCAGGCTTTGAGTTTGCACAGAATCAGTGCATATTATACAGGATTAGAATTACCGATGAAGAAAAGAAGTGGCAATTTTGAGCACAGGTAAAATTCAACAAGTTAAAGAGCAAGTCTTGTCCTTTTTAAAAGTGGCTGACTTCTAGTCCTTGTGAAACAATTTTTTCACAGAAACTGCAAATTCTTACTCCTCCTAAGAGTGCTGAGTCTGTGGGCCAAAAAAAAAAAAAAATGCCTGGAACCAGTCAGGGGGAAATATGTTAAGTGATCTTACTTTACGAGTGCAAATCAACAACATTGTTCCTAAAGGAATCTCTTTTTGCTTGGCCACAGATATCACAGGTTTCAAATAGCTAGGCACAGCCAGAAAATATAACCAAATTCAGAATTTACAGTTAAAATCTGAGGGTGAAATTTCACATCTACACATCTTAAGCTATAAATAAATATTAATTATTTACAACTCAGTGGTAGGTAATGATTTTGTTTTGTTTAATAAAGACATCAGCACTTAGGAGTAACTACTGTATGTAAGAATGGGTAGAAGTAACCTGGACTTTATCTTGACTCTTTCAAATACTAGTTATATTGACTTTTTATTTTTTTTAATTAATTAATTTATTTTAATTGAAGGCTAGTTAATTTACAATATTGTGGTGGATTTTGCCATACACTGACAAGAATCAGCCACGGGTGTACACATGTCCCCCATCCTGAACCCCCTCCCACCTCCCTCCCCATCCCATCCCTCAGGATTGTCCCAGTGCACTGTCTTTGAGTGCCCTGTTTGATGTATCAAACTTGGACTGGTCATCTATTTCATATATAGTAATATACATGTTCCAATGCCATTCTCTCGTATCATCCCACCCTCATCTTCTCCCAAAGAGTCCAAAAGTCTGTTATTTATATCTGTGTCTCTTTTGCTGTCTCGCAAATAGAGTCATTGTTAACATCTTTCTAAATTCTATATATATGCGCTAATATACTGTAGTTATATTTATTTTTGAATCAAGATTTTAACTTATCCCTGATCTTAATGGGCTTCCTGATAATTCAGTTGGTAAAGAATCTGCCTGCAATGCAGGAGACCCTGGTTTGATTCCTGGGTCAGGAAGATCTGTTGGAGAAGAGAAAGGCTACCCACTCCAGTATTCTGGCCTGGAGAAATCCAAGGACTATAGTCCATGGGGTCACAAAGAGTTGGACACAACTGAGCAACTTTCACTTTCACTGATCTTTTCATTTTAGTACATTTTCCATTTTTAACACAACAGTCTTTAAGTACCTATGGCTAGTTTTAATACTTATATAAATTTACATTTAATATTTGTAAAGTTTTCTTCTTAAAAGTATTGCTCTAAATTAGCACAAGTATGTTTCGATAAATAATGTATGAGTAATTATTAATATTCAGAGATTCAGAAAAATTTTTATACATAAGCATCTAATTTTTGTACATAATGTTGTTTCTGTCTTTGTCTCTGAGTTATTTTAATTTTCGTCACTTTTGTTTTTGTTTCTTTTATAAAATACCAGGATATTTTTGGTAGTAAAGCAACAGATAATACATTTAAAAAATTCCTCCAGGGTTCTAAGAAAGTTACATATACCTGTTTATTGTTTGATGAATGTTACTTAGGGCAAAACTAAAGTTGTAAGATACATAAAATAAAATATGTTGTGGAAACATAAATAGTTTACTATACATGTTTGAATCATTTGACATTTGAATAAAAATTCTATAATGTATGTATAATGGATATAAACTAAGGAAAGTGACATCTATTAAAAATGATATGTAATCACATTTAGGGTAATCAATTTTACAAGTCATTTATGACCTGCTTGTGGAGTCTAGTTAAGGGAGGATTTACGAGTTTACCTTTAATCCTCATGTTAGTAACAGAGCAATAAACACAGAACTGGTTGCCTGTGTAACTCAACCTTTTAAAATTAATTTTAATTGCAGTATAATTGCTTTAAGTGTTGTATTAGTTTCTGTTGTACGGCAAGGAGAATCCATTATTCGCATACACATGTCCCCTCTTTTTCAGATTTCCTTCCCATTTAGGTCACCTTAGAATACTTCAGTGAGTAGGGTGCCCTGTGCCACACAGTAGGATCTCATTAGCTATCTATCCTATATATAGTATCTATAGTATATTATGTCAATCCTAAACTCCCAATTCATCCCACTTTCCCCCCTTGGTATTCATAGGTTTGTTCTCAACATCTGAGCCTCTATTTCTGCTAAAAATCATATGGTCATCCCAATAGATTAAAAAAAAAAAATCTTCAGACAAAGCTCACCATCCATTTATGATAACAATTCTCCAGAAACTGGACACAGAGGGAACCTGCCTCCACAGAAGAAAGGCCACGCATGAAGAACCTGTAACGAAACTCAGCTCTGAGTGGCTGTGGCCTTACCTGGGCTGGCCTTACCCACAGGGAGGGTAGGCACTGCCCTCTGCTGTGACGCCGGCACCGCAGGGATGCCACAGGGACCAGGAAACCCCGTCCACCCCGCACCGTGGTGCTGAAGCTGGCCCTCTGCAGAATCTGAAGCACTGGCCCAGCAAGCACCCAAGGGTAAGGAGGGAACCATAACTGCAGGATAATCTACCAAGGAGTCACCGCTCACAGGCAGGGTGTCAGTGGGAGAAAGGGTGGTCCTTAGAACTGGCATCACACTTAGGAGAGCAGTGACCCAAATTCCTTGGAGGTTTCCTCCCTGGACCCGGGGCCCCCGATCCCAATCAGAAAGCCCGGCCTGGCCTTAGGTCAGGGCAGCACTAGGTCAGAGCCACAGAGCACAGTGTACAAGAGACAACATGATGCCCACCCACCAACCCCCTGCCAGAGCCAAGCAGACAGCCCAACCCAAGTGTTAATCAGAAAAGGCCAGCAGAGAAGCAGCAGTTCTGTGTGCAGAAAATAGAGCCAGCACAGATTTATAACATGAAGCAGAAAGGCTTGATCCACGGGCAAGAGATAGTGTGGAAGCAATAAACCAAAGGGCTGATTTCAGTATCACCAGAAACAGAGAAAGGAAGGAGGGCTAAAAAGAGGACCCCCTCCCAAAATCCTGCAAATAAACACCCTCCAAAAAATTCTAACTAGTCTGTGTAATTACCAGCATGAGGATCTACCTTAGTTTGGAAGTCTGGGATCCATTACCTGTAGACAGACCAGAGAGATGCTCTACACTAAATCACCAAAGAATATTTTGGAAGATGGCTTGTAAACTCTGGTTTATAATATCCCACCACCCCCACCACAGATTCACAAAAATAGTAGCTACTGACAAACATTTTTTGCTTGAGAAAGCTCTACTCAGGCTCTCCTGAACACATGGAGATTCTGGGACAGTGATGGGCTGGGCAGGGTCATGAAACCTCTATGACCTTTTCCCATCCCCTGCCCACTGCATCCCTTCCATATGGCTGTTCCCAAGTTACACCTTTTTAGGACAAACCAGTGATCTCGTAAATACAGACACATCTCATTGCATTTTACTGCATTTCATTGTATTGTTTTGCAGCTATTGCATTTTCTTTCTTTTTGTTTGTATTTTTTTGTTTTTGTTTTTGCAAATTGAAGGTTTGTGGCAACCCTGTGTCCTGTGTCTTGCCATTTTTCCAATAGCGTTTGCTCACTTCATGTTTTTGAGTCACATTTTGGTAATTCTTGCACCATTTCGAACGTTTAATTATTATTATATTTATCATGGTTGACCTGTGATCAGTGAGGCTCCTATTGTAGTTATTTGGGACACCATGAACAGTGCTCACAGAAGATGGCAAACTTGACTGATTGTTGAGATGACAGAAAAGGATTTAGACTATTTCATAAACTTTGTTGGTAAAGCAGCACAAGGGTTTGAGAGGACTGACTCCAATTCTGAAAGCAGTTCTGTTGTGAGTAAAATGCTGTCTAACAGCACTGTATGCTACAGAGAAATCATTCATGAGAGCCAGATCCAATTAGTGTAGCACACTTCACTGCTGTCTTATTTTAAGAAATTGCCACAAACACCACCATGATCAGTCAACAGTCATCAGCATGGAAGCAAGACCCTCCATCAGCAAGATTATGACTCCATGAAGGCGCAGATGATAGTGATTTTTAGCAATAAGGTATTTTTAAATTAAGGATATATCACTTCCAGGCAAATAGAAGGGGGAAAAGCAGAAGCAGTGACAGATTTTATTTTCTTGGGCTCCAAAATCACTGTGGACAGTGACTGCAGCCATGAAATAAGAAGACGCTTGCTATGACAAACCTAGATAGTGTATTAAAAAGCAGAGACATCACTTTGCTGACAATGGTTCATATAGTCAAAGCTATGATTTTTCCAGTAGTCATGTACTGGTGTGAGAGTTGGACCATAAAATAGGCTGAGTGCCAAAGAATTTGTGCTTTTGAGTTATGGAGCTAGAAAAGACTCTTGAGAGTGCCTTGGACAGTAAGATCAACCGTCAACCCTAAAGGAAATCAACCCTGAATATTCATTGGAAGAACTGATGCTGAAGCTGAAGCTCCAATCCTTTGGCCACCTTATTGAAAAGACCCTGGTACTGGGAAAGATTGAGGGGAGAAGGGGGTGACAGGATGAGATGGTTGGATGGCATCATGGACTCAGTGGACATGAGTTAAAACTCCGGAAGATAGTGAAGGACAGGAAAGCCTTATGAGTTGCAGTCCATGGGGTTGCAAAGAGTCAGACATGACTTAGTGACTGAACAACAATGTGTATTTTAAACATAATGCTAGTTTACACTTAACAGACCACAGTATAGAGTAAACAAACCCTTTGCACGTACTGGGAAACCAAAAAAGCCACGTTGCTTGCTTTATTGCAATGCCTGCTTCATTGTGGTGGACTGGAATCCAGCCTGAAGTGTGTCTGAGGTGTGCCTGTCAAATCCTTCTCTGAGTTCTATGAGTTGCTCTAGAAAATTAATTGAACCCAAGGAGAGGGACCTGTGATCTAAAGCTGCAGAACCTGAGAGCATTGGAAACATCTATATAGTTGGCCATGTGCCTAAGTGAAAAGCTAGACTTGGACTGCCTTCTGAGGAAGGGGTGGGGCAGTCCTAGGGCCTGAGCCCCAGACCTGTGCGATGGGACCCATCCCCAAGCTCCACGGTGCCCGAGCTGAGCTGATGGCAGGACACCAAGATGGTGTGGCAGCACTGTTCGGGAGTGCATGGAAAACCTCCCATAGGAACTGGGAGCCAACACCCGGGGACCAGGTTCTGCTTGGAGTCACAGTGACTGAAAGAGTTTAGGGAGTGACTTCTAAATCCACTGAACATTCATAAGCTCCCTTGCAGCAAAGCCTGGCTCTCTAAGCCACCCTATTCTGAGTCAGTCTTGTGACATGGACACATCGTGGGATAGAAGAGCCACCGAGGGGCATTTTATTCCCCAAAGTCAAAGAGGTTGTTGTGCGTGCATGCTCAGTCATATCCAACTCTTTACGACCCCATGACTGTGGGCGCCCCCCCACCCCCGGCTCCTCGGTCCGTGTGGATGTCTCAGGTAAGAATGCTGGAGTGGGTTGCCATTTCCTCCTCCAGGGGATCTTCCTGACCCAGGGATGGAACCTGAGCCTCCTGCATTGGCAGGCGGGTTCTTTATTGCTGCACCACCTGGGAAATTCAGTCAAAGACCTCATTCCAGAATTTCTCGCATCTAACAAGCAATTCTCTAAATTCAGCTGTCCATGCACTTAATCCCAACTGCATAATCTCAGGCAGGTTCCACAGAGGAAGCTCTCCTCTCCTTCTCAGGATAATTCATCTCATGGTCTCAGGTACAACATGTATCTTCTCATGTTTTTAAGGGCATATCAGACTGCACTCAGAAAGGATGCTGATAGCAGTGAACTGGGAGAGAGGCAAAAATCAAGCAGGCCACAGGGCAACCAGTATACTCCCGACAGCCTTTTCTTTCCCAGCAAATACAGGTGACTTTCTCCTGCAGTTCACCCACATCCATGCGTGTTTAGACAAAAGTGTATGTCACTAAGAGAAACCTATGTTTGTAAAAACATTTTTTTCTAGAAATTAATTATGGGGTTAGAAAGCATCACTAAACAAAGCTAGTGGAGGTGATGGAATTCCAGTTGAGCTATTTCAAATCCTGAAAGATGATGCTGTGAAAGTGCTGCACTCAATATGCCAGCAAATTTGGAAAACTCAGCAGTGGCCACAGGACTGGAAAAGGTCAGTTTTCATTTCAATCCCAAAGAAAGGCAATGCCAAAGAATGCTTGAATTACTGCACAAATGCACTCATCTCACACGCTAGTAAAGTAAAGCTCAAAATTCTCCAAGCCAGGCTTCAGCAATACATGAACCGTGAACTTCCAGATGTTCAAGCTTGTTTTACAAAAGGCAGAGAAACCAGAGATCAAATTGCCAACATCTGCTGGATCATCGAAAAAGTAAGAGAGTTCCAGAAAAACATCTATTTCTGCTTTATTGACTATGCCAAAGCCTTTGACTGTGTGGATAACAGCAAACTGTGGAAAATTCTGAAGGAGATGGGAATACCAGACCATCTGACCTGTCTCTTGAGAAACCTGTATGCAGGTCAGAAAGCAACAGTTGGAAATGGCCATGGAACAACAGACTGGTTCCAAATAGGAAAAGGAGTATGTCAAGGCTGTATATTGTAACCCTGCTTATTTAACTTATATGCAGAGAACATCATGAGAAATGCTGGGCTGGAAGAAGCACAAGCTGCAAATCAAGATTACTGGGAGAAATATCAACAACCTCAGATATGCAGATGACACCACCCTTATGGCAGAAAGTGAAGAGGAACTAAAAAGCCTCTTGATGAAAGTGAAGGAGGAGAGTGAAAAAGTTGGCTTAAAGCTCAACATTCAGAAAACTAAGATCATGGCATCTGGTACCATCACTTCATGGGAAATAGATGGGGAGACAGTGGAAACAGTGTCAGACTTTATTTTGGGGGGCTCCAAAATCACTGCAGATGGTGACTGCAGCCATGAAATTAAAAGACGCTTACCCCTTGGAAGGAAAGTTATGACCAACCTAGATAGCATGTTAAAAAGCAGAGACATTACTTTGCCAACAAAGGTCCATCTAGTCAAGGCTATGGTTTTTCCAGGAGTCATGTATGGATGTGAGAGTTGGATGGTGAAGAAAGCTGAACACCAAAGAACTGATTTTTTTGAACTGTGGTGTTGGAGAAGACTCTTGAGAGTCCCTTGGACAGGAGGTCTAAGGAGATCCAACCAGTCCATCCTAAAGGAGATCAGTCCTGGGTGTTCTTTGGAAGAACTGATGTTGAAGCTGAAACTCCAATATTTTGGCCCCCTGATGTGAAGAGTTGACTCGTTGGAAAAGACCCTAATGCTGGGAGGGGTTGGGGGAAGGAGGAGAAGGGGACGACAGAGGATGAGATGTCTGGATGGTACACTTGACTTAAATAATTTTCATCCCTCACCTCTGTTTGAATCCAAGGACTTTCAGTATAATGTCAGATTAAGTGTATTTCTACAAGTGAGAGGCAAGAGTTAATTTTCAAAGTCATTCTCTTGTCTCATCCAGAGCTGTAGGGAAACCTCCCAGGAAATCAACCCATCTGGCTATCTTCTGCCTCTCTCTTGCTATTGTAGTTCTTTCTTTTCTTCTGTTCTCCCCCTACTCCAGCTGAAGTTGCTTTATTTTGTCTTTTCATTCAATATACTTGCCTTACCACTGGTCTCAATATTGGCAACAGTTGAACTTTATTTGTAGAGCTTTAATTTTTGTTCTGTCTCACCCTCGCCCCCCTTTCTTTAAGGAGAGAAGACCACAGTGGCCCAGTGGTAAAGGATCTGCCTGTAAGGCAGGAGGTGCAGGAGATGCGGGTGTGATCCCTGGGATGGGAAGATCCCCAGGAGCAGGACATGGCAACCCACTCTAGTACTGAGAATCCTGTGAAAAGCGGAGCCTGGTGGGCTACACAGTCCATAGCACCGCGAAGAGTGGGACACAACTGAGGGGACGGAGCACACGAGCACACGCCACACACATAAATCCTAGAGGGAAAGATGGTCGTTCCACCAACTCAAAGTCGTCCTGGTTAAGCATAACAATGGCAGAGATTTTCCGAGCTCCAGTAAACATCCAGAGGTGCTATAAACCAAAACCCTGTTTGGGTGCTTTAATAGTTAACATTAGGAATCTGACATTATTCAGCAGCTAACCCTAGGCCTCAGAGTCCAAGATCAAAGTCTGCACTAAGTTTTCCTTTTGTTTTTTTCTCCTTTTTAATTTGCAGCACTGATATAATCCAGCTAACATTGACTCCCTCTCCTTCTAAGTGTGACTAATCTGTAAATCCCGTAATGCTACCAGTGCCCACCCGCAATTAGTGTGATTAGTGAGTTACTATATTTATCTCACAAGATAAATATATAGCAAGTAAAAGATAATTTGTAAGTAAAAAAAAAAAAAAAAAAGGAAGAGTTCTAACATTATCACCCAAAAGGCAACATGTAGCAGCTCTCGAGGTTTTTCAAGCAGCAAGCAGGGTAAACAGTAGGGAAGGGCACAGAGTGCCTTAGGGTATTTTTAGGTGGATAATTGTAATACTTGAAAGCTGACATACTGTGATTCATCACTACCTATATTCAGTCTTCATATGTTCCCATTTTCATCTTTGGCTTTTATGTTCAGTGCCAATAGATTTCAAACCGCTCTGATTATAAACTTGAAACCAAAGACAACAGTTATGTTTCAAACGATTTTCTGAAGCAAATACCAGGGGTAAGGCTGGGTCAGGTTGTTACAAAGTTCTTCCAGGGAAGGCTTGGAATTTAATTTTCACTATGGGAATTCAGCACACAGGGACGCTCATGCTTTTACTCCCACAAGCCAGAATTTCTGCACAGAGTCCAGAGAGAACCTAAAACAGTACTCATCACTGAGGAGGTGCGGAGAGAGGGTTTCCAGGCATGAATTCAAGTACATTTCCACTTGCCATTTTCCCTCTAAGGCATGGGTTTCCTTCTAGCATCTAGGGCAGGGGGCTTGGTTGGGGTTTTGTTCTACAGATTATGTTTTTATAACATGATTAAATAATTATTTGCAGTGATTTCCAATAACCAGCAACTTGCTAGAAGTATAATAGCTTTGGAGTGGAAATCTGGTTGGAACCTAGGCCAAAGAGACTGTTTGAAGGTAAATTCACATCTTTTTTTTTTCAAGTCCAGTTGCATCTACTTGTGATTGAGGAAGAACTGGCAGAGGTTGTTTGGAGAGAGTGGGGCAGCTACAACCCTCTCTCATAGGACCTCTCCTCCCCGCCACTGGTATTTGGTCTTAAAAAATTCAAAGGGAAAGATGTTTTGAATCATTATGTTTCTAATGTAATGCAGATGGTCAAGCACAGAGATGCTGTTTCTCTACAACCCCTGTATGCTTTGTCAGATAACTGCTAGCATATCGATTAAGCAGAAACCACAGAGCACCCACCCTATGCCAGGCACCAGGGCTGGATTTCGGATGCGAGAAAATTCACGGCTCAAAGTGACTCAGAGTCAGGAGCAAGAAAAGGCAAGAAAACATGGTGGGGTGCCAAGGGGAGAGGCAGTGGAATGAGATGGTTACTACAAGGTGGGAAACAGACAGACCTACCAGGGTCATGACCCAAAGGATGTGAATTTGAGTGAACTCCGCGAGAGGACAGAGGACAGTGGAGCCTGATGAGCCATAGGCCATCGGGTCACAAAGAGCTGGACCTGACTCAGCAAGTGGGCAACAACAGGCAGGGTCCATTAGAGGAGCCCATGCAGAAGCTGTGTCAGAGGAGGCTCCACAGTGGACAAAGTCCCAGAATCAGCCTGCCTCTCCCCTACAGGGATTCTGCCCCAGGGCTCTCTGTTCTATCTGCTCTCTGTATCCCCAAGCTGACTCTTGACCACCCACTTCTTTGTAAGCATTCAAAGCCCTGATGATACACCTCTGACAGTAAAAAGTACTTCTCGCTAAAATGTATTATTGTCCACTTCGGTCATTGTTATATGCCCTAATGTCTACCACATAAATATGTGGGCCATAAATATTATTTAAAGGATTAGGAACCCAATAAAGACTCTTTGGCTAATGTTCCCTTCCTTGGTCCTTATAATTTTATTTAAATATGTAACTTTAATCAAGTGTGTCCCCCAAACTTATATAGTTCCTCCACTGTACTCCACAACAGTTATTTGAGGATCTTCCCATGTACGAGTGAGTGAGTGAAAATCACTCAGTGGTGTCTGACTCTTTGCA
This sequence comes from Odocoileus virginianus, assembly GCF_023699985.2. NCBI lineage: Eukaryota > Metazoa > Chordata > Mammalia > Artiodactyla > Cervidae > Odocoileus > Odocoileus virginianus. The sequence continues at coordinate 47,226,327 of NC_069692.1, forward strand.
ACCACATGGACTATCGCCTGCCCAGCTCCTCTGTCCATGGGTTCTTCAGGCAAAAACACTGCAGTGGGTTGCCATTTCCTTCTCCAGGGGGTCTTCCCAACCCAGGGATCGAACCCAGGTCTCCCTCACTGCAGGCAGATTCTTTACCATCTCAGCCACCAGGGAGGCCCATCTATAAAAGATGAAAAAAATCCAAGGCACGTTGTATGTCAAGATACATATCCTAGAATGCCATCTACTAAACATAGCTAATGATAATTCATCATTATCTGAAGATGACAGATTTTCTAATTTGTCTATGAAGGGGTGTCCTTAAATTCCTTTATACATGCAAAACCTACCCACTGCAAAGTAAGATTATATTTCTTTGGGCCATTTGTCAAGATATTCTTGTCAGGTTTTATTTATCCTCTTTCTTTTATATTTCATAAGCATATGTAAATTAGAGTCTTGATAAAAATGCCCTGTGTTTAAATACACAACATTAAGCAAGTATTTCTCCTGAGGTCTTACATGACCCTTTTAAATGAAAGCATAATAACGTTCTGATGAAATCATTCAGAAAGTCCTATTTTTGAACTGAGAGAATTAAGTTCCTTAGGGTCATTGGATTTGTGTTTTCAACCAGAGTTATACATGAATACATGAAAATATAATTATAAAAATCTATTCCAAAATTCAAAAAATTAGTTCAACAATACATAATTTATGATGCAAGGGTTTATTTATATTTTTAGTGGCTTTATTAAAAAAAAAGGATCAACACATGGCCAGTCTTTGCTTTACATTTTTAGTAGATACTGGTCTTAGTGCTTATGCTGTTTTTTTTCCTTTAATCCAGGCTGACTTTTCCAACCTGACCTTTATCATAATACAATATAAACACTCAGATCAGGTATCTTCTGGTTCCGGCTGTGCTAACATTATTTCCGTCTGTACATTTTCAGGCAAGCTTTAAAGTAGAGGAAGAGGATAATTTTTATTTTCCTGATGAACAGGAATGCTAATGGAAAGGGGGATTGCAGAGGACAAATACTTGGGCTTGATTCACTTGAAAAATCAGTGTATTATGACACAGAAGAGCAGTGAACTAGGAATCAAGAGTTAGGATTGTACGCACAGCTCATCAGTATCTAAATAACTACCTGTTCGGCCCTGGGTTTTCATCTGTAAAAGAGGGTGGTGGATGGCTAATCTCTAGAGTCTTGCCACCAGCAATATAATTCTGATTCTATAAAATGTTTATACCTTCTAAAATCTGGGAAACTCTCATAGTGAACTTGATATCAAATTTCACTGAGTTTCAGGTTTTACTATAATAACCTTCTCATGTGGTTAATCATAAAATTGTTATCTTTATTTGCAAAATACTCTAAAATAACTTAAGATGGAAGACATCATATTTAAGTAGTCTTGAAGTAAATCTTTAAATAGTGACTACAGTTTTTCATAATGCCATAATTTATTTCCAAAAGCTACATCTTGGTCCTTAGCAGGAACAGAGTAAGAAAAAGTGGTATTAGAAATGAAAATGTTATGAAATAATGAACCACATACATTTCAACAGGCCATCTCAGTTCAGTTCAGTTCAGTCACTCAGTCATGTCTCTTTGTGACTCCATGGACTACAGCACGCCAGGCCTCCCTGTCCATCACCAACTCCCAGAGCTTACTCAAACGCGTGTCCATTGAATGGTGATGCCATCCAACTATGTCATGCTCTGTCGGTCCCCTTCTCCTCTCGCCTTCAATCTCTCCCAGCATCAGGGTCTTTTCAGATGAGTCAGCCCTTTGCATCAGGTGGCCAAAGTCTTAAAGCTTCAGCTTCAGCATCAGTCCTTCCAGTGAATATTCAGGACTAATTTGCTTTAGGATGGACTGGTTGGATCTCCCTGCAGTCTAAGGGACTCTCAAGAGTCTTCTCCAACATCACAGTTAAAAAACATCAATTCTTCAGTGCTCAGCTTTCTTTATAGCCCAACTCTCACATCCAGACATGACTACTGGAAAAAACACAGCTTTGACTAGACGGACTTTGCTGACAATGTAGTGTCTCTGCTTTTTAATATGCTGTCTATCTAGTTTATTTTATTTTATTAAAACAATTGCTTCAAACAAACAAGTATTGTCCTAAAATTCTGTTTTAAAGTGGCCACTTGCAAATGCTTGATCCCTTTGTATGAGAGAAAAGACATTCCTAATTAGGCCTGCATATAACACTGATAATGATAAAAAAACACAGCACAGACAACTGAAGATGTTCAGAATAAAATAATAAATTGGAGGATAAAAACTGCACAGAAATGGACTGGCTTTGTTTTTTGAGACAAAAGATCATGGTAAAATTATTTCACCATTATGCTTCTAATGATGTCAAATTTAAAACTGTTTTGAAAGTATTGATATTAAATATAAGAAATAAGTACAGGAAAATTATTTATTGCAGATAATTACGATTACAAACATGATAAAAATATTTCCCTTTTCACAATCCGCATCTTCATATACTCATACCTTTATTCCCATATGCTTGGGTGTTTTCTATTTCTGAATTTACACAGTAGTGAAATCAAATCTACATTAAATTGACAATGTCTGTCATCACCTACATCATGCCTTGGGCCATTAAAATACTATTTTTCATTTCCTCAGATATACAAGTTTGCAAGGATGGCTAAACTATTCTGTTATTTCTCCAACAGTTGAATGAGATATTTTACACCAAGGTCTTAGATTCCCAGAGTACAGCAGAATCATTCTCATTCTTTCCTGAGTTGTGCCTGTCTGATTCATTTTAATATTAGACATTAAACATGATAATGTTCCTATTTTCGGTCATTTTAACTGAACTTCTGGAATATTTCCTTTTAATGTAGTTGTCAAACCTCATTTCAGTGCTGATCTGACCCTTTCTGGTTTCTTTAGGTACCGTCTTTATTCCACATGAAATCATTCCCATTCTGATGAAAATGCAGTCTCACAGAACCAGGTTTCCTTACCATTATTTCTTGCTTAAATACATTTAATTTTTTCTTAGAAAAGAGTGTAATATTTATCTGCCTTTCTGAAGAATGTACTCATTACCATATTAAATGTCTTTTCTTCCTAATACTCTTCTTTACCATCTTTTTCTTACACTTGCTCCAGTTGTATATGATGCAGAATCACCTTTCTTCTACTTTTCTTAAAGACAATCCAACTGGACGTGAAATGTATTCTGCTATCTCTCCAAATAAAATGTACTTTGTTCTCAATCTGGCTTACAAGAATTTTAAGGAGTAAAAACAGGCCCGAACTTTTCACATGGTGATCACCTCTATTTAGTTACCTGTTACCTTCCTTCGGAGGGCCAAAGGCATTCATTCATGACACAACAGTGATTGGAAGTTGTTTGTGTTATCTCTGCTATGAACTTGGGACGGGGTCCCTGCTCAAGGGAGGTCCCTTCTACCAGGAAAGAGCATGAGTGGAGAAGTAATGACAATGAATAGAGAATTAATACCGCCCAAACAACTGCTATGGAGGAGAGATGCCATGAGCCAGCATAGCTGGTAACAGGGCCCATCCTGTGGGGAGCCTGTTACCCCATCCTGTTACCTCTTCAAGACTGGCAAGATGCTGCAGCTTGTTCCTTCACTTCCATTAACCAAATTAAACCTGAAAAAGGACACTTTTGGTCTCATGCAAAAAATTAGCATTCTGTGGACATGTTTTTCACATATATAAAATTCTTGATGACTAACATATTGAAAAATTTTCCTTGCATCCTCTCTATTTCTCTCTGAGCAGCATCTCATTCTAAAGAAGATACTCTGTCTCGTCAGTCTTCTTTCTTTATTTTCTTCATTGTTATTTTTTAAATTGTAGGATAATTGCTTTACAATGTGGTTGTTGGTTTCTGCCATATAACAATGTGAATCAACTATATATATCCAGGTATATCTAGAGGGGTTATATATACATTGTGCCCCCCTCCCCCGGTTCCATCCTAGGTTGTCACAGAACACCAGGCTGGGCTCCTTGTGTTACACAGTCAGTGGTTTTCAATACTGATTCACACTGGAATCATCTGGGGAGCTTTGCAAAGCCTGAGTCTCCCATGCTAGAGGCTCTAATTTAATTAATGCAATCTGGGAATCATTAGTTTAAAAGTCTGAAGTGCAACCAAGATTGAGAAGCATTGTTATATGCAGTGCTTTCTACAAATGCAAGGATGTGATGAAGAAAAAATGTATATTAGCTAGTTTATTGTATATATTATGGTAAATACAGAATATTCAGATATAAAGGTTATATATGGGTTTAGGTTTTAGTTTATATATTTTTTCTCCTAATATTCTGCAATCCAGTGATTCATACTGAATATATAAGTAACATAATATAAAATATAAATTAATATATATAATGTGGTTATGTTGTATTATATATTACAATCATAGTAATATAATATTAAGTTGGAGAAAACCAAATTTAATCACTTAGGGGATATATGTTGAAAGAGAGCCTTTGAACAGTACTTCAAATAATGAAAAGGAGACACTACTACCAAAGAATTGATTAAATAAACATTATTACATGATACAGTGGGGAAAGAGTAAAAATATTAAGGTCTATATATTCTGAGGGCTTCTCTGGTAGCTCAGCTGGTAAAGAATCCACCTGCAATGCAGGGGACCCCACTTCGACTCTTGGGTTTGAAGGATCTGCTGGAGAAGGGATAGGCTACCCACTCCGGTATTCTTGGGCTTCCCTGGTGGTGACTCAGATGGAAAATAATCTACCTGCAATGAGGGAGACCTGGGTTCAATCCCTGGGTTGTTAAGATCCCCGGGAGGAAAGTATGACAATCCACTCCAGTATTCTTGCCTGGAGAATCCCCATGGACAGAGGGGCCTGGCAGACTGCAGCCCACGGGGATGCAAAAGTCAGACATGACCGAGCAATTAAGCACGTACATACACTCTGAAGGAAAAGATGTCTAGGATACACTGTTAAGTGAAAAAAAACAAAAAAACAGCAACAAAAAACAACAGATTTCAGAACAGTTTGAATGAAACAAGTTATATTTTGCAGTTGCATGTGTATATGAATATGTCTATATGAAAACCGATGCATTTGTTTATATTAATAAATACAAAGAATGACAACTGGAATCCCTACCCTGCAGAATGTAGTTAGGGCTGAGGGAAGAAAATGAAATGACTGTGCCTTTTCATTCATATAATTACATATTGCTCAGTTTTTTAAAGGGATAAGCATGCATTCTTTTATTTTAAAACACTAGTTTTTTTTTTTTTATTTCTAAAATTTCTACAGAGAGCAACAACTTACCAGCTTATAAAGAATAGGAAAAGTCTTCATATTCAACCATAAAACAACTGTAGAATTTTATATAAAAGTGTGTAATTTCAGAAGAAAATTGGCCAAATGGCAATTTACAAATGCATTCTACTTACCTGGAAATTTAATATATCATTCTTCAAATGTTATAAATTGGTATTTTTATTTTACGACATGAAGATTTATGATAATAATCCCAAGATATTTCTCCATTAGCCCCAAAATAAGTTAACCATTACCTGGTATATGGCAAGAATATTACAGAGTGAAGGCTTCTCTAGCAATTAAAGACTGTGCTTTAACATCATTCAATAATATATTTCCCTACTATGAAATCAAAGAAAAAACTTGACAGATATTCACACGTCCAAATTCACAGTCATATACACCAACTGAAGGTCCTTAAGAACTTAGCTGAATCTTATTTAATCAGCCAGTTAATAACATTCACCTTTATTCAGCAAAAACTATCCTTTCATTTCTAACTCGCTGTGACTCTCATCACAGGATACACTAAAACATATTCAACATTGTTTGAGTTTATTATGTTGTGTGGTTGACTGTAACAATTTTACAAACCATTGCACAGAACTGCACAAGAACAAGTAAGAAAACTGTGATTCAGTCAGGTTTAAATACTCTAGATGCCTTTATCCAACAGGGTAACTCTGCTGGGTTATACAGAAGAGCCAGGCTCTGATGGTTTAAAGGACGTGGTTGATGAACGTCAGGGTAAGGAAGTACCTGGGGAGTTGAGAGGTATTCTCATTTTCCCCCGTTGCTCTACTTCAGAGTAAAAATTAATTATTCACTGCTATTCACTCATTCTCACATTTATTCTGCCTTTTTCTCCACCTCTAATCAGTTCAGATAAATCTCTCTTCTTTTTTTTTTTCTTTTTCCTTTTTTGGCTTGCAGGATCTTAGTTCCCTAACCGGGGATTCAACCCATGCCCTCAGCAGTGAAAGTGTGGAGTCTTACCCACTGGAGAGCTGGAGAATTCCCTAAACTTAATCTTGAAACAGGAGTAACTTAGAGTGGCAAAATAGCCTCCCCTCCAATAAAAGAGAGTGAAAGCTTCAGTATATATGCTGATTCAAGACTCACTGGATGTATGTGCTTCCCTCGGATTTCTAACATGTGAAATGAATTTAATAATTCCTTACTTACCATGCCTCAGAGCAGAACCTATGATCTGTGGGTATCCAGGTAGAAAACAATTAACATTACTAAACTTCTTTGTAAAGTCATGCCATGAAATGTATCTATGTACTTAAGGTTCATGTCATAACTAAGATCAAAGTAATCAAGCTGATGTTAATAAGTAAAAGTATCTGGGATATTGCTGTATCTTGAATTCAATAAAAGTTTCCTCATTAACTTAGTTGAGGTATATCAACTGCCCCCCTAACATGCTGGAAATATTTGATTTTTGATTCTGCTGATAACATGAGAAAATGTTTCAGGTTGGTTGTTCAATGCTGACTGCATTAGCACCATGTACATGATTCTACAATTGTGTTGTTAATGTGCATTATATCCTTCATACTTGATAACACTGAATCTTTTTAAACTCCTGTTTACATTATTAATGTGAGACTGAGCTAGAAGACATCTGTATCAATATATACAGAAAAGTACCTTAAAGGAGAAGTTCATCTTGATTTGAACAACCCAAAGTTCATGTCTAAACTGGCTGAATCAATTAAAATTTACCAATTCTCCATCTAATTAAACATATAATAGTATCGATGGCTGCTATTAAGAAGCAGCAGTTAATACCAGCTTTAAAATCACAGAGATAAAAATCTATAAAATAATATGACAGGTAAAAACATAACAGGGCTGACCAAAGACATAAACACTTGGAGTAACGCTGATTTTTAGTTTTGAATGTTTTGACAAAGACCTAACCTTATTTTGGTGTCTAAATTTTCCTCCATGTCTTCAAATTAGATTACATAGAGAAGTAGTTACTCTCCTAAATAGCTGGACTATTTCATACCTGTGCATCAATCACAAATTCTGTTGTGTTATGTTATAATTTGTAATATCAGCCGATGTTGTTGTTAGGTGTTTCACCTAAGTAGTCATGCTTCACAATCCATGTCAAACAAATATTCCAACTTAACAGGACATTGGTTATTTATCAAATCATTTTCTCAATTGCATTTATACTTAAATTCCGGCCTTGCAGCCTTTTGACAACCATTTGTCCCATCTGTCTTGCCCCGCAACTCCTGATTCAGATAAGGGAGAAGAAAAACAACATTTAATTTATCAGATGCCTGACCCTTTCTTAACTTCTTTTCTCATACAAACTTCATTAAGTCCTATTATGTCTATTTTACAAATGGTACACGGAGCTCTGACAGACATCATCACACTGATTTCACACTTTTGCAGGTGGAGAGGCATGGTAAGGGGGAGACTCACTCAAGCAGAAGGCCATTCAGTGGCCCAAACTGACAAAGCCAGTTATTGAAAGAATGTTATTGTGCCAAAATGAATGATGACAGAGAAACCTCAGAGTGGATCTGCAGAGACGTGGATGGGCCGAGAGTCTGTCCTACAGATGGAAGCAAGTCAGAAAGAGAAAAACAAATATTATATTTTAACTCATGTATGTGGAATCTAGAAAAACAGTACTGATGAGCCTATGTACAGGGCAGGACGAGAGATGCAGACGCAGAGAATGGGCTTGTGGACATGGAGGGGAGGGGGACTAGGATGAGTTGGGAGATTAGGGTTGACATATATACACTCCACGGGTAAAACAATAGCCAGTGGGAAGCTGCTGTGGGACACAGGGAGCTCGGCTCAGTGGTCTGTGATGGCATCAATGGGCGGGAAGGGACAGGAAGGAGGAAGGTCCATGAGAGAGGGGATACATCCATATATATACACCACACATGTGACTGATTCACTGCATTGTACAGCAGAAACTATCATCATATTGTAAAGCAACTGCACTCCAGTTAAACTCTTAAGTGGATTTAAGTCTTCCAAAATTAATCCTAGTTACCCATTAGCATTATAAAAACACATTACAGGTAAAACTCTTCTATAAGCAGTTATCATGCATTGACGCAAACACTCAAGATTGTTTAGGAAGAACCCACCAGGTTGCAGCTGCTAAGACTGCCCTGCATAGTCCCCACCTCTGAGACCCTCACACTCTGTTTCAGAGCATTCTTCAACAGGAGAACATTGCACATCTGAAAATAAGAGATGGTGGGTTATTGGTGAAGTCAACACCCTTGATGACATTTCTAGAAATGTTTGCTTCTGTGTAAAACAAATGAAGGAGGAGGGGAATGCAGACAAGAACAAACCTTTGTATTTCATTGACTTGTAATAAACTTCCTTTGTGAGAACTCTTTGGTATCCTGGTGCAAATGTGTTTATTCATTGGTACATGCAATGACAAAGGTGGTATGCCTCTTGATGAAAGTGAAAGAGGACAGTGAAAAAGTTGGCTTAAAATGCAACATTCAGAAAACTAAGTTCATGGAAACTGGTCCCATTACTGCATGGCAAATAGCTGGGGAAACAATGGAAACAGGGACAGACTTCATTTTCGGGGGCTCCCAAATCAGTGCAGATGGTGATTGCAGCCATGGGATTAAAAGACGCTTAGGTTTTAATTATGGAAGAAAAGTTATGACCAACCGAGACAGCATATTAAAAACCAGAGACATTACTTTGCCAACAAAGGTGCATCTAGTCAAAGTTATAGTTTTTCCAGTAGTCAAGCATGGATGTGAAAGTTGTACTATAAAGAAAGCTGAGCACTGAAGAATTGATGCTTTTGAACTGTGGTGTTGGAGAAGACTCTTGAGAGCCCCTTAGACTGCAAGGAGATTCAACCAGTCCATCCTAAAGGAAATCAGTCCTGAATATTCATTGGAAGGACTGATGCTGAAGCTAAAACGCCAATACTTTGGCCACCTGATGCCAAGAACTGACTTACTGAAAAAGACCGTGATGTTGGGAATGATTGAAGGCAGGAGAAGGAGATGACAGAGGATGACATGGCTGGATGGCATCACCGACTCAATGGACATGGGTTTGGGTGGACTCTGGGAGTTGGTGATGGACAGGGAGGCCTGGTGTGCTGTGGTTCATGGGGTCGCAAAGAGTCAGACACGACTGAGTGACTGAACTGAACTGAAACTGAGAGCATAGTATTTGTCTAAGTACAGACCATATGTCAACAAATTAAACTCAAAGTGTTTCAGCAACAACAACAAAAAATATGTCCTTGAAGATGACGTTACCAAATTGGTTACTGGGTCAGCAAGGCCTGTTTCCCGCAGAGGGGGGCAAGCAGGATGAGCTTGGACTCAGTTACATGCCTTCCTTCAAAATAGATTTTAAGGAATATTATTAATCTGTGAAAAGGAATGACATTTTGATACATGCTACAATGTGCATGGGCCTGAATACATCATGCCTGGTGGAGTAAATCAGATGCTGAAGGACAGATATTGTAGGATTCTACTCATATGAGGCGCCTAAAATTGGCAGATTCATAGCAACAAGAAGTATTAATAGAACAGAGGTTACCCAGGGATAGGAGGAAGGGGTTGAGGAGGAAGTTATGGTTTAAAGGATACAGAGTTTCTGTTAGAGATGAAGAAAAAATCAGGATGTAGATAGTGGTGATGAGCACTTCATCCTTATGAATGTATTTAATGCCATTGAATTGTTCATTTATAAATGGTTAAAATGACAAATGTTGATGTGCATATTTTAACCACACCAAAGAAAAGAATTCGAGGAAAGAGTGAGATACATATACATATAACAGAATGCATGTGTGTGTATGTGTGTGTGTGTGTGTGTATGTGTATGCATACATGTGTGTGACAGAGAGAGAGAAAGTGAAATATAAATGAGAAAATAGGTTGAAATTGGGTAAGTATACATGAATATGCTATCAAGTTCAACACAGTGGTTAAAGGTAAAGAGGAAATATTGTTCTGATTTTCTTAACAACCAAAACAAAAATGCACAATATCCATAATATAACAGAGCAACTGCCAGGGAAAATACTGTAAAGAAACCAGAGAAGAATCACCAGGGATTCTCATAAAGGAAATACTATATGATGTGGTGGCCAGTTTCCTCAACTGCATTTGCATAATAAACACCAAAGCAGGTTCTTTTTCTGTTAGTATTTGTACAAAGTGACTATTTTTTCATATTTGTGGTTCCCAATAGAGAGAGTACAATATGCAAGCTAATTTTAAACTTTGAAAGATTCAACAACTTTATAGGAAAAAAGCTTTCCATAATTCATCATTTCTTTTTTTATAAGCAGTTGTTTTTATTTTAATTGGAGGCTTATTACTTTACAATATCATGGTGGTTTTTGCCACATATTCACATGGGTGTACATGTGTCCCCCATCCTGAGCCCTCCTCCCCTCGCCTTCCCCATCCCATCCCTCTGGGCCATCCCAGTGCACTGGCTGTTTCCTGAATCAAACTGGGACTGGTCTATTTCACATATGGTAATATACATGTTTCAATGCTATTCTCTCACATCATCCCACCCTCGCCTTCTCCCACAGAGTTCAAGCAGTTTTGATTTCTACACTTGCTAATGTAGCAGGCAGATGTTTTCTGTGGCCAAAATGCAGGTCAATGAATGTGGCTCTGCAGGAGACCCAAATCGTAGAAGAGTCCACATTTCTGTGTCACTGTGCTCCCCAGGTCAGTAGTTGCCCAATAAGCTACTGAAGAAGAGTGGAGAAATAACTCCAGAAGAATGAAGAGATGGAGTCAAAGTGAAAACAATGCCCGGCTGTGGATGTGACTGGTGATGGAAGTAAAGTCCGATGCTGTAAAGAGCAGTATTGCATAGGAACCTGGAATATTAGGTTCATGAATCAAGGTAAATAAAAGGTGGTCAAACAGATGACAAGAGTTAATACCAACATTTAGGAATCAGTGAATTAAAATGGACTAGAATGGATGAATTTAACTCAGATGACCATTATATCTATTCCTGTGGGCAGGAATCCCTTAGAAGAAATGGAGTAGACTTCATAGTCAACAAGAGAGTCCAAAATGCAGTTCTTGGGTGCAATCTCAAAAATGACAAAATGATCTCTGTTCATTTCCAAGGCAAGCCATTCAATATCACAGTAATCTAACTCTATGCCCCAACTAGTAATGCTGAAGAAGCTGAAATTGAATGATCCTATGAAGACCTACAAGACATTCTAGAACTAACACCCAAAAAAGATGTCCTTTTCATAACAGGGGACAGGAATGCAAAGAGATACCTGTAGTAACAGGCAGGTTTGGCCTTGGAGTAAAAATAAAGCAGGGCAATGGCTAACAGTTTTGCCAAAAGAACACACTGGTCAGAGCAAACACCTTCTTCTGACAACAAAAGATAAGACTCTACACATGGACATCACCAGATGGTCAATACTGAAATCAGATTGATTATATTTTTTGCAGCCAAAGATGGAGAAGCTCTATACAGTCAGTAAAAAAAGACTTGGAGCTGACTGTGGCTCAGAGCATGAACTACTTATTGCAAATTTCAGACTTAATTTAGGTATGAACTAAAAAAACCCCTTACAATTATACAGTGCAAGTGAGAGATAGATTCAAGGGATTAGATCTGATCAAGAGTGCCTGCAGAACTATGGACAGAAGAACAATGGACAGAACATTGTACAGGGGGCAGTGATCAAGACCATCCCCAAGGAAAAGAAATGCAAAAAGGCAAAATGGTTGTCTGAGGAGGCCTTACAGATAGCTGAGAAAAGAAGAGAAGCTAAAGGCAAAGGAGAAAAGGAAAGATATTCTCATCTGAATGCAGAGTTCCAAAGAATAGTGAGGAGCAATAAGAAACCTTCCTCAGTGATCAATGCTAAGAAATAGAGGAAAACAATAGAATGGAAAAGACTAGTGATCTCTTCAAGAAAATTAGAGATACCAAGGGAATATTTCATGCAAAGATGGGCACAATAAAGAACAGAAATAGTATGGACCTAACAAAAGCAGAAGATATAAAGAAGAGATGGCAAGAATACACAGAAGAATTATACAAAAAAGATCTCCATGACCCAAATAACTATGATGGTGTGATCACTCACCCAGAGCCAGACATCCTGGAATGTGAAGTAAAGTGGACCTTAGGAAGCATCACTACTAACAAAGTTAGTGGAGGTGATGGAATTCCAGTTGAGCTATTTGAAATGCTAAAAGATGATGCTCTGAAAGTTCTGCCTTCAATATGCCAGCAAATTAGGAAAACTCAGCAGTGGCCACAGCACTGGAAAAGGTCAGCTTTCATTCCAATCCCAAAGAAAGGCAATGCCAAAGATCATTCAAACTATTGCACAATTGCACTCATCTCACACGCTAGCAAAGTAATGCTCAAAATTCTCCAAGCCAGGCTTCAACAGCACATGAACCATGAACTTCCAGATATTCAAGTTGGAATTAGGAAAGGCAGAGGAACCAGAGATCAAATTGCCAATATCTGTTGGATCATTGAAAAAGCAGGAGAATACCAGAGAAATATCTACTTCTGTTTTATTGATTACACCAAAGCCTTTGACTGTCATAACAAAATGGGGAAAATATTTCAAGAGTTGGGAATACCAGGTCACCTTACCTGTCTTCTGAGAAATCTGCATGCAGGTCAAGAAGCAATACTTAGAACCAGACATGGAACAATAGACTAGTTCCAAATTGGGAAAGGAGTATGACAAGGCTCTATATTGTCACCCTGCTTATTTAATTTAAATGTAGAGTATATCATGTGAAATGCCAGGCTCTATGTAGCACATGCTGGAATCAAGATAGCCGGGAAAAACACTAATATCCTCAGATACTCAGATGATACCACCCTTATGGCAGAAAGCAAAGAGAAACTAAAGAGCTTCTTGATGAAAGTGAAAGGAGAGTGAAAAAGCTGGCTTAAAACTCAACATTCAAAAAACAAAGATCATGGCATCCAGTCCAATCACTTCATGGCAAATAGAAGGGGAAATAATGGAAACAGTGACAGACTTTGTTTTCTTGGGCTCCAAAATCACTGCAGATTATGATGGCAGCTGTGAAATTAAAAGACACTTGCTCCTTGGAAGAAAAGGTATGGCCAACCTAGACAACATATTAAAAGGCAGAGACATTACTTTGCCAACAAAAGTCTGTCTCGTCAAAACTATGGTTTTTCGAGTAGTCATGTATGGATGTGAGAGGTGGACTATAGAGAAAGCTGAGAGCTGAAGAATTGCTGCTTTTGAACTGCGGTGTTGGAGAAGACTCTTGAGAGCCCCTTGGACTGCAAGGAGATCCAACCAGTCCATCCTAAAGGAGATCAGTCCTTAATATGCATTGGAAGGACTGATGCTCAAGTTGAAACACCAATACTTCAGGCCCCTGATGTGAAGAACTGATTCATTGAAAAAACCCTGATACTGGGAAAGACTGAAGGCAGTAGGAGAAAGGGATGACAGAGGATGAGATGGTTGGATGGCATCCCTGACTCAATGGACATAAGTTTTAGCAAGCTCTGGGAGTTGGTGATGGACAGGGAAGCCTGGCGTGCTGCAGCCTGTGGGGTTGCAAGGAGTTGGACATGACTGAGCAACTGAACTGATGCTCAGCACAAGCCATAGCACAAAAAGAGATGTAAAGTTTGTGGGAATTATCTAGAAATTTTAATATAATGTATTCAAAAATAAAAGCTAGATGCATGAACTTCCCTTTGCTAACAAATGGCAGAAGAATGAAATATATTCAAGACCAGAGGTTTGGTTACAACCTCATTGACTTCAAAGACCAGAGGGAGATGCTCTGCCTCAGTTGCAGGGATGAACGTTTAGCCAGGACTAGATGGACCATGCCTTTGCTTTGGGTTAATGTGGATTATACACACACATCACTACCCACAAAGCTGAAACTGTCCCAGTAAAAGTGAATAAGTCATTTCCTTTTTTTTCTAATTTATTAATTTCTTTACAAAATTTTCTTGTTTTCTGTCAAACCTCAACACAAATCAGCCATCGGTATACATATATTCCTTCCCTTTTGAACCTCCCTCCCATCTCCCTCCCCACCCCACCCCTCTAGGTTGATACTGAGCCCCCGTTTGAGTTTCCTGAGCCATACAGCAAATTCCCGTTGGCTATCTATTTTACATATGGTCATGTAAGTTTCCATGTTAGTCTTTCCATACATCTCACCCTCTCCTCCCCTCTCCCCATGTCCATAAGTCTATTCTCTATGTCTGTTTCTCCATTGCTGCCCTGTAAAATAAAGTCTTCAGTACCATTTTTCTAGATTCCATATATATGTATTAGAATACAATATTTATTTTTCTCTTTCTGACTCACTTCACTCTGTATAACAGGTTCTAGGTTCATCCACCTCATCAGAACTGACTCAAATGTGTTCCTTTTTATGACTGAGTAATATTCCAACTCTACCTCAATATAAACTACAAGAAGAAAAAAGGGGGATGAAGAAATGCTTCCACCTTCTGGGCACTTTCCAAAACAACTTAAACCTGTGGCACTGGGCACTTACTACTTACAAGGCCTTTGGGGCTGTAGCAAAAAGAAAAAACAACAATACCCGCACCTGAAATATCCTAGGGTTGGTCAGCGAAAAATAATTCAAAACAAGGCATATGGTCAAGAGGCCAATGAAAAGAGGTAAATTTAATTCACACCATTGAAAAAAAAAAGTCACATGAAAAGTTGTCAACATTGCTACATATTAGAGAAAAGAAACAAGATTGCAACAAGGCATCACTTCACATGGGTCAGAATGGCCACTGAAAAACTCTACAAACAACAAATGTTGGAGAGGGGAAGCAGAAAAGGGAACCCTCCTACACTGATGCTGGGAATGGAAATTGGGAACAGCCACTGTGCAGGACTTCCTGAGGGCTCAGTTGGTAACGAATCCTTCTGCAGTATGGGAGACCTAGGTTTGATCCCTGGGTTGGGACCATCCCCTGGAGAAGGGAAAGGCTACCCTCTCCAGGATTCTGACCTGGAGAATTCCATGGACTGTATAGGCCATAGGGTTGCAAAGAGTCAGACACGACTGACTAACTCAATATTCCATTCTGTATATGTACCACACTTCTTTATCCATTCATCTGTTGATGGACATCTAGGTTGCTTCCATGTTCTAGCTATTATAAATAGTGCTGCAATGAACAATGGGATATATGTGTATTTTTCCATTTTGGTTTCCTCAGGATATATGCCTAGGAGTGGGATTGCTGGGTCATATGGTGGTTTGTTTTCCAGTTTTGTAAGGAATCTCCATACCATCTTCCATAGTAGCTGCTTCAATTTACATCCCAACAACGGTGCAAGAGCATTCCCTTTTCTCCAACCCTCTCCAGCATTTATTGTTTGTAGACTTTTTGATGATGGCCATTCTGACCAGTGTGAGATGATATCTCCTTGTAGTTTTGATTTGCATTTCTTTAATAGTGAGCAATGTTGAGCATCTTTTCATGTGTTTGTTAGCCTTCTGTATGTCTTCTTTGGAGAAATGTCTGTTTAGGTCTTTTCCCCACTTTTTAATTGGGTTGTTTGTTTTTCTGGCACTGAGCTGTATAAGTTGCTTGTACAGTTTGGAAATTAATCCTTTGTCAGTTGTTTCATTTGCTATTGTTTTCTCCCATTCTGAGTGTTGTCTTTTCACCTTGCTTATAGTTTCCATTGCTGTGTAAAAGCTTTTAAGTTTAATCAGGTCCCACTTGTTTACTTTTGTTTTTATTTCTATTACTCTAGGAGGTGGGGCATAGAGGATCTTGCTTTGATTTATGTCATTGAGTGTTCTGCCTATGTTTTCCTCTAAGAGTTTTATAGTTTCTGGTCTTTAATCCATTTTGAGTTTATCTTTGTGTATGCTCTAGGAAGTATTCTAATTTCATTCTTTTACATGTAGCTGTCCAGTTTTCCCAGCACCATTTATTGAAGAGGCTGTCTTTGCCCCAGTGTATATTCTTGCCTCCTTTGTCAAAAATAAGGTGCCCATAGGTGCATGGGCTTATTCTGGGCTTTCTATCTTGTTCCATTGGTCTATAGTTCTGCTTTTGTGCCAGTACCACACTGTCTTGATGACTGTAGCTTTGTAGTATAGTCTGAAGTCAGGAAGGTTGATTCCTCCAGCTCCAGTCTTCTTTCTCAAGACTGCTTTGGTTATTTAGGGTCTTCTGTGTTTCCATATGAATTGTGAAAATTTTTGTTATAGTTCTGTGAAAAATGCCATTTGTAATTTGATAGGGATTGCACTGAATCTGTAGATTGCATTTGGTTCTGCAGTCATTTTCACAATATTGATTCTTCCTACCCAGGAACATGGAATATCTCTCCATCTCTTTGTTTCATTACTGCCTTATAAATTTTCTGTGTACAGTTCTTTTGTCTCCTTAGGTAAGTGTATTCCTAGATATTTAATTCTTTTTGTTGCTATGGTAAATGGGATTGGTTCCTTAATTTCTCTGATTTTTCATTGTTAGTATGTAGAAATGAAAGTGACTTCTGTGTATTGATTTTGTATCCTGCAACTTTGCTAAATTCAGTGATTAGCCCAAGTAATTTTCTGATACCATTTTCAGGTTTTTTCTATGTAGAGTATCATGTCATCTGCAGAGAGAGCTTTACTTCTCCTTTTCCAATCTGGATTCCTTTTATTTTTCTTCACTGATTGTTATAGCTAGGACTTCCAAAACTGTGTTGAATACTACTGGGGAAAGTAGACACCCTTGTCTTGTTCCTGATCTTAGGAGGAATGCTTTCAGTTTTTCACCATTGAGAATAATGTTTGCTGAAGGCTTACCATATATGCCCTTTACTATGTTGAGGTAGGTTCCTTCTATGCCCATTTTTTGAAGTTTTAATCATAAATGGGTGCTGAATTTTGTCAAAGGCTTTTCCTGAATCTATTGAGATGATCATATGGTTTTTATCTTTCAATTTGTTAATATGGTGTATCACATTGATTGATTTGCATATATTGAAGAATCCTTGCATTCCTGGAATAAATCCAACTTGATCATGGTGTATGAGCTATTTGATGTGTAGCTGAATTCTGTTTGCTAAAATTTTGTTCAGGATTTTTGCATCTATGTTCATCAGTGACATTGGCCTGCAGTTTTCTTTCTGTGTGTTGTCTTTGTCTGGTTTTGGTATCACAGTGATGGTGGCCTCACAGAATGAGTTTGGAAGTGCTCCTTTCTCTGCAATTTTTTGAAAGAGTTTTATAAGGATAGGCATTAGCTCTTCTCTAAATATTTGATAGAATTTTCCTGTGAAGCCATCTGGTCCTGGGCTTTTGTTTTTTGGGAGAATTTTGATCACAGCTTCAATTTCAGTGCTTGCAATTGGGTTGTTCATAATTTCTATTTCTTCCTGGTTCAGTCTTGAAAGATTGAACTTTTCTAAGAATCTGTCCATTTCTTCCAGGTTATCCATTATACTGTCATATAGTTGTTCATAATAGTCTCTTATATCCTTTGCATTTCTGCATTGTCTGTTGTAACCTCTTCTTTTTCATTTCTAATTTTGTTGATTCTGCTCTCTTTTTTTCTTGATGAGTCTGGCTAAAGGCTTGTCAATTTTGTTTATCTTCTCAAAGAACCAGCTTTTAGTTTTATTAATTTTTACTATTGTTTCTTTCATTTATTTTTCATTTATTTCTGCTCAGATCTTTATGATTTTTTCCTTCTATTAATTTTGGTTTTTTTTTTGTTCTTCTTTTTCCATTTGTTTTAGACATAAAGTAGGTTGTCTATTCGATGTTTTTCTTGTCTCTTGAGGTAGGATTGTATTGCTATAAACATCCCTCTTAGAACAGCTTTCGCTGCATCCCATAGATTTTGAGTTGTCATGTTTTCACTGTCATTTGTTTCTAGAAATTTTTGATTTCCTTTTGATTTCTTCAGTAATTTGTTGGTTATTTAGAAACATGTTCTTTAATCTCCATGTGTTTGTGTTTCTTAGCTTTTTTCTTGTAATTGATATCTGGTCTCATAGCATTGTGATCAGAGAAAATGCTTGATATAATTTCAGTTTTTCTTTTCAATTTACTGAGGTTTATTTGTGACCCAAGTTGTGGTCTATCCTGGAGAATGTTCCATGTGCACTTGAGAAGGTGTATTCTTCTGCATTTGGATGGAATGTCCTGAAGATATCAATGAGCTCCATCTCATCTAATGTATCATTTAAGACTTGTGTTTCCTTATTAATTTTCTGTTTTGATGATCTCTCCATTGGTGTGAGTGGGGTGTTAAAGTCTCCTACTATTATTCTGTTACTGTCAATTTCTCCTTTTATGTCTGTTAGTGTCTGTCTTATGTATTGAGGTGCTCCTATGTTGGGTTCATAGATATTTACAATTGTTATGTCTTCCTCTTGGATTGATCCCTTGATCATTATGTAGTGTCCTTCCTTATCTCTGGTAATTTTCTTTATTTTAACATCTATTTTGTCTGATATGAGGATTGCTACTCCAGCTTTCTTTTGCTTCCCATTTATATGGAATATATTTTTCCATCCTCTCACTTTCAGTCTATACATGCCTTTAGGTCTGAAGTGGGTTTCTTATAGACAGCATATATATGGGTCTTGTTTTTGTATCCATTCATCCAGTCTGTGTCTTCTGGTTGGAGCATTTAATCCATTTACATTTCAAGTAATTATTGATATATAGGTTCCTATTGTCATTTTCTTAATTGTTTGAGGTTGATTTTGTAGATCTTTTTTTCTTTTCTTGTATTTCTTGACTATATAAGTCCCTTTCACATTTGTTGTAAAGCTTGTTTGGTGGAACTTTTGCTTGTCTGTAAAGCTTTTTATTTCTCCATCAATTTTGAATGAGATCCTTGCTGGGTACAGTCATCTTGGTTGTAGATTTTCCCTTTCAGTACTTTAAATATATCCTGCTGTTTCCTTCTGGCCTGCAGAGTTTCTGCTGAAAGATCAGCTGTTAAGCATATGGGGTTTTCTTTGTATGTTACTTGCTGCTTCTCCCTTGCTGCTTTTAATATTCTTTCTTTGTGTTTAGTCTTTGCTAGTTTGATTAGTATGTGTCTTGGCATGTTTCTCCTTGGGTTTATCCTGTATGGGACTCTTTGTACCTCTTGGATTTTATTGACTGTTTCCTCTTCCATGTCGGGAAATTTTCAACTATAATCTCTTGAAAAATGTTCTCATACGCTTTCTTTTTCTCTTATATTTCTGGGACACCTATAATTTGAATGTTGGTGCATTTGATATTGTCCCAGAGGTCTCTGAGACTATCCTCAGTTCTTATCATTCTTTTCACTTTATTCTGCTCTTCAGAAGTTTTTTCCACCATTTTATCTTCCAGCTCACTGATTCATTCTTCTGCTTCAGATATTCTGCTACTGACTCCTTCTAGAGTATTTTTAATTTCAGTAATTGTGTTGTTTGTCTCTGCTTGCTTATTCTTTAATTCTACTGTGTTTATTAATTGATTCTTGCATTTTCTCCATCTTGTTTTCAAGGTTTTTGATCATCTTTACTATCATTATTCTGAATTCTTTTCAAGCAGGTTGCCTAATTCCTCTTCATTAATTTGGGTTTCTGTGTTTCTAGTTTGTTCCTTCATTTGTGTAGTATTTCTCTGCTTTTTCATTATTTTATTTAACTTACTGTGTTTGAGGTCTCCTTTTCCCAGGCTTCAAGATTGAATTATTTATTCTTTTTGGTTTCTGCCCTCTTTGGTCCAGTGGTTTGTGTAAGCTTTGTACAGGGTGAGATTTGTGCTGAGTTTTTGTTTTTTTTGTTTTTCCTCTGGTGGGCAGGCTGAGTGAGGTGGTAATCCTGTCTGCTGATGCTTGGATTTGTATTTTTGCCTTGTTGGTTTTTTATTTTATTTATTTATATTTTATTTTTTCCCATTTATTTTATTAGTTTGAGCCTAATTACTTTGCAATATTGTAGTGGTTTTGCCATACATTGTTTGTTTTTTAGATGAGGCTCAGGCACAGGCTGCTACTGGTGGTTGGGTGATGCCAGGTCTTGTATTCAAGTGGTTTCCTTTCTGTGAGTTCTCACTGTTTGATACATCCTAGCATTAGTTCTCTGCAGTCAGTCTTGGGGTCAGTGCTCCCTGTCTAATGGCTAAGGACTTGATCTCTTTGGTTGCTCAGACCTGGCAGTGACCCAGTCTCCCAGGCAGCACACTTCTGCTGCTTCACCGGAGGGACCCTGTAAAATATTCTGCCCATGGAAACATGGACTTCTAAATGGGAAGATGTGCTTTCCTTTCCCTAGTTCACCAAAAAGACTCATGATAGGGGTTCCAGAAGGAGAAGTCAGTCCTTTTCTTAGTGAGAACGATTTAAAGTTGACTCTTAAACAACTGAAAGATTAGTCTGCATATAATTTATAGTCAACACTCACATCTGTGGTTATACCTCATTCATAGGTTCAACCAACCACAGACGATGTAATTATGTATCTACTATTGAAAAAAGATCCACATACAGGTGGACCCAGGCAGTTTAAACTCATGCTGTTCAAGGGTCAACTATATTTATTTCTCTGTTTGTAAACAGTGGCCACATTTCTCTTTCTAGTCTTAAGCTCTTAGTGAGGAAAAACATAGATATGAATTATTATTATGAAGAAATACTAAATACAAATATAAAGCTGTATCTGATTTCATTGTGTAAATAGGTTTTATTTGGTGCTGTCTATTCAGGTTATAGATCAAAAAGTCAACTGGAGAAAGCAGGTGACTTGAAGGATATCTTATTCAGTTTTACTATTTGGCCTCAGAACAACAATGTCTCATACATATAAAACCACCTGAGGAAAGAGTTAGTTCTCAAAAATAAAATTTCCATTAACTAAAATTTACCTATGTAAGCACTAAAAGTATTGATTTAACAATTTGGACTGGAAAATCTGTTTATATCACACATTTAAATATGGGGGCACATATTTTAAAATACACCTTTAAATTTGGAACAATTTTAGATTTACAGAAAAGTTGCAAAGACACTAGAGGATTTTCATTACTTTTAATCTAGCCTCTCTAATGCTCCATCATACATGGAATACTATGCTAAAAAATTAGCATTGGTGCATGACTATTAACTAAACTACAGACTCAATTTTTACTTCACTAGTTTTTCACTACTATTCTTTTACTGTTCCAAGAAGAAATTCAGGGTTCATATTGCATTCAACATCAGTGATTTTTAAACCAATATCTTTAATGTAAATTGATCTTTTCTTAAAGACTCATGTTGTGATATTATAAACATCAATTGCACCATGCCATATTTTTTCTTTTTTCTTTATTTCAATTGGAGGCTAATTACTTTACAATATTGTTGAGGTTTTTGCCATACATTCATATGAATCAGCCATGGGTGTACATGTGTTCCCCATCCTGACCCTCCCTCCCGCCTCCCTCCCCATCCCATCCCTCAGGGTCATCCCAGTGCTCCAGCCCTGAGCACCCTGCCTCATGCATCGAACCTGGACTGGCGATCTATTTCACATATAGTAACATACATGTTTCAATACTATTCTCTCAAATCATCCCACCCTTGCCTGCTCCCACAGAGTCCAAAAGTCTGTTCTTTACATTTGTGTCTCTTTTGCTGTCTCGCATATAGGATCATTACCATCTTTCTAAATTCCATATATATGTGCTAATATATTGTATTGGTGTTTTTCTTTCTGACGTACTTTACCCTCTATAACATAATGAACTGAAACTCCAGTTTCATCCACCTCATTAGAACAGACTCAAATGCATTCTTATTGATAGCTGAGTAATATTCCATTGTGTATATGTACCACAGCTTTCTTATCCATTCATCTGCTGATGGATATCTAGGTTGCTTCCATGTCCTGGCTATTGTAAACAGCGTTGTGATGAACATTGGGGTACACATGTTTCTTTCAATTCTGGTTTCCTCATTGTGTATGCCCAGGAGTGGGATTGCGGGGTCATGTGGCAGTTCTAATTTCAGTTTTTTAAGGAATCTCCACACTGTTCTCTATAGTGGCTGTACTAGTTTGCCTTCCCACCAACAGTGTAAGAGGGTTCCTTTTTCTCTGCACCCTCTCCAGTATTTATTGTTTGTAGACTTTTTGATAGCAGCCATTCTGACTGGCATGAGATGGTACCTCATTGTGGTTTTGATTTGCATTTCTCTGATAATGAGTGATGTTGAGCATCTTTTCATGCGTTTGTTAGCCATCTGTATGTCTTCTTTGGAGAAATGTCTGTTTAGTTCTTGGACCCATTTTTTTTACTGGGTCACTTATTTTTCTGGAATTGAACTGAAGGAGTTGCTTGTATATTTTTGAGATTAATTCTTTGTCAGTTGCTTCATTTGCTATTATTTTTCCCATTCTGAAGGCTGTCTTTTCACCTTGCTTATAGTTTCCTTCATTGTGCAAACTCAAAATGGATTAAAGATCTAAATGTAAGACCAGAAGCTATAAAACTCCTAGAGGAAAACATAGGGAAAACACTCTCTGATGTAAATCATAGCAGGATCCTCTATGACCCACCTCCCAGAGTAATGGAAATAAAAGCAAAAATAGATAAATGGTACCTAATTAAACCATACCATAATTTACTGATTCCTCCAGGGTTTGCTTAAATGAGTTGCACTCTTTGAATCTCAAACTATTTGGCCCTGTAAACTATAAACCTGAGTACATTCTAATGTTCCTGGTGTTTGCACTGTTTGTTTTCTCTGCTGATGATAAAATATTGCTGTTGAATTGTTCACAAAGTCAAAGCTGTTGTGATGGTTGTTATTCACATTTTTTTTGCTATTGTCCATCAGTTGTGATTCCTTAGTTAAAAATCCAATGACATATTTTTGATTCTTATTTGCAATGTTATTGGATTGTTTGATGAAATTAAATAGCACTTTCATTCAAATTTTTTTCCTTGGATTCAGGGACATTACAGTCTCCTAGGCTTGCTCTGTGGTGACCTCACTATACCTTATTTGCCTTAATCTCTAGCCCTTTCCTCTCGTTCTTCCCCCATTAAAAAAAAATGTGCCATGAAAACTTCCAATGATATTGTTTATCTCTCTCTCTCACCCACCCTTTCCTCGGCATTCTAACCTGGGCTCACGACTCCTCCCATCAGCACCCAAGGCTCCTAAGTCCCAGGGTTATCCTTCAGATTACCTGCCAGATATGCCAAAACCAAACTGATCATCTTTCTGCCCACGCTTGGTCCTTTCCTTCTTCTGTCCTCTATTTATCACCAACTTTGTCATTTTCTTGACTCTCATACTCCATACTTCTCAGTACTATGTGCATCCAATCAGTTGTCAATATGTGTTGACCGAATCTCTGCTTGTTTCATTAATTTGTCCCCACCAGTCCTTTTCCATTGCTATTATTACTATCATCCCAACCAAGGTGGACTTCGTAAGTCATAAAATAAATACACATCACTCTCTGCCTGTGCTATTAACTTGCCTCTTTCCTAGACTCCTCCTCCTCTTTCCATTGGACTTGGGGCTGTGTCACTTCTCTTTCTGAAACCCAAATCTGACCACATCATCTGTGTGCCTTTACATCCTGCTCCCCTCCTTGCTGCCTGTGGAAGGAAAGGCCTTTGTTTGGCATTAGATTCCTTTCATCTGGTCCCATTCATATTTTCTCTCTCTCTTCAAGCATCCTGGAAGTCAAGATGCACCACTTGCTGCTTCCCTGTAATTCTTCATTTCCATGCCTTTGCTTCCATTATTCCTTGTGTGAAGCTTCCTCTATCCTATCTCCATGCTCAAACCCTTTCCAGCCTGCAAATTCCATATGAAAGGCACTTTCCCCCAATAGTTCCCCATAGATTCTCCCCCATCTGAAAGGAGATGCTTCTGCTGACTCCACTCTGTGTTTTAGCTATACAGCTATGGTATCTTGTATCACATTACCTTGCTTCTATATCATGCACGCAGGGTTCTCATCTCACCTATGAAATGACTTCAAACTCCTTAAGATGATTGTCTGATGCATCTTTTGATCTCCTGAAGCACCTACATATTATAGGTACTAAACTCTTTCATACCTAGAAAAAGACCCTTAAAAGTCAAAGTACATGTCATGAACCTATATTTCCTATGTAGCTTTGGAAGCAAAGCCCTGGTCACCTAAAATGTTTGCAGTGACTTATCTTTTTCTTCACCACTGTTCTCTCCAGTTGTAACAGACTGAATGTTTGTACTCCCTCAAAAATTTTTTACATTGAAATCCCAACTCCCAGTGTTATGGTATTACAGAGTGGCAACTTGTGGAATGATTAGGTGGGGCCCCAAGAATAGGACTAGTGGTTTTTTTCAAAGGGGCCTCAGGGAGCTCTCTCAGTCTTTCTGCCACATGAGGATGCAATGAACACGTGACTGTCTGCAAGCTGGAATGGGTCTCCCAGCAGTACCTGACCATGCTGGCACCCTGATGTCAGGCTTCTATCCGACAGAGCTGTGAGAAATATATTTCTATTCCAGGCTTCCCCATTCATCACCAACTCCCAGAGCTTGTTCAAACTCATGTCCATTGAGTTGATGAGGCCATCCAGCCATTTCATCTCCTATCGTCCCCTTCTTCTACCTTCAATCTTTCCAGCATCAGGGTCTTTTCTAATGAGTCAATTATTTGCATCAGGTGGCCAAAGTATATACTTTGTTAGAGGAGCTCATTTCAATGCACATGTAGATCGTTCATCTGACCACTAGCCTCTCAGTGGCTCAGCTTCTTTTTCCAGTCCACTGCCATGACTCAGCTGCCCACTGCCACAATCACAGACTGGACCAATTCTCAATTTCAAAGATTCTTCTCACTCAAGACCACTTTCTCTTCTGCTCACTCACTCCAGAAATCCCTCTTCACAATCCTCTAGCCCAGAAGTACCTACACTCATGGACTCTACCCTGTTACCCATGCAGATTTCATTCACCATGATTCCCTATAACCATACTGTGACACACACTTTCAGAGCATCTGCCTTTTCTTGAGTGTTCAGACTCATTTGGTGAAACTGTGACCCTGGTTTAATCCCACTCTCCACTCAGCCACTGCTTACATCCAAACAGCTGAATACAGCTGGAGAAAAATCACACATCATGTCACCTAAATTCAAATTAAAAATTTATAATCTCCAACCTCAAATAAATCCTCAGGACTGCTTTCAACTCTCTATATTTCTCTGGTGATTTTATTCACCCACCTCTTGGGGCTACTGCTTTGCATCTTTTCCTCTTAGAACAACCCTAACTCCTCATTGCTCTCAGCTGGTCATTACATTTCTGAGAAGAGAGGTGATCAAGGGGGAACTTTGACATTTTCCCATAACTCTCCCATCTGCCACCTTCTGGCTCTGTGACCACTGAACATCCCTCTACCCAGTTATGATGCCCTGTTCCCCGCCCATCCCTCCTCCTTTCCTCCCCATTCAAGAACTTCAGTCCTATAATTACCCCATAGTCCTCTGCACCATCAAGATTTCTCCTTTAAGCCCTAGCTTGACCCATTCTCAGTAGTACATACACTTCTGATAACACCTCTAAAAAAGACAAAGGTAACCCCACATTTTCTGTAAATAGCATCCAATCTCTCAGGTCCTTTTATGTCAAAACTCTTCAAAGGAGTTATCCATCCCTGCAGATTCTCATTCTTTTGTTGAATCTACTCAAATTATGTTTCAGTCTTAAGCACTCTGAGGCACACGCTCTTGACAAGAGAACCAGTGACCTTCACATTGCCTAATCCGATCAGACCCTCTCGGGGCTCATTTTTACTCAGTTCCTCGAGACACATGGCAAGATTGGGTCACTCTCCCTTTCCTGAAACTGTTGCTTCACTTGGCTTCCATGATTCCACACTTTCTTAGTCTTCTCCTTATTTCAGTGGCCACTTTGATTTGGTTTCCTTTACTCTCCCTTCACCCTCTTCTATACATCTAAAAATTAGCAATCTTACAGCTCACTCTTTTTTTTTTTTGTATTTTATTTTATTTTTTTCCCAATTATTTTTATTAGTTGGAAGGCTAATTACTTTACAATTTTGTGGTGGTTTTTGCCATACACTGACATGAATTAGCCATGGATTTACATGTGCTTCCCATCCTGATCCCCCCTCCCACCTTCCTCCCCATCTCATCCCTCTGGGTCTTTCCAGTGCACCAGCCCTGAGCACTTGTCTCATGCATCCAACCTGGGCTGGTGATCTGTTTCACCCTTGATAGTATACTTGTTTCAATGTTGTTCTGTCAGATCATCCCACCCTCACCTTCTCCCATAGAGTCCAAAAGTCTGTTCTATACATCTGCGTCTCCCCAGCCAGGACATGGAAGCAATCTTACAGCTCAGTCTTTATTCCTCTTCTCTGTCTATCCCAGATTTTGGCAACACAATCCAAGTTCCACAACTTTCCAAAATATCTATAATCTGGTCGCTCCAAATTTATATACCTAGCCCTAATATCTCTCTGTATCTCAAACTTGAATATTCAACTACTTGCCCAGTATCTCTAGCTGTTTATCTAATCAGCATCTCAGTGTGATAATGTCCTAAACTGGACTCCTGGTCCAATTGGACCTCATCCCCAAATAGACACCATCCTGTGTAGCTCAGTCAGTAAAGAATTGTCTGCAGTGCAGGAGATCTGGGTTTGATCTCTGGGTTGGGAAGACCCCCTGAAGAAGGAAATGGCAATCCACTTCAGTACCCTTGTCTGGAAAATCTCATGGACAGAGGAGCCTGGTGGGCTGCAGTCCACGGGGTCACAAAGAGTCGGGCATGACTGAGGGACTAATACACACTTACTTACTTACAGTAAATGGCACCTCCATCATCCAGATGCCTACATTCAAAACTGGAGACATTGGTGATTCTTCTCTCTCACTTACACACATTAAAATCTATTAGAAACTGGTCAGTTCCATCTCTGTTAGATAACTTGCACTCAATCTGCTCATCAACCAACTGATTCTCACTTCTGCTCTAGTTCAAACTATCATCATATCTCATCTGAATTTCTACAGTAGATTGTTGAATGGTCTCTTTCACCCAGTTCACCCCATCTATGTTTTTACATGATGCATGTTAAATAACTTCTCAATAATAGAAGCTAATGTTTACACAGCACTCACTATGTGTCAGGCATTGGTTTAAGCACTTTACATATATTAACTCATTTAATCATCAAAGTAACCCTACAACCTAAGTAACTTCATAACTCTCACTTCACAGATAGAGACACCGAGGTATAGAGAGGTTGAAACCCTGAAACATAGTAAGTAGTGCTTTTACCAACCATTGGGATATAAATGGGCCCTATTCCATCACACCTGGAGTACTCTTGCCTGGAAAACCCCATGGACGGAGGAGCCTGGTGGGCTACAGTCCATGGGGTCACAGAGTCGGACACGACTGAGTGACTTCACCCTATTCTGTCACCCCAGTTCTCCATCAGAATGTAACCTCCAGGAGGGCAGTGAGTTTGTCTGGTTGCCATTGTGTTGTCATAGTCCCTGAACTGAAGGCATTCTGTAAATAAGTACCGACTGGGTGAAAAAAGATGAATGTGTCTGCCTCTGGTTGAGCCCCTTCCCCTCCTAACTGGCAATAAGTAACTAATAAACTCATTAAAGTAATTCACTTAATTACTACCTAAACAAGTTAGAATATACAGCCTCAGTGTGAGGCCATAAAGGGTTTGCCTAAGAATAAGAGTCTGCCTATGAATAAAGTGTTTTAAGACACAATTTGCTGAGTAATATCCCCTTTGGATTTTCAAGACATTAAAAAATGTATGCCTTGTTCCTCATGGTGCTAGAAATGGATGACTTTCAGATTAGCAAATTCATATTATACTCAGAAATCTAGAGTAAGAATAATCTTATAAGGTTAATTGAAAAATTGGCTTAGACCCCTCAAAGTTAGGGTAAATTCTTAGCAGTATAAATACCAGGTGATTGTTAAGAGGAGCAGACACTGAATTTTTAAAGGGAATTACAGAAAAGTAAAATTTCATCATTGCTCAGTGGGACAATGGATTTAGCTAAGGAGTCTGCTGGAAAATGCTCTGTAACCTTGGAAACAGTTTATAAGCTCTCCCTCAAACATGCTAATCCACAAAACGAGCTTTTTGAGTGCCCAGGGCGTTAGTTGGCTTTCAAAGGGATAACTTTGACCCATCAGGTTGCAGAGCTCTTGGAGGTGCTCACTCCATCTCTAACCACAACCCACGGAACTCGGGAGTGAAGGCTTCCCATGCCCCACATATCAGTTCCTTCACCACGGATCTTCCTCCACACCCATTTTCATTTATTTTGTTTATCAAATTATTCAGTGTCTACTCTGTGCTTGGCATTGTTTTAAGTGCTTCATAAATATTACCTAATTTAATTCTCCCAACAACCCTGTGATAACAGGACACAGGCCAAGAGCTGAATGACCTGCCAGGACTGTGTAATCTTCCATGAAACACCCCTGTTCTAGGACATGAGGAAGAAGGAGCCAAGGACTTGAGGGGGACACAGAGGTGTTTGAAAAGAAAGCATGCAGACAGCTGGAAAAGGTCTGGGACCACCTACACTAAGCAAATGGACCCTCTGATGCTGCTCTTTTTCAGAACCACTGTTTAAAGAAAGGCAGATGACCTCACATGTCACTAGATTCATTGCTTTGGGAGCAGCTTGATCATTAGTTGGAGAGAAAGTGGAGGCAAAGATGAAAATCATATGTGACAAGATCGGGGAAATAGAAAGAATAAGACCTCGAAAGGGGGAAGGAGTACACTTTGTAGATAACATTCGTAGGAAATCTTGTAAATAGAAAAGTGGTCAATATATAGGTGGGCAGAGGTTTGGAGTGATAGGAAAACATCAAATAATCCACACAGAAGAAAAGGAAGCCTTGGGTCTATGTGCATAACTCAGCAATATTTCTGCAAGTAGTATTATGATTATGAAAACCAAGCTTCTCAAACCATAATATAAATGCTTATATACTTAAATTCACTAGAACAAGAAGTCCCACTGAGTTTCACTGTATTTTAGACACTCCTGCAGGAAACACAGGTTGTGGTCAGCAACTTAGGATGACCCAGATCCTCATAAAACTTAGATCCAGCAAAAAGGGCCCTAAATTTGTAGCACGCTTTATGTTTCCTAACATTTGATTTGTTTGGACATGACAGGCTAGCAATCAGAGGTCATTTCTCCCTAAAGAGTTATGTTTGCTTTATAAAGCACAAACAATAAATTACGGTGCCTTGGATAGATCTTAAAGCTGTTTGGCAAAATGAGATGAAGGCCATAACAATTTCTGACCTGATTTTGGCCATTTTATAGAGTGAGCAATCTATATTTATAGTCAATAAATATTAGCCAGCATTGGTATATGAACATATCTATGTAGCTCTTGTTTTAAATAGAAACACCTAAAAATAAATTGACACCTTCATTATTAAAGCATCATATGTAATCTCAACTTATTTCCCCCTTTAGTTTTGAGAACTAATTCATCCTAAGATTTTCACTTAGAATTTTTTCACTATATTCTTTGTTCTAAAATCTCTGGACAGGTTTTGATTTTTAAAAAACCCTATATCTACTCTTAACTGTTTTGTGAGCTACTAGATCTCTTACTTAATGCTTGTCAGAAGAAATGTCTAGTTGGTATTCATAGTTCCCTCTTATGAGCTCCTGTTTTTGAAACAGGCCAAAAAAAAAAAAAAAACATTTATAGTAGAAATATACTCTACCTGGGTTATAGCAAGCCTTGGAGTTCATATTTTTCCCATCACAGGAAAACAAAAATAATTCACACAAATGAACAGAAATATATATATACACACATATATATGTGTATGTGTAGATGTGAGTATATATATACATATATGCATTGTGTGTGGGTGTATATATACCCATACATGCAAGATTGTGTGTGTGTGTATACATGTGTGTGTTTATATACACACGTGTGTGTGCATATGTGTGTGTGCTCTCAGTCGCTTCAGTCATGTCCAAATCTTTGCAACCCTGTGGACTGCAGCCCTTTGGGCACCTCTGTCTATGGGATTTTTCTAGCATGAATACTGGACTGGGTTCTCATTTCCTCGTCCAGGGGTTCTTCCCAACACAGGGATCCTCCTGACATAGGGCTCTCCTGTGTCTCCTGCATTATAGGTGGATTTTTTGCTGCTGAGTCCCCAGGGAAGCCTTGTGTGTGTGTGTGTGTGTGGGTGTGGGTGTGGGTGTGTGTGTCTGTGTGTCTGTCTGTGTGTACATAATGTGTATACATCACATCCCATTCATCCCAAGATAGGAAGAGCAGGAACTTCCATGTTTCCTTAAATGGATCTTGGAGAGCCCTTGGTCAGCTTGCCTGACTGTCCCTCCCCAGAGCAAGGACCCTTATCTCCTTCTGGAAGAGCTGGTTAGTAGATACGCACGGACACCTAGCTATCATTTGCCGTCAGGCCTGAGCTGTCCTAGAAGCCTGCACCACTCTGCACCTGCACTCTCTGCCTGGTCCTGTGTGCCCTTGGAGGGTTCTCAGGGGTACAGGGGACCAGCCAACGGGTGCAGACTCAGGGCTTAGCGCCGGCCTGGACTGCACAGACTGGGAAATGCATCCTGCAGCCAAACACCAGGAACTGTGTGACGCAAACCCACATGTCAGAATTCTTTCCATACATTTTCTTTTCTTCACTTTTTCTCCTTTACTCCTTAAAGGGAGATCTGGACTCACTTCTCAGCGCCTCTGAATAGCCCCTTAGCAACCATTTTAAATAGGATTAGATGCAACTGTTCTCTATTTAAGGGTGATACATTATAAAAATCCCAGTATAAATAGAAACAGAATGGGGGGGGGTTATAGAATTTATTTTTCAAACACATTTAAAGAAGATTATAAAATGTATAAAAAGATTCCCCTAAACAACACTGTAATCTAAAAAATATTTGGTGGTCAACCACCCATCCTGCCCTTCCAGTCTCCCCCACCCCACAAGAAGCATTTGTGAAAACTCATCCATTTGTCCTATTGCTGGGTGAGCCAAGCCAAACTATCTCCCAGGAACGTTTTACCATAAGGATCTGTTTACAGATATTTTGCAAAACAAAATTATAATCCTAATCATTTAAATGGTATAACATGTTTCCATATTTTAAATAAGTATGTATTCTAATGCAAACTACACAACTTAGAATTTCAAAGCATTGTGACTATATTAAGCCATTAGCACACAGATTTAATAATGGATCAAGGTGGCTTATGACTAAAAAAAAAATAAGTTTGAGTGCACTTCCTTTAAAAAGTTTTAACTATATCTGATTGTAGTCAATTGTTTTCAGAACAAAAGATAGTGCATGAAATTCAAGAAGCTTGCATGAGGTCTGTTTTTCACATTTGTTTTTTTACCAAGGGTTTTGTAATAAAAATACTTATCTTTGTTTGCAAAATAATACTGAAACATCCAATCCTTCTTTACCATGCCACTGGCATCAAAGAAGGCAGCAAATGCTTCTCTCCCTTAAAATTCTACTTATTTTAATAATAGATTTTTTTTTCTGTTCGGCAATATGATTCAGCACCTGACACATAATACTTAATAAATATTTGTTCAATTAAATTGAATAGTTAAGCTTGTGTTCATTTCTAAGGGCTAATATTTGCCAAGACCTCTGAGCACCATTTTTACCATTAAAGAGGCTCCCCTTCATTACAAGAAGTCATTGTTTGGAGAAGATTATGGAAACCAGCCTTGGGAGCAATGCTACAAAATTTAAAATAAATATGTCAGCATAGGGAAGAAAGCTAACAGTCATCACAGAAAAATATATGTATTATAGTGTAATAGAAATTATGATAAACAATAGCAATAAGAAGGTATGATATTTAAATTCTATTCCAATATTTTAGAGATCAGAGCTTTCTTTTTGTTTGCTTTATAGCAAACACAATGTTGGAAGAAATAAGGAACCAGGGAAAGAATGAATGTTGAGAAGTAAAGAATTAACCTGAGGGTCAGAGACTTTGTTTACAAACATTTGATAGCAAAACATATTTTGATTAAATGGAAAACATATTACCTAAAAACAATGAAAGAGCTGGCCCTGGAGCTTTGAAGCACATTCTTTTTCTTTTTCTTTTTTTAAGCACATTCTTATATTCCCTTCTGATATAAGTTCGTAGACTACAGAAAAGTTGAATGACAGTTTTAAAGCCTAATTCCTCAACTTCAGATTTTTTTTTTCCTCTATACCCAATTCCAAACTCTCCTGTGGATTTGATTGACTAGTTCCAGGATATGAACTTGAAAATTTAATAAGAACCTTCTATGAAGTGGGGAGCAGCAAGAAGTTGAGAACATAAGGCCACATTGACATTGAACATGAGTGTTGGCCCTGGTGTGGAAGGAGTGCTTCACCCGTTCAGCAGACGCACCCCGGAGGGGACTTCACGTTCCCAGGTCTTAACTGGGGATGTGATGAGGTCAGATGTAGGAGAAACAGGAAGACCAAGCTCAAAGGGAAGCCCTTCGAGGGTTGCAACCTGTACCCCCTCCATACACTTCTGCGTCCCTTCTCTACACTGATGCGCCAGGGCCAGGTGATGCCTTACGCTTCTCAAGCGCTGCCAGAGTTTTGACAAATAAATACCCTTCAATCCTTAATCATTAGACTGATGTGTGGTAGGGAAGCAAGCGTTTCCAAAGTTTTGCATATTTTAAGTATCCGGTGAATGTGATTTTGTGAGAACAAAGCTAGCCAGTTTCTGTAGAGGTAATCCATCCAATGGACATCCAAGAGAGGAATCTTTACCAATGGACAGTTTTTATTTCCAGGGCTTCATCCACCAAGAAACAGAGTATGAGGGTCCCAGAAAGCTTCTTTCCTCTGCTGTGGCCAACTGACCACAAACAATGTGCATTTGCATTGTACAAGCACTTAGCTTATGAGAACTGAACCACACTTATGGGACAGAGAAGTAGGCGAGAAAATGTTTTAAACAGTCAACAGGAATCCCTTCAGTGTTCCAATTTTCTCCATAAGCATTTACCCCGAGTAGGCATGAGAATTTTCCACTCAAGGCAGCCTCAGGTCCTACATGGTTCTCCAGTTGAGAGAAGACCTCTCCAACTGAAGGACACCAGTAGTCACTGGATTCAAAGGCATAGAGATGCATATATTTTATCCAACACGGACCTTAGAGCACAAGCCAATGACATCTTCTAGTGCTCGACAGAGCTGCCTCCTCTAGGGCCAGAAGGTGAATGCCTGTGTGGATGTGATAGACAGGATGTGTTTACCTTCAATGTGACTCCTTCTGGCAGAGTTCTCAAAAGCAATTTCAACAATATTCAAGTTTTGCCTGACCTACTGTATTGCCTTGGGAACCAAATGCACAAATTAGATTTAACTTCACCATCAGCATCACTCTTGCAATTTTTTCTAACCCAGTCTCTCTCATGGAGCCAGACTCAACTGACGCCTCTGATTCTTTGGAGCTGGGAGCCCTCCCAGGTTCTTGTATTTAATCTTTGGTTTGAGACAAACTTCTGAGCTATTGGAGGGTATCTTTTACACATCTTCCCTGAAATACTCAAATTTACTTAGATACAACCCCCTAATTAACATCCTTTGTCCCCTGGATCTTCACACTACCAAAAGCACAGGATGTGCATGCAAAGGACAATGACATCATGTGTACCACACACCATCAAAAATGTATATGAAGTATGTCTAAAAGCAATG
The DNA here is from genome assembly GCF_023699985.2 of Odocoileus virginianus. Lineage (NCBI taxonomy): Eukaryota > Metazoa > Chordata > Mammalia > Artiodactyla > Cervidae > Odocoileus > Odocoileus virginianus. The sequence continues at coordinate 47,260,445 of NC_069692.1, forward strand.
CTGGATCACAAAGGATACAGAACAGAGAAAAGAGGGTAAGTGCCTTGATAAGATCAAGAAAGTCACCAGGAAGGAATAAGTTCAAGTCAAAACCTTTGGGTGAAAGTTCAGAGTGGCAGTAGTAGCATTTAGTGGATTTTGAAAAACATGAACCTAACAAATATAAATCAGTTGGTGTTCAGTCACCCATTCATGTCCAGCTCTTCATGATCCCAAGGACCGCAGCATGCCAGGCCTCCCTGTCCCTCACCATCTCCTAGAGTTTGTCCAAGTTCACATACATGGCATTGGTCATGCCATCCAGCCATAAATCAGGAGCTTCTTAGCATTAAAAATCTGTTCTAAAAAACACAGATGCATATGAAAATTACATAGCACTGATAATTGCAAGTTATCTATATAGAACATGGGACCTTATCAAGAATTTGGTAAACATAATGTGGCCCAGTGTGTATTCATGGACTAGATATTGTGTGCCAACTGGCCATCAACAGCTGTGCCAGCCCTGTCTGGAGGTCAGTCCAGGGAGCTCACAGACAGCATATTGACTAAACACTGTCCAGTCCAAAAATACACAACATTTCACAGTGTGACAAAGCTTCCACTATCAGACAAACACATTGAAACCTACATTTTATTTTGTTTTCCATCCTCCTAAAGTTATATATTTTAAAAATATGGAATGTTCTGATTTCCTCTGAAGCCTTGGATTGTCAGCTTAGCTGAGAGTCTACCAAATGGGCAGTAATCTTTTATTTTCTCCTGATCTGAGAGCAAGTGTGTACAGAGAAATGCTTCTCTCTGATGTCTATAGACTTCAAGATCGTCTAGCACTAATAAGTTCTTTCCTAAGTGTAAATAAACTCTTTTCTGCTGTAGCTTAGATCTCTAAACAGAAACCTGAAAGAATAAGTTCTTTCCTAAGTGTAAATAAACTCTTTTCTGCTGTAGCTTAGATCTCTAAACAGAAACCTGCTCTGACCATCCTGCTCAGAGCAAATAATCAGTGTTGCAAAAGAAGTGGGCTGACTTCTGGTCCAGGCGGCCCTTGTGCTTTGTGGGAGGGCAGAGAGCAGGATGACTACAATATGGGGATGCCAGGAAGCACAGTGTACAGTTCAGATTACATCGAACCAAAGGCTGAATCCATAGAATTCTTTTTTTCTGATCCAAAGCGCATACATGTTATGATCAGCATTACAATAATTACAAGCCACTTCAGATAAATTAAAAACTCACTCTGACATGTACGTAAAAAACAGAGCTTCCTGAAAGTTTAATAAGATCAGCAGTAACTTGCAATGTAATTGTTGTTCATTTTAGTACACCTCCGCAAGCCAGAGCCAGAACATTATTTTAATTAAGCAATTAATGAATTAAAAAGAATGGAACATTCTTGACAACTCATAGACCCTAGAGGGTTAGATTACAGATAGTAGAATCAGGTCTAAAATCCAGGATTTCCTGAGCTAACCTGTGACTAGGATGGGGGCTCCCACACAGACTTTTCAAGCTCAGAGTCGAGTACTGATGGTCATGTTCGTTGAGGTGCAAGTCCTCAAAAGGAGGCCACTAAACTCACTGATGGTTGCACCGGTCACGTAATGTTAGAGACAGATGAATTCAGAAGCAAATTCAATGAATATAAGTAAGAAAGAAACCCCAAAGACAGTAGGATGAAAATATTGATGTATGGGCCAATCAAGGAGGTGGAGATTAAATGAGCTTTAACTTTCTCATTTTACCCTCTAATCATCTCATATGGGTTTAAATACATTCTCTGCAAAATAAACACTGATTGTGGCTCTGGGTCTTAATTTTCCAAACAAAAATATATGGTGGTAGGAGAAACACTGCAAAAAAGTTAATTACCAGATAAAAGGTTCATTTAGGCTTGAACAAAACATACTGTAACAACACACTGAAGGGAAAATAATAGGGGGGTGCCCAAACTATGCAATGACTGTGCAGACAGCACAGCATCCTCTTCCTTTCTAAATTTGCTGTTCTGCCTCATCCACAGTTTCTGTTCTGCCTACAAGTAAATTAAGTACTCCACATGCCCATAGAGTCCAAGATGCTGACTTCATCCTGGGAGGCTAACCCTCCCAGAAGGAGCTCACTCCTATCTGCATAGCTTCTCTCCTAAAAAGTCTCCCTTCCTTCAGCCCTGGGAGGATCACTCAAACAGTTGGGTTTGCCCAGCAGAGCAGAGCCCGAGGGCCAAACACAAAACATCACTCCTCCCCGGAAATGACTGGCATTATAGATGAATGGATATTTCATCTATCCCTTCTGGGAAAATTCCCCACTGAGGCTCTCAGATTTCCATCTCCTGTAATGAGGAGGAGGAGAGAGCAAAGAAAGGAAGACAGAGATACAGTCCCTAAATTCCTGCCTAGATTATCCGTTATTTCTTCCCTAAAGAAAGAAACACAGAAACTGAAAGCCCAAGAGTGCCATCTTTTGAGCATCAGCAAGGAGGGACAGGCAACCTGCCCGCCAGAACCAAGAATCCAAAGGGTAAACAGACATACAGTCATCCACCTTAAGACTGACCACCACTCATACAGACCTACAGCGTAAAAGATTCAATGATGCTGGTGGGATACAGGCAAACACCCAGCCTCTTAATTTCAAATTTGAAGGAAACAAAATTAAGGATTAATTCTCAGACATACACTGATCCTTTTAAGTCATCACTGTGTGTGTGCTCAGTTGCTCGGTCACGTCCAACTCTTTGCAACCCCATGGTCTGTAGCCCGCCAGGCTCCTCTGTCCATGGGATTTTCCAGGTAAGAGTACTGGAGTGGGTTGCCATTTCTTCCTCCAAGGGATCTTCCCCACGCAGGGAGCGAACCTGGTTCTCTGGTGTCTCCTTCACTGGCAGACAGATTCATTACCACTTAGCCACCCAGGAAGCCCAAGTCATCACTGTATTTGTTTATGTTCAGTCACTCAGTTGTGTCCAACTCTTTGCTACCTCATGGACTGCAGCATGGCAGGCTTCCCAGTCTTTCACTATCTCCCAGGGCTTGCTCAAACTCATGTCCATTGAGTCGGTGATGCCATCCAACCATCTCATCCTCTGTCATCCCTTTCTCCTCCTGCCTTCAAACTTTCCCAGCATCAGGGTCTTTTATAATGAGTCAGCTCTTCGCATCAGGTGGCCAAAGTACTGGAGCTTTAGCTTCAGCATCAGTCCTTCCAATGAACATTCAGGACTGAATTCCTTTAGAACTGACTGGTTTGATCTCCTTGCAGTCCAAGGGACTCTCGAGTCTTCTCTAACACTGCAATTCAAAAGCATCAGTTCTTTGGTGTTCAGCATTCATTATGGTCCAACTCTCACATCCATACATGACTACTGGAAAAATCATAGCTTTGACTATATGCATTTGCTGGAAAAGTAATGTCTCTGCTTTTTAATATTCTTTGTAGGTTTGTCATAGCTTTTCTTCCAAGGAGCAAGCATCTAGAAGGAGCTTTATCTTTTGGAAAATTTGCATTAAATGCTGTAGAATATATATTCAATTTGCCAGAGTTTCACCAATAAAACACAGGTCATTATTATGGGCACTTGATTTTCTCATGAGTTAAATGCAGGCATTTTGATATAAGTGGTGGTTTGTACACACACACACAGACACACACACACTCATATATAGTTGCTATAAGCTAGAAGTTGGTACTGACAGTTAGATGTTTTTATTATATCTTTCAGTTTTTTCATTACACCTTCGTCTCAGCAAAGGTACAGGTCTGTGAATTATTTGTCTCTTTAAAACAATGGAAATTTATTCTCATTATTTCCAATTTTGTATAAAAATATCAGCATTATTCCAACTATTCACCAGTATAAATTCATTCCTGCCTTTCATTTAAACAAGTTTTTGAAGACCATTTTTTATATTTTATTCAGCATTTATTATGAGTACTTCCTCAGGAATACCATTGATTCAGTGTGGAAATCTGTTAATTTTTGAAATAAGGCAGTCTTGTACAAAGATTATTTCTGGTTGGAAATAGGATATTTGAGTTTCAGCCTGTCTCACTGAATACAAACCATATGAATTATGTATGTAAATCCCTATGCATTCATCTGAGATTATAAACTAAATAGGTGAGTCAAAATGTTTCCTTAGTAAAACAACAAAAGGGAAGAGTTAAATCTGTTGGTATAATGCATGGTAAACCTATTTCAAATTGCCGCTAAAATAAGGATATTGCCCACGTTGGATAAAAAAGCACCCCCTTCTTCTGTGTGTTCCCAAAGCTCAGGTAACTGAATTGTGCTAAAACCACACCAATGAATAGGGTATTCAGGCTCAGCACACTTGAGAAAGAGGCTCCAATTGTGATTCAGAATTCCTTTATGTAGCATCAACACAGCGAGTTCCGCACCTCGGAGCTGGAACACGGCACACACAGCGTGGTTGCACCTGTCTTTATCCTCAGAGAGATGTGAGCACTGGGCGCACAGTACTATCTACATTCACACTGTTACAAATGCCGATTATGACAGCCTGAAGCTGTTAGTGCTGCCCTTGGATGAAGAGTTGCACCAAGTGCATCACGTAACTGTTGCTCTCTCCGCTATTGCTCCACCAGCCCTGTGTCACAGACAAGACCTTGGAGGGAAATGCTGATGGAGATCACACAGCAGGCCCCAGCGTCTGGGATGCACACCCAGGCCACTTTGATTCTGAAATTCACACATTTAAGCTCTCCCTCCTCTGCACCCCACGATGATTCCTGCCACAGGAGTGTTAAGTGCACACAATCAGAGAGATTCGCCCTTATGACTTGCATTTCAGTATCTGGTTGTAATAACATACAATAATGAAGTTTATTTCCCAAGTCCATGGAGCATTCACTGCTTGTTCTGGGTAATCTTCACTTAAATCACTTTTTTTCTCTATTTAATGTAAGTACAAATAGTAGTAATAACTGTCTTACTTACTGACTTCATAGCACCAGAGTAAGAACATACCGAGTGTGCATGCAAGCACCCTCTGCTCCAGGGACAAATGCTAGTTGTTAATGATAATACTTGGTCCTAACGGATGCATGGGGCTTCCCAGGTGGTGCTAGTGGTAAAGAACCCTCGTGCCAGTGCAGGAGAGGTAAGAGATGTGGGTTTGATCTCTGGTTTGGAAAGATCCCCTAGAGGAGAGCATGGCAACCTACTCCAGTTTTCTTGCCTAGATAATACCATGGACAGAGAAGCCTGGTGGGCTACCATCCATAGCGTCACAAGAGTCGGACACAACTGAACCGATTTAGCGTGCATGCTGGACTCTGAGAGGAAAATTCCTCGGTCAATTAGAAATTAGAAGTGAGAAAGAAAGGAAGTCTAAACGATGCTCATATTTTGGACTTTAAAAAAAAAAAAAAAAAAACTTCAAGGGGTTTAGTGTTCTTTCTCCAAAACAGATGCCATCTTCCATGGGAAGTATAGGCACTCCAGAGCTAGTCATTTCTGGGAAGTCTTCAAAATATTCTCAGTTTACAAATTACTGTAATTTCAGTCAGGGCTGAGAGTTAGGGAAATGGGTTCTAGATCTTACTTGGATGCTGGGGGCACTGGTGCTCTCTGGGACATGTCAGAGTGTTCTCTTGAGCAGGACAGGGATCCTGTTCTCACAGCCTACATCAGCATAGCATAGTGCTATGAGATATTGGTTAAATGGATGAATAAACCTCCACAGCTATGAAAGGAGTAGTATCAGAATGGATGAGTGGTTTTCAGACATCTCCTTTAGCTGCAAAACAGTTTTTATTTTTAGTAAGATACCCAAATTGCAAACTATAACGCACCTGAAGTTGAGATCTGGGGTTAAAGCAGGCACTATGGCATTATAGCATCCATGTGCTCAGACCCTGTTCATCAGCTTTCTCTTGTCTGCTCACTATCACTCCCCAAAGTCCAGGGAAAATCCTCCAGATACAGTGTGGAAACCTCTGATTTGGATGCTGAAGTCCCCTTTCAGCTCCAATTCCATGAGTCTAAATACTGACATCTATCTACAATGGGTTAATAATTCTATATTGAGGAAAGCAACGTTTCTGTTTTGCATCAAGTAGCTTAGTTAATAAGACACTGACTCTTAAATCATTTTAAGTTGTTCACCCAAGGTCCTCATGCTCTCCCACAGCTTGTCCCCTCTCTCACAGCTGCCTGGCCCCTGCCAGTGGCCCGTGGACACCAGTGACACGGGTCCATTCAACCTCACCTATCCATCCCCTCCCTGGATGCGGTCACGTGGTCCAGAGAGCACTACCTCCTTGCAGAAGAGGCCACTCAACCCACACAGAGCTGTATTTGTGAGAAATGAAGTTTTACTATGTTAATCCAGGAAAGTTGCTTGGTTCATTTTTTTTCTGGCAAATGTACACTTTTAATTTAATAAGGATATTCAGGCTGAACCCTGGGTAGATCTCTAAAATTCAATTGTCTGTTTTCACAGATAACAAGTGGTCCACAGAGTTTAGTGCTTTAGAGGCACACACATCAGAGGATGAGGTAAGGATATTTGGGGAAAAACGGTCTAAATAGGAGGAGGGGACTTCCCCTAAACTATGCATCACAGTTGTCTCAAAACTTTTGTCACTGGATAAAAATCCTGTCATTGCATATCTTCCATACTGTTTGAGGTACCAGGTCAATTGCCTTGTTTATGGAAAAGCTGGTAGGAAGAAATATTATACAGACTAAGATTTTAGGAAGGCTCACCTTTCCAATTAAGTGCAGGAAGAAATCAGAGATATCTTTCCCAAGTGAAGTCACCACCCTCTACAAATCTTACTCACTGCCTCACAGGAATTTCCAAACATTCTATTTTGCTGTTGTTCAGTCACTCAGTTGCATCTGCTCTTTGCAACACCATGGACTGAAGCACACCAGGCCTCCCTGTCCTTCGCCATCTCCCAAAGCTTGCTCAAACTCATGTTCATTGAGGTGGTGATGCCATTCAACCATCTCGTCCTCTATTGTCCCTTTCTCCTCCTGCCTTCAACCTATAGTCAGACTTATAATTTAATATTCTGGTGATATTGTCAAACTCCAAATAGACGTACAATTTGGAAGTCTCAAAAATTGATTTAAATATTCAGTTTTGTTCATAAACCATAGTTTTACCTCATTAAATGACTTCATATATAGCATTTGGTTTCCTTAAATTTTCAGGCAGTTAAAAAATATTTAATTCATCAAATTTCTTAGTTTGATTTTCAGCTAAAACTATTAAGTGGATGCTGCCCAAAGCTGCCCAGATGCCCCATTATTATGGGCATATGTAGGGAATGCTCTTAACTGGCAACCCTCCCTTTGAAAGACCCAGCTCTCCTATGGCCAGGTCCCAGGGCCTGGGGGGCATGAGTCTGGTGATCATTCAATGCAAGAGTAATGTAACTATTGTCACTGCCTCCAAGGGGCTGACGGGGTCTTATTGGACCTGCACTGCAATTAGGCTTCTCTCTCTTTATAACCTGCTGCTTTCCTTCCTATCCAGATGTCAATCCCAAAAGCACTGTCTAATACACTTCTTGCACAAGAATCCCCACCTCACAGTCTGTTCCTAGGAAGTCTGACCGACAGCAAATCTAAATGGCTCTCTAACCACAAAGATGGGAAACAAGTCAAACTAAGGTGTTCAGAGATTTTCCCATCACATCGTGTGTCCCAGGCTGTCCCTCATGGTAAAGATGTGAAGCAAATCATGTCACTCTCTATTCTGTGTCCCCAAATGCATTCAACTCAAATAAACAGGAGCATCCTGAGAGAGAGGAAAGAACATAAACTAAGAGAGGTATGTGGAAGAGGAGGAAGACAATGTCTTTTGATAGCACAGTGCTCATTTATGGAGATTTCAAATAAGGTTTGCATAAGTGCACACACACACATACACACACACGCATATATATTATTGTTGTGTTAGTCATTCGGTTGAACTGTAGCCCATGAGGCTCCTCAGTTCAGTTCAGTTGTTCAGTCATGAACATGGGGTCTTTGCGACCCCATGGACTGCAGAACACCAGGCCTCCCTGTCCATCACCAACTCCTGGAACTTACTCAATATCGTCCCTTGAGTCGGTGATGCCATCCAACCATCTCATCCTCTGTCGTCCCCTTCTCCTCCCACCTTCAATCTTTCCCAGTATCATGGTCATTTCAAAGGAGACAGTTCTTCACATCAGGTGGCCAAAGTATTGGAGTTTCAGCTTCAGCATCTGTCCTTCCAATAAATATTCAGGACTGATTTCCTTTAGGACTAGTTGGATCTCCCTGTTGTTCAAGGGACTCTCAGGAGTCTTCTCCAAATCACAGTTCAAAAGTATCAATTCTTTGGCACTCAGCTTTCTTTACAGTCCAACTCTCACATCCATACATGACTACTGGAAAAACCATAGCTTTAACTAGATGGCCCTTTGTTGGCAAAGTAATTTCTCTGCTTTTTAATATGCTGTTAGGTTGGTCATAACTTTTCTTCCAAGGAACAGTGTCTTTTAATTTCATGACTGTAGTCACCATCTGCAGTGATTTTGGAGCCCCCTAAAATAAAAATCTCTCACTGTTTCCATTTTTTCCCCATGTATTTGCCATGAAGTGATGGGACCAGATGCCATGATCTTAGTTTTCTGAATGTTGATATTTAAACCCACTTTTTCACTCTCCTCTGTCACTTTCATCAAGAGGCTCTTTAGTTCTTTTCATTCTGCCCTAAGTGTGGTATCATCTGCATATCTGAGGTTATTGATAGTTCTCCCAACAATCTTGATTCCAGCTTGTGCTTCATCCAGTCCAGCATTTCTCATGATGTACTCTGCATATAAGTTAAATAAGCAGCCTTGACATACTCCTTTCCAGATTGTTCTGGAACCATGTCCAGTTCTAGCTTTTGCTTATTGACCTGCATACAGATTTCTCAGGAGGCAGGTCAGGTGGTCTGGTATTCCCATCACTGATGAATTTTCCACAGTTTGTTGTGATCCACACAGTCAAAGGCTTTGGCATAGCCAATAAAGCAGAAGTAGATGTTTTTGTGTAACTCTCTTGCTTTTTCAATGATCCAATGGATGTTGGCAATTTGATCTCTGGTTCCTCTGCTTTTTCTAAATCCAGCTTGAACATCTGGAAATTCACGGTTCATGTACTGTTTAAGCCTGGCTTGGAGAATTTTAAGCATTACTTTGCAAGTGCGTGAGATACGTGCAATTGTGTGATAGTTTGAACATTCTTTGACACTGCTTTTCTTAGGGATTGGAATGAAAACTGACCTTTTCCAGTCCGTGGCCACTGCTGAGTTCTCCAAATTTGCTGGCATATTGAATGACGCACTTTCACAGCATCATCTTTTAGTATTTAAAATAGCACAACTGGAATTCCATTCACCTCCACTAGCTTTGTAGTGATGCTTCCTAAGGCCCACTTGACTTCACATTCCAGGATGTTTGGTTCTAGGTGAGAGATCACACCACTGTGGTTATCTGGGTCATGAAGACCTTTTTTGTATAGTTTTTCTGTGTATTCTTGCCACCTTTTCTTAATATCTTTTGCTTCTGTTGAGTCTATACCATTTCTGTCATTTACTGTGCCCATCTTTACATGAAATATTCCCTTGGCATCTCTAGTTGTCTTGAAGAGATCTCTAGTCTTTCCCATTCTATTATTTTCCTCTCTTTCTTTGCACTGATCACTGAGGAAGGCTTTCTTATCTGTCCTTGCTATTCTTTGGAACTCTGCATTCAAATGGGAATATCTTTCCTTTTCTCCTTTGCCCTTCAGTTCTCTTCTTTTCACAGGTATTTGTCCATGTAATTCTCCAGACAAGAATACTGGAATGGGTATAGCCGTTTTCTTCTCCAGAAGATCTTCCTGACTCAAGGATGGAACCTGGTCTCCTGCATTGCAGGCAGATTGTCTGAGCCACCAGGGAAACCCCCCACACCCACACACACACGTGTGTGTGTGTGTGTGTGTGTGTGTGTGTGTATATATACATATATATACATACATACATACATACATGCTGAGTTTGCCAAACAGCTTTTGGGGTTTTCTGTAAGATGTTACAGAAAAATCCAAACAAACATCTTGGCTAGCCCAATATGTACGCATAACTGAATTGAAAATATCCTCTCAGAATGTGAAAACTAAAGATGCAGACTTAAGAATAGCTGGTATCTCTAGCTCAGAAAGAAGCAGAACTAGAAAGTCCTAATCATGGCTTTCTTTAGGCTTGAAGAAATAGAAACCTATTCCAATAAGATCAAATCTCACAGCCAAGAGTTCAGACAGCCTCACTGTTACTCTGCCCAGCAGTCAGGACCAAAGCCTCTTCACTTGGGAGCCAGAAGGCCTCTCTCAGCAGCCACGCCTTTTACCTGAAACTATCCCCACCACTGACTCTTCTTGCACATGACCTGCTGTGGCTTCCTCTGGATACCTGTGCAGATCTACAATCCTGCTTTCCACTTCAATTATTTCAGAATTTCTTCCTCACCCTCAAATCTCCAACTCCCATCATTCTCAGAAGATGACTCCAACCCTACTTCCCAGAAAAACAGAAACCATCAGACATAAGGTCTCTCATCTTTCCAGTCACAAACTTATACCTTCCTTTATTCTAGCCCTCTTGTTCGCTATATTCTTTCCATCAACATTTTTATTTTTGGCATCTTGTTATTAATTGGAGGATCATTACTTTACAATATTGTGCTGGCCTGTGACATGCATCAACATGAACTGGCCATAGGCATACATGCACCTCCTCCCTCCTGAGCCTGCCTCCTAGCTCCCTCCTTCCCCGCCCCATCCCTCTAAGTTGTCACAGAGCACTGCTGGCTTCCTTGCCTCATACATCGAACTCCCACTTGCTACCTGTTTTACCTATGCTAATGCATATGTTTCCGTGCCATCCTCTCAAGTCATCCCACCTCCCCTTCCCCCACTGTGTTGAAAAGTCTGTCCTTTATGTCTGTGTCTCCTTTCCTGCCCTGCACATAGGGTCATCAGTACCATCTTTCTAGATGCCGTATATATACATTAATATATATTTGTCTTTCTCTTTCTGACTTACTTTACTCTGTATAGTAGGCTCTAGGTTCATCCACCTCATTAGGACTGACTCTAACGCTTTCCTTTTTATAGCTAAATAATATTCCATTGTGTATATGTACCACAACTTTCTTTTCCATTCATCTGCCAATGGACATATATTCTATTCAAACACCATTTAAAGGAGGCCCACATTGGGCCTGCCTCCCATAACCCCCTGGTATACCTTATGTCCCTCTTCCCAAACATCTGGAAATATTTTTCCATGCTAATTAATGCATGTATCAGCTATGTGTGTGTATTTTATGAAGTCACAGTGGTATTTCTTCTTACTGACTCTAATAGCTATTTATCAGTTCTTACTGTATTGTCTGTCTCAGCTGAATTCCTTTTCTATTAATTCAGATATAATCTACATACAGTGAAATGCATAGATCTTAAGTATACAGTTTATTGGTCTTGAGAAGTGCATATACACATATAATACACACCCTATAAAAATACAGAACATTTCTATCCCTCCAGAAAATTGCCTCCTATCCCCTTCCTGTCAACCCCTCAGCCGTGCTATCAGAGCTGAATGCCAGGCTAGCTTCTAACACATAGATTAGGTGTGTGTGTTCTAGAGCTTCATGTAAATAGAATTTATGGTCTGCATGATTTGTGTCTGGCTTTTTTCATTCTGAATGATACTTCTGAGATTCATATGTGTGTTCCTGTACCAGTGGTTTACTCCTGTTCTTTGATGGACAGTATTTCATTGGATGAATATATCACAGGTTTTTAGTTCATCCTTTTGCTGATGTATATCTAGGCTATTTCCAGTTTAGAGCTATTATGAAGAAAGCTGATCTAAACATTCTTGTAAAAGAATTTTTGCGAAGAAGTGTTTTCATTTCTTTTCTATAACCTCTATGAATGGCATAAATAATTGCTAGGTCATAACATAAAAGCATGTTTAACTTCTACAGCAATGACCAAAGAGTTTCCTGAGGTGGTTGGACCATACTATGCTGCCACAGACAGTAACTGAGAATTCTGGTCCCTCATGACCTTGCTCAGCACTGGATGCTGCCAGTCTCCTTCCTTTTAGGCATCCTAGTGAAAGTGCCGTATCAGCCTTGAAATTCTCTCTTCCCTTTTGCATGGTGTAACAAGATGTCTCCAAAGTTTTATCCTGTTTCTCTACAATACCTTTGCAAGGTTACTGTTGCTTTTCTCCTTTGAAAGGTAAAGTTTCTTTAAGGCTAATTCCTAGGTTTTTGCCTGCTCTGGATCTAATCACTCATCTTCATCTGTAGCATCTCTGGCACCTGTGCAGAGAAGACTCACTGGGAGTTTGCATTTCCAACCATCTTTCTTATAAGGTCCAAACCTCCAGTCTACAGAAGCAAAATGGCCAAGACAAGGTATAGCATCTCCCTTTCTGGTGGTACAAATCAGAAGTTAACCTATTTTCCAGCTATTAAAAGGATACAAAATGTGGCTTTGGCATACCCAATCTCTCTCCAATTCTAACATTTTGGCATTTCCACGAAGCCCTTGCTTCTAACATCTCTCACCCAGAGTACTGCAATAGCTTCCCCAGGTCTTTACACACACCTGGGCTCCATCCAATCATTTCTAGATATTGGAGCCAGACGGATCTTCTTAAATACTAATAGGCTTATATCATATCTCTCCTCAAAGTCTTTTGGCTCTTCAGAAGAATATAAACCTCTATTACATGACCTGGAAGATCTCACACTGTCAGGGTTCTAATCTCCAAGGCCCTCTCAGGCCATCTTTCTGCTCTTCCATGACACCGGTTTCCTTCCACTTTTTCAGATTCACCCCTCCCTCTCCCACCTGAGACCCTCTGATTCCCTCCCTCCGTTTTTGCCTCACTAACTCCTCCTCGTCCTCAGATATTAGTTCAGTCTCACTGTCACTTCCACTCCTGGCCAGCCTGACCTCAATCAGAATTCCTGGCTTATATTATCAAAGGATCATATATTGTCCTGGGTTGCATTTGTCAGAGATACTCTGACTTAAATGAAATACATCTCCCCCTGCAAAGGGCATGGACTCTGGCTAATTCTTTTAATTTCGGTACAATTCCTGGCATATCATAAGTGCTCAATTCATTCCTGTTCCAAGAAATGGAACTCTCCTGACTCCCTGATTGTTTCTTATTTTCATTTTGAAAGAGAACCTTACTAATTCTTGGTTGGTCAATGAATCATCTGGACTTGGATCATATCTTTTATCTTTAGTCCAATCACTATGGCCAGGGTGGGCACATATGGAAACAGGACTGCTTCTTCCAGAATGCTCATTGAGGCAAAATTCACAGGATAGGTTGTGCTTACAAAAGTACTATATAGCACAAGGGGAAAAAAAGAAGGAACAACTGTTCGTAGGACATATATTAAGATAACCTTAAAGTGCATTCCAGTATACATTAGGTGCAGACAAATACTGTTTTATTCCACTTACATGAGATACCTAGAATTGTCAAATTCACAGAGTGAGGAAGAACATTGGGAGGTGCCAGGGGCTGGGGTTCAAGGGGTGGGGAGGGGGAATGGGGATTTACTGCTTAATAGGGACAGAGTTTCAGTTTAGGAAAGTGAAACTTTTAAGAGATGGATGATGGTGAGAGTTGCACACAATACTAATATTCTTAGTGCACTCAACTGTATAGGAAATATGGTTAAAATAGCATGTTTTACATTATATGACTTTTACCACAATAAAATAAAATATAAAAATAAATAAATGAAATTATGTAATGCAAAAAAGTAAGTGAGGAATGTCTAGATCATGCCAATTCTCTAAATGAGATAAAATTAAACTCCTTAAAAAAGACTTTATAGAAAGAATATGTTTTCAGGTGTGTGGGTGTGAGGTGTGTAAGTACAGATGGATTTATGAGTGGGAGTGTTCACAGATCTATATATAGGATGCCGCCCTCTTCCCTAACCTACTGATTCTTTCTTTGGGTCACTGACCAAGAGTCTGCGTGTGTGTGTTCAGTTGCTCAGTTGTGTCTGACTCTTGGCAAGCCCACGGGTTGTAGCCCACCAGGCTTCTCTGCCCATGGAATTTTCCAGGCAAGAATAGTGGAGCAGGTTGCCATCTCCTTCTCCAGGGGATCTTCCCGACCCAGGGATGGAACTTGTGTCCCTTGAGTCTCCTGCGTGGGCAGGCAGATTCTTCACCACTAGTGCCACTTGGGAAGCCCAACCAAAGTCTAACTGAAACCAAACCTCCAGACGAGAAAGAGCCAAGGAAAGTTCTCACAGTGAACAAAGACCAACTGGTTTTTCCTACTGAAAAAACAAAACATGATTTTAATCTGTATATAATTCAAATGCATGGTAGGAAAAGCTCTTTGGAATAATGAATAAATTACTGCATACTAAAAATACTGTCTCTTTCAAGATGTATTAAAAATTAAAAATAAACTGATCACAGTTCATAATTATTAATGCAACTTAAATATAATTGCAACAAATACCACTGAAAATGCAATCTTTAAATAAAGTATGTCTTCATCCCTATAAATGACCTACTTAATATGAGTAATATTAAATATAACCAAATTTAAAATCATCAAAATAATTAAGAGGTTTCCTTGGAGTTTTCTATAACAGGCTATAACCATATAGAGCAGACAAATCAAACTGAATTTGAGAAAAATAATCTTTTGTATTTGATGGTAGCTAAAATGAAACCATGGGGAGAGAGTGACAGTAGAAAAAACACTGGACCAGGAGAAAGAAAACCCCAAGTCTTATACCTAACTCTCTGCCGCTGCTGCCGCTAAGTCACTTCAGTTGTGTCCGACTCTGTGCGACCCCATAGACAGCAGCCCACCAGGCTTCCCCATCCCTGGGATTCTCCAGGCAAGAACACTGGAGTGGGTTGCCATTTCCTTCTCCAATGCATGAAAGTGAAAAGTAAAAGTGAAGTCGCTCAGTCATGTCCGACTCTTAGTGGCCCCATGGACTGCAGCCTACCAGGCTCCTCCATTCATGGGATTTTTCCAGGCAAGAGTACTGGAGTGGGGTGCCATCGCCTTTTCCAATCTCTCTAGCTAATTACTAATTAAAGCTGAAACAACCTCTGGGCTTCAGTTTTCTCATCTTAAAACTGGAGCTGGAATAAATATTCAGTGGCTAGAATGTGTTATCTTGATTACAACTCACATCAGTTGATGCTCTGGAATACTCCATGCACAAGGGTTTTGGGGCATCTGACATTTATCAGCAATACTGTTCTAGCTTCAGGAATTTGTCTGTGCTTTCTGGATATTTGCCAGACCTAGACAAGGCAGCCTCTAAGCCCCTATCCACATTCTGGCTCAGTCTGACTGTGTTGTGTCAAAGACGAGTGCGTCCATGTCCTCAGCATGCAGGCCGTGCAGCTCAACTCAAGCAGCACTTACTGAGGTCCCTCTGTTTACCGGCCTCAGGTCAGGCAGCGGGAATAGGAAAATGAGTAAGAGAGGATTCTTGTCTTCACGGAGTTTAAGTTTGGAAGAGAATGGGTAAAGAAGACGTGGTTCATGTATATAATGGAATACTACTCAGTCATTAAAAAGAATGAAATAAAGCCATCTGCAGCAACACACATGGACCTAGAGATTATCATTCTAAGTAAACCAGAAAGAGAAAGACAAATATTAAATGAGAGCACTTATATGTGGAATCTAAAAATTAATCCAAATGAAATTATTTAAGAAACAGAAATAGACCCACGGATATAGAAAACAAAATTATGGCTACCAAAGAGCAAATGAGGGGAGAGATAAATTGGGAGATTGGGATTACCATATACACACTACTACTAATGTATACACGCTACTATTAATATATACACACTACTCTTAATATAGACGCACTGCTATTAATATAGACACAAAACTGGCCATCAACAATGACTACTGCATAGCACAAGGGGCTGTATTCAATATTTTATAATAACCTATAAGGAAAAAGAACCTGAAAAACAACACGTGTATGTGTGTGTGTGACTGAATCACTTCGCTCTACATCTGAAATCAGCATATTATAAACCGACTATATTTCAAATTAAAAAAAAAAAGGTTAGAAGATGACTTAACCAGAAAGCATTTTTTAATTAAAAATATAACACTTCACAAAAGCACAAAGTTTACAGTCATAAGCATCTGATCTAATTCTAAGTATCAAATCAGAGAATCCATATTATGCTTTAAACGCTCACTGAAGTTACTAATGTTTGAATTCAAAGGAAATGTTTCCATTAAGCTTGTCTGTCTAGAGGATTACTTTTTAAATGTATTGTTTACATCCTCCGACACTGGCATTCAAACACTGTCAGAATGCTGTCCTTCACAAAGCCATGAATGAGAAATTAAGAGTACAACATATCATCTGAAAATCTTACTTCAATTTCACCTTGTAATATCTAACAACCAGTATGTTCTTCTCATAAATTCTGGCCAACATGGTTCTCTCAATAGTCAAAACACACAGCTCTTTTTTTTTTTTTTTTTTTTTTGCTTTCAGAATATGCTGATAGAACTCTCCTGGTTAGAATAAACTTCCCACTCCAGCCACCTACTCATACCCCATGAATCTATCCAGCAGCCTTAGATGACTCCTCCGCCCCACATCCTCCGGATGTGCTCATTCATTCATGCACACAGTTTAGAAATCCAGGTACCTATCCCAAGGCAAGCTCTGTGTTTATGTGACAGACACAGACGAGAATGTCCTTGCTCTCAGGGCTGATGCTGAGGTGACAGTGTACACAGTCAGATGATTGAATCTGACGGCTTTGACAACACAGTGAGTTAGGGGTTGCAATGGTGATCTACCCACTCAGACAAGACTCATACAAGTGTTTGTAGGGCTTATGCAGAAAATCAAGAAATGGATGAAGGGTAACACTCAGTTTGAAGCACCCATGGGGCATCCAGGTGGAGACAATTTAGCAAGTGGTCAGGTATGTGAATTCAGGATTTAGTAGATAATTTCAGTGTAGTTATACAGACTTGAGATCATTAACACATAAGTGTGACTGAGTTCATGACCAGAAACCACACAGAAGGCGGCAAATCAGAAGGAAATGGAATTATAGAAGGAAGGGCAAGAGGGAGCTTCCAAAAGTCCTCCAGCTCTTATAACCACCACTCATTTTGCACAACTTGTCTTGCTACCTAATTAGCCTTTTCCAAAGTATATATGCCACGTTTTCTAAGGTGGGCACTACCTTACCATATCCGACTCCAATGGCCAGGACCATGTTTTTCTTTTTTAATTTTTTAAAAAATTATCTACTGAAGTACAGCTGATTTACAATGTTGTGTTAATTTCTACTGTACAGAAATGTGATTCAGTTATACATATATGCACATTATTTTTCATACTCATTTCCATTATGTTTTATCACAGGGTGTTGAATGGCATTCCCTGTGCTCTATAGCAGGACCTTGTTTATCCATTTGGACTCTGACTTTTTAAAATTGCACCTGTGCCTCCAAGAATCTTCCACTTTGCTGTCTTTCTAGAAGGCAGGACTGGAAAGTCACCTGACTGATTATCTATCATATAGTGAATATTATAGCTCAGAACTTTGAAGCTCCAAATACCATGAAATTCCTTTCTAATACTTATGTCTGGAACAATATTCAGATGGTACAATCTTTTTAAGACAGGTATCAAGATTTTACTTCAGGCTTCTATATATTAGGTCACTATTTTTGGCCTAGGGAACAGAGAATCTGTACATTGAAGTATTCAGCCTAATTATAAGAATATTTTATGTTATTTTATTTCTCCAAATCACATTTTATGACAACTGTCATGATTATCATGAAGAATTCCAAAACAGACTTATAATTTTTACTCTTACAAAAAATTTAATATCTAAAGTATATTAGCCAGCTGATACCTATAGTCCTATATTTCAGATAACAGGATGTAAAATATATCATGCTTTTCTGCAGAAAAAAAAAAGGAGGTTAGGAAAGAAGGCTTAAGCTTCAAAATATTACAAGACAGAGATAGCTAAGGCAGATAAATCTGCTAAGCTGGGTGAAAAATAAAAAGAAAGCCATTGGGTTACTTCACTTTTGTTTTCATCTCTTTCTCCTAAGATACTAACTAATCTTTCTGACCTTGATAGAACTTCTGCATGTGGATGCGTGTGAGTGTGAGTGTTAGTTGCTTAGTCATGTTCCTCTTTGTGCGACCCCAAAGAACTCCTGCCAGGGTCCTTCTCCCATGGAATTCTCAGGCAAGAATACTGGAGTGGGTTGCCATGCCCTCCTCCAGGGGATTTTCCCAAACCAATGGCCAACCCAGGTATTCTGCATTGCAGGCAGATTCTTTACTGTCTGAACTACCTGGGATACCACTCCATATTTAAAAAGACCTGATACATTGATTTATGCATCCCTTAGATATTTCATATACCATCTATTTTTTTCTAAAATATAAACCCCATAAACTGAAAATAGAACAAAGAGCTCCTCCTTGTGTGTTAAGAGCTATGTTTAAACAAGAAAAACGTGTCACATGACACTTGTGCACACATCATTTACAACTTTAAAATAACTCAATATGCTTGAGATTAAGAACACTGCTCAAACATCGATCAAGAATGCTTCGGGTACAGGAACGTAAGTGGGAACTAATTTAATAGACTACATAAAGTTTAGCAAATACAGACAGAAAACCCCATCAATAACCACTATTACACTAGTCCTCAATTGTGAATACGCAGATCATGAATCAAAGTCTATGTAAAGAAGCTAAGCTGGTAAGACACCTACAAGACAGCATGGATACCTTAACTGGTTTATAGTTTATATCTCTTCTCTATCCGAATATAATGGCATCTCCCAGAGGATAACTGGGCTTCCCTTGTGGCTCAGCTGGTAAACAATCTGCCTGCAATGAGGGAGACCTGGGTTCGATCCCTGGGTTGGGAAGATCCCCTGGAGAAGGGAAAGGCTACCCTCTCCAGAATTCTGGCCTGGAGAATTTCATGGACTGTATAGTCCATGGGGTCGCAAAGAGTTGGACACAACTGAGTGCTGCTGTACAGAAATAGAGGATAATTATCTGGCATAATGATGGGAAATACAGAAAATATGGTACTAAATAATATGGAAATCATCAGCAAAGTATTATACTTTATATTACATAAACACATATGTTTGGTTCATTATGGTTCTTTAATATCTAAGCATTTGCTTTCAAATTTCATGAAATTACTTTCTATAAAATTATGTTCTTTTACTATATACAATACAGAGGAATTATCAGAATACTACTTCCTAAACTCTAGTTAAATATCTTCTCTAAACCATAGTCTGCTCCTTTGCAAGTCCCAGAGAAAAATCTTCATAGAGAGAGTCCTGTATATATTGCATTCCTAGTTACTGTTATTTAAAAAGTGTTTTGAACTTTTAAATTCACCTTTGTCATTAAATGTAGAATTTCACTGAGAATCCATAAAAGATAATACTTGATCCTCAGCAAATGCTTTTCCATTTACCAAACAATGATTTTCAAGATTCTACATCTATACCTTGCTGTGTTACTTATTGATAATTACTAACTTCTATACTTTATAACAGTTAATTACTTGACTTTCTGAAGTTCTAAATGAATAATTTGGTTCAGGGAAAGCAAAATCTATAAAGAGGGAGATAATAAGTTATCATTCAGATTGAAATTCAAAATTGAGAGAAAGAGGTACTAGCTCTAATTATAGGATGAAATTGAAATCAACAGATACTATCCTGGGCAAACCAACATATATAACCACTTTTGTTTTTGATATTTTATTTTATAGTTAAATAAATGTTCATGTGTATGAAAAGTTTCTACATGTTAACAACAGATCACAGAATATCTAAAGCTAACTCTGCAGACCTAAATAGACATTTCTCCAAAGAAGACATATAAATGTTCAATAGGCACATGGAAAGATGCTCAGTATCACTAATTATCAGAGAAATGCAAATGAAGGCTAGCACTTGTCAGAATGGGCATCATTAAATGTCTAAAAATGATAAATGCTGGAGAAGATGTGGAGAAAATGGAACCCTCCTACACTGCTGGTGGCAATGTAAATTGGTGTAGCCACTGCAGAGAACAGTATGGAGAGTTCTCAAAAACTAAAAATAGAACTACCCTACGATCCAGCAACCCCATTCCTGGGCACATACCTAGTGCGCGCGTGCTCAGGTGTCCAGTCGTGTCCAACTCGTTGTGACCCATGGACTGTAGCCGGCCAGGGTTTTATGTCTGTGGGATTTTCCTGGCATGAGTACTGGAGTGGGTCATCATTTCCTTCTTCAGGGAATCTCCCCACCCAGGGATTGAATCTGCTTCTTTACCACTGAGCCACAGAGAAGCCCCACAAATACCCAGAGAAAACCATAATATGAAAAGATACATGCATCTGAATATTCACTGCAGCCTTATTCACAATACTCAGAACACAGAAGCAACCTAAATGTCCATCAACAGAGGAATGGATAAAGAAGCTGTGGTACATATATATACAGTGGAATATTACTTAGCCATAAAGAAGAATGAAATAATGCCATTTGCAGGAACATGGATGGGCCTAGAGTTTATCAGACTAAGTGAAGTAAATCAGGGAGAGGAAGAGAAATACCATATGGTATCACTCATACGTAGAATCTGAAATCCAACACAAATGAACATATCTACAAGACGCAAACACACTCACAGACACAGAGAACAGATTTGTGGTTGTCGGGGGTGGGAGGGGGCAGGAGAGGGATGAATTGGGAGTTTTGGATTAGCATATGCAAACTACTATATATAGGATTATATACAGCATGGATGGACAACAAGGTCCTACTGTACAGTGCAGGGAACTATACAATATCTTGTAATAAACCATAATGGAAAAGAATATAAAAAATAATAGATATACAAATAACTTTGCTGTTACTGATATATATATATAAATATGACACTTTGCTCTACAACACAAACTAACACAACATTGTACTTCACTAAAAGAAATTTTTAAAAGTTAATGTCAATTCTGCAATATATTCCCCTCTCATCATCTACAGAACACTTACTAAGATCATAAAAAATGTACATAAGCCTGATGTAAAACCATAAAAAATAAATACAGAAAACCCAAGACATCCACCACAGAATCTTAAAAAGTTCTTCAACACATACCATATTTAAATCTATTCTGTACCCAACACTTAACTGACATGAAACAGGAACTTCTGCTTGGCAAGAACATGGCCCCATATTCTGCTAATTTACAGTGAATAATTAATTAAATCTGGTGAAACTAAAATCATCAGTCTATTTCTCCAATTTTTTTCTAGCAAAAGATGATGGAATGACCCTAAGCTAATTTCTCTTCTCATTTTTGAATTAGGGTTGCCTTTTAGTCATTTCAAACTTTATCATTTTGCCCACACTGCTTTTCCTGCAAAGACATTCATGAGCAATTTAATGAGAAAGAAAGAAGAATGGAAGGAAGGTAAAAATAACCTCAGGTCAAACCCTGGACTCATTTTACCTTCGATCTCGATGCCAAATTCGCACCCTGGAGGCTGCAGCCTTGGTCACACCACCCAGCTAGCACAATACGATGGATGGATTCTTCCACAAGGACCCATCTCAGCAGGACCTCTAGCAGCTGCAGCCATCACAGGAAAAGGTGCTCCTGGGACTCTTCTGTAGTTTTACAGAGTGAAGTTAATAATGCCACCTTTCTCGCTACAGCAATTGGAAGTTTAAGGGTGCCTGTACCATCATGTTAAAGCCTCATAAGTTAGAAAGGCAGACATTATCAATTCGACTTTACACAGGAAGAAATCAGGGCACAGATGAGTTAACTTATCGATGTTTACACCTATGGAATATGACAATGTTGAGTAGAATGTAGTCCACTGCTCTGTCTCACTCTCTGATGCTCACCTTCCTTTTTGGCCATGGCAGTTTTTAAGTGGTAGGAACTAGTCAACATCTGACTAAAGCAAAAGATTTTCTCTTTACTCTAACCAACAGCCCAGTGCCTGACCCAACCCTAACACCAGACAAAATGGTCTTATTGGTGAATTTATTATCACATGATATCTTGTTATAAATAATCTACCTAACACATAAAATTTATCACAATAGTAGAGAGAAGAGAGAACCTCATGGTGGAAAAGTGCAAAGGGATTCGAGAACTCTGAGCAAATGAGTCAGATCAGAGAATCTAGATGCACATCGGGTGGGCCAGATCCAGAGCCTGGAGCGTGCCTGGGGTCCTCTGAAAATGTTGGAAAATGCCACTCTTCACATGACAACTATTTGCTCCTTTTAGGTTTATTTTCTGAATCCAGGATCAAATGTCATAAGGCAAGGGTTTGGAAGGAACCAAGTTAGTTCTGGGAATGTCACTAACAGAAACTAGTAATAATAGAATACTCACAGGACAGCCCTCTCAGGAGATGGGCGTGGGGCAGAGTAAAATATGTAATGTACACAGCCACATGACCAAATGTTAAGTTCCTTCCCCAACAGAAGAGGGAAAGTAACCTTGATACCCATAGCTTGATGCAGTTTTGAAAAGACTTTTAAGAACACTAAAGATTTGAAGTCCATGTATGTGGGTTCTGGGTTCTATTACTTTTATTGTCATATGCCTCAGGCCAACTTAATTCAACTCCCAGGGCAAGTTCTAAAATACCCAGCTCCTATTATAGCTCAACATGTAGAAAGCTGCTTAAAAATATAAAACAGTCCATAAAGATAAATGGAATGCAATACAGTGGGCTTTACAATCCATGGTACAGTAATCTCAGCAGCATATTACAGATGTTGGGAGGGCAATAATGTTATTGCAGGCATTGCTATTTGATATCTTTGCAGGAAGCTGACTCTTTCTGCACAGGTTGAACTCAAACCTTTCTTCTCATCTAACCAGTTGAGCAAGTAACACTCCCAAGACTCTGTTTCTATTTAAGTCGGCAGGGGCGCCTGCAGTCCACACTGGTTTCCACATTCTACTGCAGATTTAGGAATCTATTTACTTCAGCAGTGGTGCTCCTCACTTCTGGTTAAGAGAGAATACTCAGAGGTAAAGGAGAGGCAAGACAGGCTGGCAGAAATGTGAACTAATGTTATCTTTCTTACCCTCTCTTCTATTTGACAACGCCTCACTGTCATTTTTTGAGGCTTCTCTTATCTGAATTTTCTCCAGGAGCATTTTGGGACCTAGTACTAGGTATGTATATTTACTAACATAGGTCTATGCCCCCCTGGATCAGCAACATGAGAGAGTATTCTGGGGTGTAACATACAAAACTCTATGCAAATGTCTAGGAAAAAATGATGTCTGCCTTCTTGGGGACTCTGTCCTCACTTCACTACAGAAGCCCTCTGCTACCATTCTTTCATTTCACAGTTGTCAATTGAGACTGCTGGATGAATTCTGAGTCACAGTATTATAATTGGTTGGAGGAGAAAAAGGAGGAAAAAAAGCTGAAGATACAAGGGTTCTTCCCTCTCTTTTGTCTCTCCTCTCACAAAGGAAGTAGGTGTTATGGAGGTTTGAAGAGTTAGTGGGTGCAAGGTTCCCTGTTAAGAGAGATGGAGAAGTCCAAACTCAATATCCTTTATAAATCAATTCACACCATGAATTGCAGGATTTGTAAGAAAGAACCTCCTGGAATCCCAACTGAATTTTCTTGCCCACATTTATACAATGTAAGTGGCAAAATTAAAACTTGAACCCCCAAATGCTTGGATCCAACTTTAATGGACTTTCCATTATGCTTTTTATAACCGTCAACTTGGAGATAATTCCCTTGCCCTCACTCCACTGGGAGACCCTATTAAGAGTGTGGATGAAGCTCCTGGTTCTCCTATAATCAGCAGCTCATCCTCTGAATCAGCCTAACCTTCTGCCAAACTCCCTCTCTGACAGTGAAGGATGGACAGACACCAATTTAAAGAGGAGGTGGATGAAATGCAGGTTTCTTCTTGGTAGAAGGGCAGGGTGGCATGTGGGAACTGTGCTCGGACTTAGCATAAAAGGTCTGGACCTGGTTGGGCTTTTTGTGAGGTGGTTCAAGGTACCACAGGAACCCTCTAAGAGCAGGATGAGGATCTGTGGATGACATGACCCAACTTACCTTCTACACAAGCTCTTTGGGAGAATCCAAATACACACATATTGAACTTGAACACAGTTCAACTCTTTGGCATTTGCTTCAATAACCACTTAGGTTAATGGCCAATATGAGGTAAATGCTCAATAAATGTTAGTAGTTCTATTAAATATTCTGACACAATTCTCAATTCCCTGCCTCCAGCCATCACTTTCCCTTTCTGCTTCTATATATTTTTTCCTCATCTTGTTACTCTGTAGTTCTTCTGTCTATGAAGCTTTTATAAGAAGGGAATAAGATTTTAGATCTGATGAGATCTTCTTGGATTCAGGTCCCAGGATAACACAGTTTTCAACCCATGTAATATATTGGCTCTTGGTGTCTGGTGACAGTTACCTCAAGGAGTATTCATTGAGGAAGTTAGGTTCCAAAAAACTTCTAAAACACATAGTCATACCCACACCAACACACCTCAAAACCCTAAGATTAAGAAAGACCTTCTATTCACAGGGAAATAAATCAAACCATTAGAAATTATTTGCAGGAGTCAGCTATATCTAGTAATTACTATATGACAGTGGTGTCTAAAATTAGTGCACCTTGCCAACAAAACGAGTTATTTTTATGACAAAGTACTTATAAATTTCAAAGAATTTCTTTCCTGAAATCTTAAGGTGAAATTAGCTTCACTATTCTTTTCTATTTGTAAAAATTTAAAGGCATTATCAAGACCAAATTCAAGCAGTAATGTAAAGTCAAGGCTGATGAAACCTCATGAATATATTGTAATTGATATTGTATAGCATTTCTTTGGCATATTCACCCATCAGTTTCATCTCTTCTCTGCTGACATCTGACTTTACAAATTGTGAACACACAATAGGTACACAGTAGGTAGGGAGCCCAAGGGAATGACTCTACAGTAATGACTAAAGTGAATTTTAAGTCTAAATGCTCTGTTACCAGGAGTTTAGCTTTGTAGGACCTGTTGTGAGAGCAATATCTTAGATATGTGCTATGATGACCACACATTATCACAAAAAAACCTGTCTCTGATTTCACAACTATTTCAAAACCTTGTGAAAAGCCTCCTGCTTTTTTACAATCTATCTTTATGCAAAGTTTACAAAGGGCCGCCACCCATGACTGTGTGTCTTTAAGTTCCCACATAGGTGTGTTATCTGAATACCCACTAAGGATCCTGTTTTTAAGACATAAAGTGCCCTCTAGAAAAAAAAAGTACAGCTCTGTTCCACTAATGAGCAGATAACAGGGCAGACTTACATCGCAGCAAACTGGGATTCCAAAGCATGCCCAATCTGCCAGGGCAAGGAAGGCCAAGACATTAGGCTGATTGACAGAGATAGTGCTCAAGCCCCGGGGTTGTAGAGGCTGTGGTGTGAGAGCATCACACCCTGTCATGTTTTGTGAATCTGCAAAAAAGGAGCGCTGTGTGCGGGAGAGCAGTCGCAAGCACAGCAGCGGGAACGATGCTTTCCACGTGAGCAGCTGGACAGCATCTTTCATTTTTATTTGTCCATAGAAGCCGGTAGGATCCGATCACTACCAGGATGCACCCTCCCCACTAGAATCCCTGACTCTCTGCCAGCCCTGAAACAGCCAATGAAGAAACGTGACGCCCACCCGCGTGCCCTGCTCCGGGTCGGACCCCGTCAGGCAGCCTCCCATGTTTTCCACCGGCGGCTGGAGGCATCCGTCCACCTGCTGTGTGCGGCGAACACCAAAAGAAATAGGAGCCAAACGGTGCTTCCTGACCGGCAGAAGAGATGCCTGGAACAGGTGGCAGGGGCGGCGGCTGGGGAGGACAGACGGACTGACAACCAGACAGACAGACAGCAGGACCAGCAGACACCATCCATTACTTCCAGTCTCAGAAGAGGGGAAGCCTGCAGCGCCAGGGACGGTCCATCAGGGACAGGCAGCAGATTAACGAGGTTCTGCCTCCCTCAAGCCGGGAGGCTTAAAGTCTTTGGTTTTTTTTTTTTTTTTTTTTTTTTTTTTGATAAGAAGGGACAGGGAATTTAGAAACCTGCTGCTCTTCATATAACCAGGCCAACTCTGGCCTTCCGAGTTAATGGCTCCTCTCGGAGTCTACCATAAAAGGGCAGGGATGACTGGGTTTCTCCCTGTGTGCTGTGATCGGCCCCAACAGCTGTCCTCAACGCCCCCCTCCCCCATATGGGCTGCAGCCGTGCTGGTGGAGACCCAGCAGTTCGGGGACACAGCTCCCTCCGGCTCTCTCCTGCCAGCCTCTGCTGCACCCAGGCAGAAGGAGGAAACCCCCCCTCCTGTGGCAGCATCTTCTCTTTTGGAGGCCTTTCCAGGGGTGGGCGGGGGAGAGGACCCAGCTGCCCTGAGCTCAGGTGGGTATCACCCTTTTGCCACCCCTCCTTCTCTCTTCACTAACTCCAGATGCAACAGGCTCCCTTTCGGCTCTTCATAGAAATCTTCTGCCCCTGGACACACCTTCTGGCCTTAACTTGGGGCTCCAAGGAGCTCATCTCCATCGGGGCTCTGAAGCCCCTCACTGCCAAGTTGAAAACTTTGCCCAATATTGGGAGACCCTTCTAGGGGAAGTCCCCTCCAACTCCACTCATAAACGGTGATGGGAAGCAGGTGCAGGAGGCCAGCACCCCAGGGCATGTTGGCCTGAGACTAAGGCAGGTGGCAGGACAGGGTCACCCATGCCTACATAGCCAGCCACCAGTCCGTCCCCTCCCCAAACCCAGATAAAAGGGGCATTAGACAGAGGTCCGTTGCAGGGTTGGCTGAAGGGATTTAAAGGGCAGATGTGTGCAAAGATTCAGTCCTCTATTGTAAGGCTTGCACCAGGAAGGAGCAGGCCCTGGCGCTCCCTTGGAAACCAGTAAGGAGGAACCTGTATTTTATTCAGGCCAGAGTGCCCATCAGCTTCTCCCATTGTTAAAAACTTTGCATTGCCAATGGCATTATATATGGGGAAGAAAATGTCTTCACACAGGTCTTCTGTGTAGCAGACCCTGAATCAAAGGTTAAAGAGAAGCTAGGGAGGCAGGTTACCAAAGATGGCAACTGCCTAAAAAAAAAGACCCAACCTCGGGCTGCGAGATGAATGAGTAGCAAAATGAACACTCAAAACAAGCATCTTTCTTGCATCAATGCTGGCACCCTTGGCTGGGGTAACCCCAACCTGCTCAACAACTCCAAGGCAAGAAGAGCTATTCTGGCAGCTCTTCCCCACCTCGCCTTCCTGCCTGTTCAGCCCCTGCCCCTCCTCTGCTCCGGCTCCGGGGCCCCTTCCTTCCACTCGGGCGGCATCTGCTCTTCTGAGCACCCACCCCCGGCTGGCCCCCGCGCACCCAGTCCTCTCCTGCACCTCGGTCCCCAGCCATCGTCTCCCCGGGTTCCTCGGCTCAGGGCTCAGCGCATCCTCGCCTGACACCTGTCCCGCACCCCCCACCCGCCGCCTCCTCGCCCCGGCCTCTCGGGCCCCGGGCCCCCAGGCAGGCGCCTCC
The DNA here is from genome assembly GCF_023699985.2 of Odocoileus virginianus. Classification (NCBI taxonomy): domain Eukaryota; kingdom Metazoa; phylum Chordata; class Mammalia; order Artiodactyla; family Cervidae; genus Odocoileus; species Odocoileus virginianus. The sequence continues at coordinate 47,288,166 of NC_069692.1, forward strand.
GCCCGCACCCAGCACCCGGCCCGCCCCGCCCCCACCCCCAGCCGGGAGGACCGGGCGGCCGCGGGGAACGGCCCGCGGGAGGGAGGCTCGGCGGGCCCGGCCGGCTGGCTTACTTGAGCATGGCTTCTTCCTTCTCCTCTTCCTCTTTCTGCCGGTCCATCACCGCCAGGATGATGTTCCTCTCCTCCTCGGTCAGGTGGCTCAGGTCGGGCAGCTCGGGCATCGGGGGAGGCACGGTGGGCGGGCGGGGACCCCGGGGCCCCACGGCCGAGGACATCTTCGCGGCCTGGCCCGCCCCTCCTCGATGGCCTGGGTTCGGCGCGAGCGCACCTTCGGATCCACGCCCGGCGGCGGCCGCGTCCCTGCTCGGCTCACCGCGGCGCCCTCCCGGCGGCGGGACTGGGCAGCGCGCGAGCCCGGGCTGTCATGGTCCTCCGCCTGCACCCAGCCCCGGAGGCGGCCGCCTTTGTTTTGGTGGCCCTGGCGAGGCGCGGGCGCCCGGCCGCCTCCCGCAGCCCAGCCTTCCCGGGCGGGGGCGGGAGCGCACGGGGCCGAGGATGCTCGGGGCTCGGCGAGGATGCTCCGGCTCGGCCGCCTCCGTGCGTCCGTGGTGCGGGAGGAGAGTTTGGGTGGCACTTAGGCGGAGTCTCCGCGGCTCGGCTCCGGTGATGCTGCTGAGCTCGCAGACACCGCTGCCAGCCGCTCGGCCCCGAGCCGCTCCGCCCACGGCGCCCACCCGCCCACTCCCGGGCCCGGGCCCGCGCGCCCCCTACCCCCGCCCCTGGCCGGCGTGAGCACCGCCGCGCTCCAGCCCAGGTACCTCGGCCCGTGACTCATCCTGCCTCTCACGCTCCCTCGTCTTTGCCATCCTCGCCAGCCCTGTGTTTCCACGGTTTGCTTTAATCGTCATCATCCCCGCTCCCCATGTTCTTCGTGGATCATTAGTATTATCAGAACACCCATGGTGTTCGGAACAGGACGGAACAGCCTCGGCGTGCATTTCCTCCCCTCCACCGTATCTTTCTCATGTACTGGTCAAGTGTTCATAGCCACAACGATGTGGTTTTTAAAGATCATTTTGATACACCCCCCTCCCCTCCCCCCCCACACACAGCAGACTGGGTTTTCTGGGTCTTCCAGTCTTCCTTGACCCACCCTCTGCGGTCCTGCTGTGCAATGTATCTGAAATCCCCCTCCAGAGGCACCACACCACGGCGAATCTTTAATTTGTCGTTTGGAGCTCTGGATAGTCCATCTTATCATATAACTGCACTTCTCTGCTGTTGGCAATGGATTATCTACTCTAATTGCTCTAATGATGCTCGCTATCACCATGCATTCACTTCTTAGCCTCTGTAGGTACTTCTCAAGAAACACCGATCCCAGATAAGAAAACCACTCCACCACAGCCGACTGTGAGAAGCTTCTGCTCAATGCTTGGCCCAATAATAAGCATTAAGGATGAGGTCCCCTTGCTGATATAGGCAAAAATAGACAATCCTTTCAAAACTGTTGATGTTATTGGCTTTCAATACTTGAGACTGAATTTTGTCAATATATTTATTAAAAAAATTAATATAGAGAAGAGTTCAAATTGAACAACAATTTCTCTTAGCAATGGTGCTGGGAAAATTTGATATATTTCTCTCCTGTCCAATTCTTTTTATAGTTCTGGAAGGGATCTAGTTTTTTGGGGGTTTTTTTTGGTTTTTGTTTTCCCCTCCAAGCCCCTTTATTAACTTTGTTAATAAAGAAGATAAGGATGATGGCTTTTATAAATGCTTAAAAACCCTAAAATATTCAAGTTTATAAAATTTAGGAGTTTAATTAGTTGATCTCCCATTGAATGAAGGGGGGTGTTGTTTCTATCTGGACACATCCGTTTGAATAATCTCAGTAACGGAAGTTTCACTACCTTTTAATTTTATCCCTATGTCTAAATTTCCCTTCTACCTGAAAATCTCTCAGTTCCTTGAGATGCCCATCATATCATCTTCAATTTTCTCCACAGTAAACCTTCCCAGTTTATTCAACCAACAATCTTGTAGCATGATTTTAAAATGTGGTCATTTTTGTCACCTGCCTTGAGACATTCTGGTGGTTTTTCACTTGCCTTCCTGAATAGAGGCATCAAGAACAACAGAAAGAACCAAGAACAGTGCCTGACACTCTATAAGCATCATTTTTATTTGAACAACTTACCATTAGGCCTGGCTTTTTGATAGCCATGTTGGTTATGAGAATGTCAATGAAATAAACACATAGTCCTAAAATTTTAGTCCTGTTTTGGTAACTGCTACTGCCTAGCCAGATTTCCCCTTTCCTCTAATTAAGTAATTGATGAAAGCACTCTAATCAGCATCTTTTCTCCATTTAAAAAAATTAGCCTTGTTTCCCTTAGACCAGCATATATTCAGGAGGGAACAATATATGAGTTTGAATTCTGACTCTATCACTAATTTCATGATCTTGGCAAATCCATTATCCTCTTTGGATCTCTGTTTCTTCCCCTAGAAAGAGGACTGAAGATATTCACCTCAAGATAGAAGAGGGATGTTAAATTAAAAGGCATATTTGAAGCATCTAGCTGTGTGCCTAATACTTTCTAGTGCTCTTTTTTTTCTTTTTTCTTGCAAAGGATGTTTTAGGCGATCTCTCCGTAATTGATATTCAAAGGGGAGGAGAAACGTAGGTGACGCATTCATTCTGTCTGATGCCTGCATCTCTGCTGGTCAATGTGAAGATACAACAAGGACCAAGTCCTCACATGGTACATAATCAAGTTGTTGAAATTCTTCTAAGATGTCAATAAAGGAATGAGAAACCCTCAGTAGACATTAGAACCAGTTAAATGAAGTTCTTGAAGGTAGGGGCCTAATGAACAATTAACAGAGTTGTTTTCACCTGAGAGAGCTGCTGTAACAAAATACTGCAGGCTGGGTGGCTTAAACAACAGAAATTTATTTTCTCACAGTCCTAGAGGCTAGAAATCCACAATCAAGGTGTTGGCAGGATTGATTTATCCTGAGGCCTATCTCCTTGGCCACCTTCTCGCTGTGTCCTCACATGGCCTGATCTCTGAGCAGGCCCATCCCTGCTATGTCTCCTCTGCTTATAAGGACATTGTTCCTGTTGGTTTAGGCTCCCCACCCTTACGACCTTATTTAACCTTAATCACTTCTTCAAAGGTCCTATCTCCAAATACAGCCACATTCTAAGGTGCTCAGGATTAGAGCTTCACCTGTGACTTTGGGGGGCACGCAGTTCCACTAGTCCATTACTAGCGGTTTGCATTTATTAGAATTACTTTGGGAAATGGTGATTGATGTGTATTATCTAAATGATTTAATGATAAGAAGTCTGGTCTCAATCATCTTTATGTTTACAACTCCTTGCCTGCTCTTTGATAAGTGAGTGTGAAATCAGTGAGTGAATAAATGAATAAAGGAGAGTGAATTGACCAATGAATTAGTGGATGCCATGGTACACCCATTGATGTGTCCCCTCTGTCAGGGATTCCATCCATTATCAAGGGGTTCAAATCCAAGAGAAGTACATTTCTTTACATTTACATTTGCATCCAGAAAATCAGATTTACATGCACTTAAGAAAGCAAATAAATGCCCAAGGTAGATGTGCCAAAGTGTGTGGCACAGATGATTAGTTCCTGAAGCTACTGTACAAAAAATATCCAATAAACATAGAAAAAATATGCATAATATCTCCTCCTTAGAGGGTTTCCCTGGTAGCTCAGCTGGTAAAGAATCTGCCTGCAAGGTGGGAGACCTGGGTTGGATCCCTGGGTTGGGAAGATCCCCTGGAAAAGGGAAAGGCTACCCACTACAGTATTCTGGCCTGGAAAATTCCATGGACTGTATAGTCCATGGGGTCGCAAAGAATCGGACACAACTGAGCAACTTTCACTTCCTCCTTAGAAACTCACAAGGTACCTTAACAAATAAAAGGTGCTAAGAAGCAAGTTACTTACTGCAGTAACAAAATTTGTTTTGCCTGGTTTGGCCTGGCATTTCCCAACTCTATTTGGACAGTGATGAAACCGCCCATTCCCTAAGGGACAAAGCATACTTTGGACAAGTACTAGGAAAAAAATCTCATCTTATGAGCTTGGCACCCAGAGATGTTGACTAGAGAGACTATGAAACTTCTCCTGAGATGCCCCTTGCCCAGCCAATGAAATCTATGGGAAAATGTCTTAAATCTTTATTCATAAGATATGTATCAAATGCCTGTCAGAACAACACTAACCCTATGTTAAGGACTTAAGTCAGAAGAGATGGCTGAGACCAAGGTCCCCTCAGGTAAAATTCTAAGCTCTCTTTTCCACTGATGTCTTCAAATCATCATTTCTTGAAAGATGTCTAAAATTCAACATCACTGATAACTGCTAGTTTAACTTAGTAGCTAAGACTATAACTTCCAGGTAGAAAAATCATTGAAATGAGGTCAAGTTCAGATCTTTACTATACCATTTGACAGATGGAATGGGTTTAAAAGTGCTTTTCCCCAAAGTTCAGGCCTATTCAGAACCTCAAAATATGACTGTATTTGGAAATGGATCTTTACACATGATGTTAGATGAAATAGATCATATTGTAATAGGATGGGTTATAAGTCCAATGACTTTTGTCCTTATAAGAGGAGAGAGGCTCAGATACACTGGGAGAAAGACCGTGTGGAAGCAGGCAGAGGAGGGGGTGAGGCAGCCCCAGACCCAGAAACACAGGGAGCCACTGGAAGCTGGTGTTGGCAGGAAGGGTTCTCCTCCGCAGACCTGGGAGGAGGTTTGGCCTACTGACCCCTGGATTTTGGACTTGCAGCCTCCACAACTGAGAGGCTAAACGTCTATTGTTTCAAACAGTTTTGCAACTTGTGCCGCATTGCTATAGAAGCCCTAGAAAGGTGTTACAACATTTATGTGTGTTTGGGTGAAGTATGCCTTGCTGAGCCTTATTTTGCATATCTACAAAATGAAAATAACACTATCCACCTTCCAGGATTTTGGTAATGTTGAAAGCTGGGGTCTGAGACTATGGGAGTGAAGACTGAATATAAGTTAATGGCCCTGGAAGGATTAGCAAAGTATGACCCATGAGTCAAATGCAGCCCAAAGCCTGTTTTTGTGAATAAAGTTTTATTGGAACACAGCCACACCCACTGACTGATGTAATATCTGTAGCTGCCTTCCTGCCATGATGGTACAGTGGAAACCATGCAAATCCTAAAACATTAACTATCTGCCTTGAAGAAATAGGTTTGTTGACCTCTGCTCCAGGTACTTACAATGTGATTGGAGCAGACAGAGGTACAACTAAATAAACACACAAGAACAGCTGGACTTTAATAACTTCTCTGGAAGATAACTTGCGGTATAGAATAGAGCATAAACTGTGGGTGGTGGGTAGTCATGGCGTCCTAGGGAAGGCTTCTGTAGGCAGAGATTTAAAGAAGAAGAAGGAATTGTCTAAGAAAGGTCTGGCTCAGAGTGTTCCCAGGTGAGGGAGGCGGTGGACACAAGGCTCAAGTCAGGAAGGGGCAGAGCCCTAGAGAAACAGAAGATAGGCCAGGGATGGGGTTCACTGAAACAAGAGGGAAAAACACAGGAGGCGAGCACCTCCAGGGAATTTCTACTTCAAGGAAGAAGCAAGTGGATCTTTCCTGATGTTAGGATTCCGTATAACTCCAGTTACAATTACAAAAGTGTTTTTATCTCCTGGAAAATTTAGAAATAAATTAGGAACTTCTTCAACACCTAAGCAGTTTTGCCTAACCAGTGAATGACAACAGTGAGTTTTGATTTAATTTATCATCACCTCCACCTGTATATTATTCACATATTGTCATGGGCACCTATTCTATTACACGAAAATGGTTTCTATATAAGTTGATCACGTGTCCCTGTCTATCCAGCACTGTCTGAGTTTGTGTCTTCTGTATAAACAGCATCTTCTTTCACTTAACAGTGTTCTAGTTTGCATGACAAACTATATGGTCATCCTATTTATACATAGTTATAATTATTTGCAAAAAAATGTATTTTTGGCTCCAGTGAACATTTGACTCTCATGTGATCTCACTTAAAATATTTGGCTGAAAGTGGATATGACATTTTGCTCGAATTCAACCAAATTCTTATTTTAATCTGAATTTTGGTAAGGTTCCACTATTGTCATTTATTTCATGAGGAACTGAATGTGTGGGACTGTTTTTGTCCTTGGACCTAGAAGGAACATGATTCTGTTCTCTCCTGGTGGGTCACACCAGCCTTGGACATAATTCTTCCAAGCAATTAATTCTTGGAAGAATGAAAATATTCTTAACTGTTCTTTCTTTGATTTATTGCAATGCTTATCTCCTGATTTAAAAAAAATATCAGAGAATCAGAGTTCATGGCCTCTTTTACATTCTTTTGAAACTGATCATCTTCCATTTTAGTCACACTTAGTATGTTTAATTGGCAGTGTTTGAGCATAATTTCTCTACATTCTGTTCTCTGCTTTGAGTAACTTCTTGAGAACTCTTCGGTTATGATTTGCTTGATATGAAGAGTCTCCTTCTTACATGCTATAACTATTTATTAGCTTTGTCCTTCTGAGAGTGCCTTCTAAGTGTTTATACCAGATGGGTTGAGGCACTGAAGTCTTAGTGCTACCCTCCCCACTATGAGAGTGAATTCCTCCTCTATATATAGTCAATCTCTTTATTGAAAAGGAGGATGGATGGGATTGTCTAAAAAGGAATGTTAAGTTTTACCTACCTACAAAGATAACAACATCCTAAGTAGAAAATGGATTTGGAAAGTAATTCTGATTCTTTCTTCCTTTCTCCACATGCACGGATAGTGAGGTATGTTTATCAGTCTTCATCAAAATAATGGGTGGGATCAAAGAAAATTACAAAACATAAGGGAAGGATTTTAAACCTAATGCTAGATATGATTTTATTTTGGTTTAAGAAAGAGCCTATCAAGCAAATAAATTCTTCCCAGTTCATTCACTATGGAAGTGGAAACATCAGTTGCTCAGTGTGTCCAACTCTTTGCAGCCCCATGGACTGTAGCCCACCAGGTTCCTCTGCCCATGGAATTCTCCAGGCCAGAATACTGGAGTGGGTTGCCATTCCCTTCTTTAGGGGATCTTCCCAACCCAGGGATCAAAGCCAGGTTTCATGCATTGCAGGCAGATTCATTACTATCTCAGCCACTGGGGAAGTCCCTATGGGAATATCCATTCATTTCTAAACATGCTACTTGCCTTTGGGTCTGCTTCTCTCTATTTCTCTCTCCTTCAAAACTTAGCTGCTCAGACCTCCATCCATGTTTCTACCAACAGAATTTTGTATCTAACTCTATTCATCCCTGGTTATTCTGCCCCTTCCCCTACTCTTTCAGTTGTATATGTCCCAAAAGCTAGATAGAACTTGTAATACTTTGTGAAGTTAAAGACAAACATATGTTATATAATTATCCTCTGGTTAAGGATGTCAGAAAGCCAGGGGGCTAGAGAAAGTAGTAAATTAAAAGCATTCATTGACCACACACACACATGCTTACACACACATCCATCACTAAATACAATGCAGAATTTAACTCTAGTAAAATTCAGTCAAGAGCTGGGTATTTGAAAGATAGGCATTTGACCAGAAACAAATGTGAAAAATGGAGCTGGAGGAGAGATGTTTGTAACTCTCAGTTTATTAATAAATAGCTGTATTTTGAACACTTGCTGTGTTCAGGGGAATGTGCTTGATGAGGAAGGAGGTAAGATGAAACACACACCTCCAATTTGGCTGGGGAGACCAAACATCAAGATATAATCATGTCAAAACAGGGAGTGAACCAGGACACTATTCATCAGGGTTTTGGTTCCAACTCTGATCATGCAATCTTGAACAAGTTACTTAATATTTCTAGACCTAATTTCCTAACTATGTAAAATTAAGTATTCCACCAGTATTTTAAGAGTCTAGCCATCTCTAACATTATAGCATACACAGAGGCAGGGAACAATATATAGCAGGCAGTATTTAATAATAACATTTTTTGTGTGATAAGAGTATCATTATAATGGAAAGTGTAGGCAAGGAAATTAGGAACATTAAGCTAGACAATTTACTTGAGTCATACCTATCAATTTACCAGCATCATTAGTTATTAAATAAATTAAAGCTAATGCAAATTAAAGCCATGATGAGATATCACTGTATACTTTATCAGTACACCTAAAATAAAAATAGTGATAATACTAAATGCTTTCAAGGATGCAGGGAAAATAGATCTCTCACACATTGATGGTAGGAATGTAAAATGTGGCAGTCACTTTGGAAAATAGTTTGGCTATTTCTTCTAAAACTAAGCATACACTTACTATAAGACTCAGCAATCAACTAAAAACAGAAGTACCATATAACCCAGCAATCCCACTTCTGGGCATATACCTTGAGAAAACCATAATTCAAAAAGATATGTGCACTCCAGTGTTCACTGCAGCACTGTTTACAATAGCCAGAACATGGAAGCAACCTAAATGCCCATCAAGTGAGGGATAAGTAAAGAAGATACAGTTAATATCAATTGTATATATGTGACATATCTTCTTTAGCCATCCCTCTGTTGATGGATAACAACAGATGGATGTTATCCATCAACAGATAAAAATGAACAACTCATTAGCCAGACTCATCAAGAAAAAAAGGGAGAATAATCAAATTAACAAAATCAAAAATGTAAAAGGAGAGATTACAACAGACAACACAGAAATACAAAGGATCATGAGAGACTATTACATGCAACTATATGCCAATAAAATGGACAACCTGGAGGAAATGGACAGATTCTTAGAAAAGTTCAATCTTCCAAGACTGAACCAGGAAGAAATGGAAATTATGAACAATCCAATTACAAGCACTGAAATCAAAACTGTATTCAAAAATCTCTCAGAAAACAAAATCCCAGGGTTGGATGGCTTCATAGGTGAATTCTATCAAACATTTAGAGAAGAACTAATCCCTATCCTTCTAAAACTCTCCCAAAAATTGCAAAGGAAGAAACACTTCCAAACTCATTCTACAAGGCCACTGTCACCCTGATACCAAACCCAGGCAAAGGAAACACTAAAAAGAATATTATAGGCCAATATCACTGATGAACAGAGATACAAAACTCCTCAACAAAATTCTAGCAAACAGAATTCAACAACACGTCAAAAAGATCATACACCATGACCAAGTCACATTTATTCCAGAAATGCAAGTATTCTCCAGCATACATAAATCAATCAATGTGATACACCATACTAAAAACTTGAAAGATAAAAACAATATGAAAATCTCAATAGATGCAGAAAAACCTTTTGACAAAATTCAACACCCATTTATGATTAAAGGAAGAAAACTTCAAAAAATTGGCACAGAAGGGACCTACCTCAATATAATAAAGGCCATATGTGATAAACCCACAGTAAACATTATTCTCAATGGTGAAAAGCAGAAAGCATTTCCTCAAAGATCAGGAACAAGACAAGGGTCCCCACTCCACCACTATTATTCAACATAGTTTTTGGCAATCAGAGAAGAAAAAAGAAATAAAAGGAATCCAGACTGGAAAAGAAGAATTAAAATTTTCACTTTGCAGACAACATGATGCTATACATAGAAAACCCTAACTATGCCATCAGAAAATTAGCTAATCAGTGAATTTAGCAGTGGCAGGATACAAAATCAATACACAGAAATCATTTGCATTTATATACGCTAACAATGAAAAATCAGAAAGAGAAAATAAGGAATCAATTCATTTCCCATTGCAACAAAAAAAAATAAAATGACTAGGAATAAAGCTACCCAAGGAGGAGCTGTATACAGCAAATTATAAGACACTGATGAAAGAAATCAAAGACAATATAAACAGATGGAGGGATATCCCAGGTTCCTGGCTTGGAAGAATTGATATTTTGAAAATGACTATACTACAAATGTAATCTATACATTGAATGCAATTGCAATCAAATTACCAATGGCATTTTTCACAGAACTAAAGCAAAAAAATCTCATGGTTCATATCAAAGGACAAAAGACCCTGAGCAGACAAAGCAATCTGAGAAAGAAGAATGGAGCTGGAGGAAACAACCTTCCTGACTTCAGACTATACTACAAAGCTACAGTCATCAAGACAGTATGGTACTGGCACAAAGACAGAAATATAGACCAATGGAACAAGAGAGAAAGCCTAGAAGTAAACCCACACACCTATGGATACCTTATTTTTGATGAAGGAGGCAAGAATATACAATGGGGCAAAGATAGCTTCTTTAGTAAGTGGTACTGGGAAAGCTGGACAGCTTACATGTAAAAGAATGAAATTAGAGCACTTCCAAACACTGTACAAAAACATAAATGCAAAGTGGATTAAAGACCCCAAAGAAGACCAGAAACTATAAAACTCCTGCAGGAAAAGTAGGCCAAATGCTTACTGGCATAATCAAAGTAAAACCCTTTATGAACCACCTCCTAGATGAATGGAAATAAAACCAAAAATAAACAAATGGAACCTAATTAAACTTAAAAATTTTTGCACAGCAAAGGAAACTATAAAGAAAGTGAAATTACAATCCTCCGAATGGGAAAAAATAATAGCAAATGAAACACATGACAAAGGATTAATTTAAAAAATACACAAGCAGCTCTCACAAGTCAATAGCAGAAAAATAACCCAGTCAAAAAATGGGCAAAAGACCTAGACAGATATTTCTCCAAAGAAGACATACAGATGGCTAATAAACACATGACAAGATGCTGAGCATTTCTCATCACTAGAGAAATGCAAATCAAAATTACAATGAGGTATCTCCTCACAGCAGTCAGAATGGCCATCATCAGACCTGCGGGAGAGGACATAGAGAAAAGGGAGCTCTCTTGCACTATTGAGGGAAAGTGAAAGTGAGACACATTCAGTCATGTTCTACTCTTTGTGTGTGACCTCCCTGGACTATACAGTCCCTGGAATTCTCAAGGCCATTATACTGGAGTGGGTAGCCTTCCCTTCTCCAGGGGATCTTCCCAACCCTGGATCAAACCCAGGTCTCCCACATTGCAGGCAGATTCTTTACCAGCTGAGCCACAATTGGTGGGAATGCAAATTGATACAGCCATTGTGGAGAACAGTATGGAGATTCCTTAAAAAACTAGGAATAAAACCACCACATGACCCAACAATCCCACTACTATGTACATACCCTGAGGAAACCAAAATTGAAAAGGACATATGCAACCCAATGTTCATTGCAGCTTTATTTACAATAGCTAGGACATGGAAGCAGCCTAGATGTCCATCGACAGATGAATGGATAAAGAAGCTGTGGTACATATTTACAATGAAATATTACTCAGCCATAAAAGAAACACATTTGAGTCTGTCTTAATAAGGTGGATGAACCTAGAGCCTATTATACAGTGAAGTAAGTCAGAAAGAGAAAACCAGTTATCATATACTAGTAGATATATACAGTACTTCCCTGGTATCTCAACTGGTAAAGAATCTGTCTGCAATCCATGAGACCTGGGTTTGATCCCTGGGTTGGGAAGATTCCTTGGAGAAAGGAATGGCTACCCACTCCAGTACTCAGGACTGGAGAATTCCATGGACTGTATAGTCTATAGGCCACAAAGTGTCAGACGTGACTGAGTGAGGTGGATGAACCTCTCTCTCTCTCTCTAAGTTGCTTCAGTCGTCTCCGACTCTGTGTGACCCCATAGATGGCAGCCCACCATGCTCCACCATAGAGCTTATTATACCGAGTGAAGTCAGAAAGAGAAAAACAGTTTTTTTGTATGCTAACACACACATATATATATGGAATCTAGAAAGATGGAACTGATGAACCTTTTTGCAGGGCAGCAATGGAGACACAGACATAAAGAACAGACTTATGGGTACAGCTAGCCGGGGGAGAAGGAGAGAATTGGGGGTATGGAGAAAGTAACATGGAAACGTACATTGACATATGTAAAATGGATAGCCAGTGGGAATTTGCTGCATGACTCAGGAAACTCAGACAGAGGGGTGGGATAGGGAGGGAGCTGGAAGAGGTGTTCAAGTGGGAAGGGACATGGGTAAACCTATGGCTGAATTGTGTTGATATTTGGTAGTAACCAATGCAATATGATAAAGCAATTATCTTTCAATTAAAAATAATTAATTAAGTAAAATGAAAAATAAAATAGCATCACTGAACGGGGAAAAAAAAAAGGGTAAATAGCCAGTCTTTGTCTGTTACCTCAAGGGAATAATCATGGCAAGAACTAAGAAAAGAAAACACCCTGTCTGACAAGGGAGACTACTCATTTGCAGAAAGACTCCTTGGAGTCAGAAGCCAGGGGATAATTCCAGGCCATAATGAGTCTTGCTCCTCCCAGAAGCCTTCTCTTCGAGATCTATCTTGGCTAGGGTGTGAGCGCACACCCCAGGGGAGGATCCTGAGACAAATTAACCATGGGGGACAAAGCAAGGTGATTGGCCTGAGGGAAGACAAAGAACCAGAATGCTACTCCTTTATAAAGGATTTAAACTTCCCAGAGGCAGTTCTCTCTCTGAGCTGGCCTGTGTGTTTTTCCACGTGTACTGATCTTTTCAGTAAATTTTTTAATTTACTCTTTAAAAACAAAAACAAAAACATAGGGGTGGGTAAGGAAGATCTGACACCTACATACAATGGAATATTACTCAGCCATGAAAAAGAACAAAATAATGCTATTTGCAGCAACATAGATGGGCCTAGAGATTATAATACTAAGTGAAGTCAGTCAGACAGAGAAAGACAAATATCATATGATATCACTTATATGTGGAATCTAAAAATGGGGTGCAAGTGAACTTATTTACAAACAAAATAAAGTCATTGATGTAGAAAGCAAACTTAAGGTTACCAGGTGATAAGGAGTAGGAGGGATATATTGGGAGATTAGGATTAACATATGCAAACTAAAACTACTATGTATAAAATAAATCAACAAAGACCGACTGTATAGCACAGGGAACTCAGTACTCTGTAATAGCCTATAAAGGAAAAGAATCTTAAAAAAGAGTGGATATATGTTTGTGTATAACAGATTCAGTTTGTTTGTACACCTGAAACTAACACAACTTTGCAAATCAACTATACTCAAATAATTTTCTTAAAAAACCCAGCAGTCACAATCTGAGAGTTATTCCCAGATAAATAAAAATATTTGTTCATAAAAAAACCTACATACAAATGTTTATGGGAGTTTTGTTAGTAATAGCAAAAAATTGGGAAAAACCCAGAAGTCCTTATCTGGGTGAATGGTTAAAGAAACTTGTTCATCCATGCTAACGGAAGGCTAAGCAACAAAAAGGAGTTAACTATTAGCACAGGCAACAACTCTCAGGGAACTATGGTGACTGAAGAGATAATTCCCAAAAGGTCACATATAGGCAAAGAATGTGATCCTCTGGACTCTCTAAATAATTCATACTAGAAACTAACAAGGCAGATGAAAGCTTTTATCTTATGCTTTACCTTAAATAGTACTCATCTACACCTGTTATTTCACTCTTATAAACTTGTGGCTTAGGTATTAATTCCAGCTTCCTACTTGGAGCTTCTTTGCCTAAACCAAATGGAACCTTCCAAAAAGGTTCCATTTATAGCATTCAAGGAATAATAAAATTATAAAGATGGAGAATAGTTTAGTGGATGTCAGGGTAAGGATGAGAGTAGGCTGGGTGTGAGCTGTACACAGACATACACAAAAGTATGTGGATGTATATTTTTAAAATGTTGAAAATGGACTAAGGTCTAGTTAATATCATGCCAACATCAATTTCCTGGTTTTGATACTTTCTTCCAGTTATATAATACGTCACCATTGAGGGAAGCTGGGTGATGGTTTATGAGAATCTATCTACCAACCTCTGTGATCCTCTGGACTCCATAAATACTTCAAAACAAAAACTAAGAAGGCAGATGGAAATGTTTATCTCATTATTTACCTCAAATGGTGCTCTCATCTGCACCTTTTATTTCACTCTTAGAAACTTATGGCTTGGGGATTGATCCCAGCTTTCTGTTTGGAGCTTCTTTGTCTAAACCAAGGGATAAACTTACTTTCTCTTTGCAACAAGGAATAACATTATTTTGGGCACAGGGACTGATTCAGAAGTTGGCATGTGGTCCTTGATAGGTAGACACATTTTATGGAGTTACCTAGGAAACAGTACATCATTATATTCTATGTTGGAGCATATTTCATTCACATGATGTTTAAGTTATATGTTTTACCCATTCTCTGTTATAGTACTGCAGCATATGGAAGAGCTAGAATCTAAACACAGTGATCCTACTTCAAGGTCAAGGTGAGAACAAAAGGATTATGAAATCATTGAGTTGTGATGTCACTGTTCTATTAAGTACTGAGAAATTCTAACATCCATTTACAACAATGTCACCCCCATTTCCTTCAAGACTTAATTTCCCATGCATTTCCCTCAATTCACCAAGTTACTTTTCAACTGACTCCAGTTCAGACACCTTGATGTAACATGCCCTGTTTTTAGAAATAGAATACATACTCTAGTGGATGCTGTCAAGTTTCACTGAGATCTTCCTTCAGAACCAAGGCACTCATTACCCCTCTGACTGGGAGTTTGGTTGCTTGCAGACATTTAGACTAAGAGAACTGTCTCACCTTACGTTCCTTTCCTTGAAAAAGCCCTCATTCAATGAGTGGTCAAGGCTGCAGTGTACAAAGATCCAGCCGGTTTATTTGCTATAAAAAAGGGAGCATCTTTAGAGATCCTGTGTAATCGGTAGCATGCACTTTTGCACCTGTGTGGATATTCAATTTTTCTCCCCACCAAATTCACCCTTCCTTGCTCTCTCACAGGTGTTCTCAAAAGTACGGCATGATAAACCTCTTGCCTGCTAATCACAGAGTTTTTGAGTCTGTTTCCCTGGGAACCTGAAGCACAGCAGTTGCTATCAGGAGTGGTCCAAGGAAGCAGACTTAAAAATGGGATTATGACACTGACTCACCTGCTGGCCAACCAGTGATAAAGAGCCCATTGGTGGTAGGCAGAATACACATAGTCCTCATTCAGCAGCCATACAGTTGTTCAAACTTTCACTGGGAGTGAGCTGGGATGGACAGCAATGCATAGGATTACTCTGATGAGAGTAACATCCCTGACACTTGAGAGACATGAAGAAAATTACAGTTATACAGACTATGGAATTGGATGGCTGCTTCCGGGTGGAACTGATTCACTGGATAAAGACATTAAATGAGGGCAATTAATCATCAATTAAAGATCAGGCGTAAAAGTCAAAGGGCTTCCTTGGTAGCATGTACCAAGAGTCTCATCTCATAGAGCTATAAAATAGACAAAGATGATATTCAGACCCAAGTGGTTGAAATCCTTAAGTGGTTGAATTCTCAACTTCAGTAAGTCAACTACAGCAAAATCAGACCCTGAATGGAGTTTGGATGTCTAAGACATGAGACGAAATATCTGGGCCTATGTACTCAGAAAGACTGAATCCCCAGAGGACCATTAACTCTCTGAGCCAGCCAAAGTGGCTCTCTCTTCTGTTAAGTGCCAGGGCTAATCCTTAACTGAAGGGAGATGTAGTATCTCCCCTAAGATTTTACTTTGCCTCCCTTCTTGGCCACCAGAGCAGTAATGACAGGCTTGAGTCACTATGTAATCCAGCTGGGTCATGCTGACCCTGCTTGGAGAGAACTGGGCCACACCCTGAAGGAGCCACAGGACTGACCACGCTGCACCAGGAGGAGCTGAGGATGTCTGTAGGGAACTGAACCCTGACTCTCTTGGATCAAGCAGGCCTGGAAATAAAGTCACAAACCAGAGAGCTTATTAACTTCAACACAGACACACCTTCTCATTCACAGGACAAAATACTCTGGTGAGGGTTTGGGGAGGCACTGCTGACATCACTGGGATGGATGTTTGAAATGTGGAGAAAGTGAAAACCCGTAGTAAGTGGGTTAGAAATGCCAGAACTGCTGGGGCAGACAGTGGATCAAAAGAAAAGCAGAGAAAGGAGCTTGCTAGTGTGGGGATACCATACAAGGTCATAAAAGCTAACAGCCAAATATCTTCTGAACAAGACCCTGGAGGACACTCCGTGTATCAAAGCAGTAACCTAGAAGCTGGTGGAAAGGGCAACCAACATCTATAAAAAAACTCAGGGGTGGCTTCTTCTCCACGTCAGAAGTGACTAGACTCCCTAACAGAAGTGAGTATCAGACAATCCCAAAATTAGAGAGGTCAGGTGGTGTTTAGTTATCAGAAGAAAATTAGATACAATTATTATAAGAAGCAACACAGTTGGAGAGGCAGCAGCCATGGAGATGGCTAATTGCTCCATCTATTCAAATACATAAAATAAGGATTTTTTCATCTGTGTGATTTTTAGAAGTAAAGGATAGGTAATCAGGGGATGGAGACATCACTTTGCCAACAAAGGTCCATGCAGGCAAACCTATGGGTTTTCTAGTAGTCATTTACTAATATGAGGGTTGGAACATAAAGAAGGCTGAGCACTGAAGAATTGGCACTTTCAAACTGTGGTGCTGGAGTAGACTCTTGATAGTCCCTTGGACAGCAAGGAAATCAAACCAGTCAATCCTAAAGGAAATCAACCCTAAATATTCATTGGAAGGACTGATGCTGAAGTTGCGATACTTTAGACACCTGATGCAAAGAGCCAAGTCATTGGAAAAGACTTTGATGCTGGGAAAGACTGAAAGCAGGAGGAGAAGGAGACGACAGAGGATGAGATGGTTGGATGTCATACAGACATAACTGACTGACTAAACAACAACAAATCAGGGGGCAAAGGGTAGATTCCTTGGGCGAGTTTTAAGACTTAAAATCTGTTGGCTAAAAAAGTACACATGTCCAGGTATGGAGACTGCAAAATCATGGTAAGACATGGTAATATAATGGTAATAACTCTCCGAATGACCTAATCTCAGCTTCTCAGGTACCTGTGCACTAAAACTGTAATTTTTCAGAACTTTTAAATGTAGGGTTTGAGCTGAATTTGATAAACAGGGTAAGTATCTATCATAATTGTCTCTTTTTAAAATTAGGGCTGTATACAATATTAATTTTAAAAAGAAGTCTTGACCACAGGTCTGGCTTATATTCCATCCACTGGATCTGGCTTACTGTTCCCCTTAGTCATTTCCTGGGTTTCTGAATATAATTAAAATAGACATAATTGGAAGTTGGCAGAATCCCCAATTAGCTCCTTGGTCTGTGAGATAAGAGCTACTGTGGTAGAGAAATCAAGTAGAAACTTCTTCAATAATCTCCCACTAGACCGAGAGAGTGAGTAAAAACAATACTGCACAGTGAAGAGGAATGACAGAGAATATCGCTACCAACGAAAAATTACAGACCAGCTACTTCATATAGGATTGCTAATCAAGGTGCTAACATACAGCAGAGGGGGCTGTACTCATTATCCTATGATAAACCGTAATAGAAAAAGAAAAAACTTAAAGCATATGGGATTGATTGGCTTCCCCATGTACTCACTTAATTCACAGAATCCTAGAAATGACAATGGTCTTGCCCAAAATAAACTGAATAGTAGCCCCAATTTTCACTGTTTTTTTCAGATACAGTAAGTTTCCTAGAACAAGTTAACATGACTTCAGGTTCATTGTATATAGACATTGATCTAACGAATATATGTTTTCTTCACTATCCTTCTGGGAAAGAGTTCCAGATGCCATTTACCTCCAAAGGAGACACACAGGTGGCCAAGAGGCACATGACAAGAGGGTCAGAATCACTAATTATCATAGACACGGAAGTCAAAACTGCAAAGAGGCGCCGCCTGACACTGGTCAGAATGGCCATCGTCTGCAAATAATAAATGCTAGAGAGGGTGTGGAGAGAAGGGGACCCTTCCACACTGTTGGTGGCAGTGTGAATTGGTGCGGTCGCTAAGGAGAACAGTATGGGGGCTCCTTAAACAGTAAAAGCAGAACTACCGTATGATCCTGCGACTCCACTCCTGGGTGTATGTCCAGAAAAAAATGATAAAAAATATAATTTGAAAAGATACATGCTTCCCAATGTTCGTTTAGAAGTAACCTCGATGTCCACTGAGATGAATGAGTAAAGAAGATATATATGTATATGTACATATATATACATATACATATATACACACACACACACGTGTGTGTGTGTGTGTGTGTGTGTGTGTGTGTGTGTGTAGGGCTTCCCAGGTGGTGCTAGTGGTAAAAAATTACCTGCCAATGCAGGAGATGCCAGAGATGTGGGTTGGATCCTTGAGTCAGGAAGATATCCTTGAGAAAGAAATGGCAATGCACCCAGCATACTTGCCTATGGAAATCTCATGGACAGAGGAGCCAGGTGGGCCACAGTCTGTGTGGTCACAAAGAATTGCACACAATTGAGCATGCATGCCCAATATGTGTGTGCTTATGTATATATATATTCATATATATATATAGATAGATAGATAATGGAATGTTTTATATGTAATGGAGCATTATGTGTGTATATATATATATATATATATATATATATATACTTACATTATGGATATTGGCCACAGAGGATGAAGTGGTTGGATAACATCACTGATTCAATGGACATGTACTTGGGCAAACTCTAGGAATAATGAAGGACAGGGAGGCCTGGTGTGCTGTAATCAACGGGGTTGCAAAGAGACGGACCCAACTCAGTGAATGAACAGCAACAACAAATTCAATATTAACGGAATATTTGTTGCTGTTCAGTTGCTCAGTCACGTCCGACTCTTTGTGACTCCATGGACTGCAGCATACCAGGCTTCCCTGTCCTTTACCATCTCCTGGGGCTTACTGAAATTCATGTCCATTGAGTCTGTGATACCATCCAACCATCTCATCCTCTGTCATGCCCTTCTCCTCCTGCCTTCAATCTTTCCCAGCATCAGGGTATTTTCTAATGAGTCAGCTCTTTGCATCATGTGGACAAAGTATTGGTGCTTCAGCTTCAGCATCAGTCCTTCCAATGAATATTCAGGGCTAATTTCCTTTAGGATTGAGTGGTTTGGTCTCCTTCAATACGTGGGATTCTCAAGAGTAGTCTCCAACACCACAGTTCAAAAGCATCAATTCTTCAGCTCTCAGCCTTCTTTATGGTCCAACTCTCACAACCACACATGACTACTAGAAAACCCATAGCTATGATTATATGGACCATTTTCGGCTAAGTAATGTCTCTGCTTTTGAATATGCTGTCTGGTTTTGCAGTAACTTTTCTTCCAAGGAGCAAGCGTCTTGTAATTTCATGGCTGCAGTCACCATCTGCAGTGATTTTGGAGTAAAAAAAAAAAAAAAAGTCTATCACTATTTCCACTGTTTCCCCATCTATTTGTCATGTAGCAAGGGGACCAGATCCATGATCTTCATTTTTTGAATGTTGAATTTTAAACAGCTGTTTCACTCTCCTTTTTCACTTTCACCAAGAGGCTGTTTAATTCCTCTTTGCTTTCTGCCATAAGGGTGGTGTCATCTGCATATCTGAGATTATTGATATTTCTCCTGGCAACCTTGATTCCAGCTTATTCCAGTATAAGTTAAATAAGCAGGGTGACAATATACAGCCTTGATGCAGTTCTTTACCAATTTTGAATCAATCCCTTGTTTCATGTCCAGTTCTAATTGTTGCTTCTTGACCTGCATACAGGTTTCTCAAGAGGCAGATAAGGTGGTCTGGTATTCCCATCTTTTTCAGAATGTTCAACAGCTTGTTGTGATCCAAACAGAAAAAGGTTTTTGCATAGTCAATGAAGCAGAAATAGAGGTTTTTCTGGAATTCTCTTGCTTTTTCTATGGTCCAACAAATGTTGGCAATTTAATGTCTGGTTTGCTGCGTTTGCTAAATCCAATTTTAACAAATCTAAATTGAAGTTCTTGGTTCACCTACTGTTGAAGTCTAGCTTGGAGAATTTTGAGCATTACTTTGCTAACATGTGAAATGAGTGCAATTGTGCAGTAGTTTGAACATTCTTTGGGATGGCCTCTCTTTGGGATTGGAATGAAAACTGACCTTTTCCAGTTCTGTGGCCACTGCTGAGTTTCTAAATTTGCTGGTATATTGAGTGCAGCACTTTAACAGCATCATCTTTTAGGATTTGAAGTAGCTCATCTGGAATTCCATCATCTACATGAGCTTTGTTTGTAGTGATGCTTCCTAATGCCCACTTGACTTTACACTCCAAGATGTCTGGCTCTAGATGGGTGATCACACCCTCCTGGTTATTTGGGTCATTAAGATCTATTTTTGTATAGTTCTTCTGTGTATTCTTGCCACTTCTTCTTAATGTCTTCTGCTTCTGTGAAGTCCATACTGTTTCTGTCCTTTATTTTGCCAGTATTTTCATAAAACGTTTCTTTGGTATCTCTAATTTTCTTGAAGAGATCTCTAGTCTTTCCTATTCTGTTGTTTTCCTCTATTGCTTTGCATTGATCACTTAGGAAGGCTTTCTTATGTCTTCTTGCTATTCTCTGGAAATCTGCATTCAGATGAGTATATCTTTCCTTTTCTCCTTTGCCTTTTGTGTCTCTTCTTTTCTCAGCTATTTGTAAGGTCTCCTTAGACAGCCATTTTGCCTTTTTGCATTTCTTTTTCTTGGGAATGGGTTTGATCACAACCTCCTGTGCAATGTCACGAACCTCCATCCATAGTTCTTCAGGCACTCTGTCTATCAGATCTAATCCCTTGAGTCTATTTCTCACTTCCACTGTATAATCGTAAGGATTTGATTTAGGTCATACCTGCATGGTCTCGTGGTTTTCCCTACTTTCTTCAATTTAACTCTGAATTTTGCAATGAGGAGTTCATGATCTGAGCCAGTCAGCTCCCAGTCTTGTTTGTGTTGACTGTATGAAGCTTCTCCATCTTTGGCTGCAAAGAATGTAATCAATTTGATTTCAGCATTGACCTTCTGGTGATGCCCCTATGCAGAGCTATCTCTTGTGTCGTTAGAAGAGGGTGTTCGCTATGACCAGTGCACTCTCTTGGCAAAACTCTGGTAGCCTTTGCCCTGTTTAATTTCCAAGGAAACTTATGTGTTACTCCAGGTATCTCTTGACTTCCCACTTTTGCATTCCAGTTCCCTATGATGAAAAGGATATCTTTATTGGTGTTAGTTCTAGAAGGTCTTGTAGTTCTTCAAAGAACCATTCAACCTCCACTTTTTTGTTAGTGGTTAGGTTGTAAACTTGGATTACTGTGATAGTGAGTGGATTGCCTTGGAAACAAACTGAGGTCATTCTGTCATTTTTGAGATTGCACCCAAGAAAAGCATTTTGGACTCTTTTGTTGACTATGAGAGTTACTCCATTTCTTCTAAGGGATTCTTGCCTGCAGTAGTAGATATAATGGTAATGCAGTAGTAGATATAATGCCCATCCTGGTACATTTTAGTTCATTGATTCCTAAAAACGAATATTAGTCAGCCATAAAAAGTGTAAATATGCCACCTGAAACAACATGGATGGACCTAGAGATTATCATATTTAGTGAAGTGAGTTGGACAGGAAAAGAAAAACACCATATGATATCCTTACATGTGGAATCTGAAAAGAATGATGCAAATTAACTTATATGCAAAATATAAATAGACACACAGACATAGAAAACAAACTTATGGTTACCAAAAGTGAAAAGGGGGAAAGATAAATTAGGACTTTGGAATTAACATATACACACCACTGTATATAAAATATATAAACAATAAGGCCCTGCTCTATAGCACAGAGAACTATGCTCAATATCTTATAATAACCTATAATGGTAAAGAATCTGAAAAATAGTATAGTTATATATATATGTATACTTATACATATTTTGATACACATATCAGATATAATATTATACATACATATCATTTTATGACATATACATATCATTCAGACATTCAGATATATACATATACTCCTTTGCTGTACATCTGAAACTAACACAACAGTGTAAATCAACTATACTCCAGTAAAAAATGAAAAAAATAAAACCCACAATGGATAAGAGTATCCATTTATACCAATTAATGTTGACCCCATTAATCTCTCTCATAATAGAATTCAGAGACCCAGGGTGTGCAGCCAGGCCATAGAACATCACATCTCTTCACTACATTGGTAACATCATGTTAATCAAACTGAATGAGCAAGGAATCACAAATACATAAAAACCCACTGTAAAACATTAAATACTCCTAAGAGAATAAACTAAACTCTACAAAGATTCAGGGGCTTGACCCATTGATAAGTTTTAGGTCTAGCAGTGGAGATAAAGCAAGAACCATCCCCATCCACATAAAGGGAAATTTATTGCATCTTTCATCTTTCACAACTGATGAGCCTCTTTAGGTCTTGGAGACAACTTGGCTCCACACTTGTGAATACTGCTCCCAATACTCTCAAACACTGGATGATAAAAAATGTTTTTAGAGGGGTTTAGAGCAGGGGAAGTCTGTGAATTAAGTCCATGTTATGGATCAGTTTTCCATCAAATTGTTCCATGTAACCCAGTAGACACTAGTATTAGAGTAGCTAATGAAAGATAGGGTATCTTCAGGGGAAGGATGCCATATCTCACCCTACAGCAGGAGAATCACAATATGAATCTCTTGGGCTTGACCAAGGCCATAGTATCTGAAGCAGCAAGTTATCCAGTATTTGAAAATAAACAACATCAAAAACACTTGGCATGGCCCAGGGCCCTGGTAGTAATGGAACACATTAATCATAGGATACCAAGCAAGCATGCAACCCAAACTGCCTATCGTGAGCTGGGCTATAACAGTCCCATTGTGTCATTAGGTCAGAAGGTCCAGAAGCAATACAAGTAAGATGTAAATGCTCTGTTATTAGACATAAACTGGGCTGGAGGGACAAATATGAGCAGGTGGCTCTAAATCCCATCTACCAGCTCATGACCATAGCTGCATGACAAGGCCTTTATCTCCAACTGAATAAGGGGAAAAAGACTGAATATGACTCAAATGTAGGTCATCTTTGCATCCCTGTAGGTCTCAAGCATGACTCTGAAAGATAGTGTTAAAGGAAAACCCTTTAACAGTCATAGATTTGGGCATACATTAGTCATCTACTCTATGTGGAAAAAGATTGGCTCAAGGTAAGAATATATAGCTCCTCCATGAATCACAGTCTTGTGATGAAGGGGCTTGTGTAACTCAAAGAAACTATGAGCCATGTTGTGCAGGGTTGTCCACGGTGGATGGGTCATAGTGGAGAGTTCTGACACAGCACAGTCCACTGGAGGAGGGAATGGTAAACTGCTTCGGTATTCTTGCCTTGAGAATCCCAGGAACAGTACAAAAAGTTGAAAAGATATGACACCAGAAGATGAGCTCTCCAGGTCATAACATGTCCAATATGCTACTGTGGAAGAGTGAAAAGATAGCTTCAGAAAGAATAGAGGCTAGGACAAAGTGGAAATGATGCTTAGTTTTGGATGCATCTGGGGGTGAAAGTAACATCTGGTGCTGTAAACAGTACTGCACAGGAACTTGGGATGTTTGGTCCATGAATCAAGGTAAATTTGGACATGATCTAGTAGGAGATGTCAAGAATGAACATTAACATCTTAATCAGTGAACTAAAATGGACAGATACGAGCAGATTTAATTCAGATGACCATTATATCTACTACTGTGGTCAAGAATCCCTTAGAAGAAATGGAGTAATCCTTAAAGTCAGCAAAAGAGCCTGAAATACAGTTCTTGGATGCAATCTTAAAAACAGCAGAATGATCTCAGATGCTAAAGCTGAAGCTTCAATAATTTGGCCACCTGATGAGAAGAGTCAACTCATTGGAAAAGACCCTGATGCTGGGAAAGACTGAGGGCAGGAAGAGAGAGGGATGACAGAGGATGAGATGGTTGGATAGCATCATTGGCTCAATAGACATGAGTCTGAGCAAACTCCAGGAGATAGTGAAGGACAGTGAAGTCTGGGGCACTGCAGGCCATGGGGTCACCTAGAATTGGACATTACTTAGTGACTAACAACCACCACCACAAGAATATATAGAGTGTCATGGGCAGATGAGTGACTTAGTGTTTGGGTTAGGGGTCTGGGAGGAGAGCTATTGCAGACAAGGAGATCTGGATAAGAGGCCTATAGACTGAACTGTGAAGGTGGCAGAAAGTATAAAGATGATTTTGTCTCATATCCATGCCTAACGGAGAGAATCCATCAGGTAAAAGTACTAAACAGCTAAGTAGGCAGAATGACTGAGACAGCTGATGCCTGCCATCCTGGGTCATCGGTGAGCATGTCACTGATGAGCCCAAGGCTGGTGCAATAGGCTCATGAACGGAGTAATCATGAGATTGAGATAGTAGGTATACATGGATCCAAGTGTATATTTTTCCAACCTAATGGCTCTGAGCTGGTCTCCTGATGCTGAATAGCCAATCAACCAGAAGCAGAGGAAAGCGCTGAGCCCCAGTATAGCACCACCTTTAGAGAACATCAACCAGCCCCTGAGATACAGGTGGATTGCCTGAACTCTTTGCATCCTGGAATGGGCGGCAACTCATCTGGATGGAATCAGCACATACTCTGGTTATGTATTTGCCTTTCTTGCTCACCAAAGTTCAGCAAGTATACCAACTTAGAGCTTATAGAGTCTCCAAACCACTAACAGAGAACCCCACATACATCCAATAAGACTAAGAGATCTGCTTTATAACAAAAGGAATGGGCACATGATCTTGGAATCTACTGGTCCTATTACATACTGTACCACCTCAAAACTACTGCCCTGAAAGAATAGGTTCCAATATAAAATCAATACCATAAAAAATGAAGTGCAATATTCCAAAATGCAATATGCACTCTAAAATCAATGACCATAATATTGTATGGTATCTCCTGTAATCAGAATATGAGTTCAGACAGCAAGAGGTTGAAGTGCTCCCCTTACCATCACTTCAAGTGGCCTTGTGGAGGGTTTGTGCTTCTTGACCTCATACATGTAGGCTTTGCTAGTCCAGAGATCCACAGAGAAGGAATATTTCCTCTCAGGCACACAGAAATATTCCCATTTATCTTCAAGCTATGGATGCCTCTCAGTCACTTCCACCTCTGTGCCAAGAAACCAGCAAAGAGAAGGAATCTATGCTGCAGGCATCATTGACTCTGGTCGTAAGCAGGAAGCTACCTGATGGTGGTCAGGGAACCCCATGACACGTGTGACACTCGGATGAGATGGAATGTCTGGACTGTCTCTTGGTACTCTTACGTCCATTATAATGGAAAATTGGCAAGGTTGTTAGTCAAAGCCTGAGAAAGGTGTGGTGATCAAGAGAGCAGGATTTTTAGGGTTAGTAGTCTGGGTCATCTGGCCAGATTAGCTAGTACATAAGCATAGGTGCTCACTAAGAATGATGTGACCTGAGTAGCAGAAGGAGGAGATGATAAGGGTCAGTTATGGTCTCTGGATCTGTTGTTCCAGCTTTCCCTAACCTTGCTTTTGTAAGCTGCCTCACAAATGGAGACTAACCAGGATGCTGGAAGAGTTGTTCCCAAATGGGATAAACACACTCTTCGAAACATGTAGATTCAAGAAGGAGTGGACAGGAGTGAGGGCCACGGTGTCCCCGTAGGTCTCATTTCTGTGCTGATGAGCACTCTTCCCATATGCTGGGGGGACTGGCTTCTGGTGGTTCACATGTGCATCTCTTTCTTGGAATTGCCTTCCACCTAAGGAATCTGCCTCACCCAAGGTCACACCATCTCCTCGGGAGAGCCCACATCTGATAACTGTCCAAAGTAGGCACTCAAAAGCCTAGTCTCCTGGCTTCCACTAGTGACATTCCTGCAGGGCCTTATTAGTTTTGGAGCTCCTTGTGGAGATCAGGTGAAACGTCTGCTATGATTCCTTCCATCACTGTTCAACTTTGCACTCTGTCTAGACCTCTTGGGCTTCCCTCATAGCTCAGTCAGTAAATCATCTGCCTGCAGTGCAAGAGACCCAGGTTCAGTTCCTGGGCCAGGAAGATCCTCTGGAGAAGGAAATGGCAACCCACTCCAGGATACTTGCCTGAAGAATCCCATGGACAGAGGAGCTTGGCAGGCTGCAGTCCATGGGGTTGTAAGAGTCGGACATGACTTGGCGACTGTACCACCACTACCACCAGGCCTCTTTCCTTTTTTCTCTCCTGTTAATGCCAAGAACACTTCATAATAAGCTCTTGCTGCACATAAATATCAGAGGGCACAGTTTGTTTCCTGAGAGTCCTGACCTGGAACACATGTGGATCACACTCTCTGAGTCTATGCCTGCTCATTCTTATCAGCCCCTTCAGTCTCTGGATCCCTAACCCCAGGAGACCCCCCTATTCCTCCCTTCATGGGTAGAATGACAACCAACCAGCTTGTGTTCCAGGATCTTTTGCTCGGATGCAGCCCTAACTTACAGGCTGCTTTGCCACCTTTTCTCCCTACAGTGTTGACTAACCCTGAGTAGCTTTGACTTTCTACAGCAGGGTATTGAATGAAGAGCTTTTCCAGGTGGAGGGTCTTATTGCATGATATCCCTGGGTTCCATTGACCATCTTCCTGAGCTTTCATGACATTAGACAGTTTTGGAGCTCTTCCAGTCTCCGGATTTCACTGATGATTTCTCTTCTCTCTCTTTTAAAAAATAATTTACGTCTATTTTTTATTGTGTTGGGTCTTCATTGCCATGCTCGGGCTTTTCTCTAGTTGTGGCAAGCGGGAGCTCCTCTCTGGCTGCGGTGTGCCGGCTTCTCAATGCGGTGTCTTCTCTTGTTGCAGAGCATGAGCTCTAGGTCACAGGCTTCAGTAGCTGGGGCTTGCAGGCTCTACAGTGAGGGCTCAGTATTTGTGCCCCATGGGCTTAGGTGCTCCACAGCATGTGGGATCTACTCACACTCGGGATTGAACAGGTGTCCCCTGCACGGGAAGGCAGACTCTTAACCACTGGACCACCAAGGAAGCCCTCTTGTCTCTCTTCTCATCTGTGGGTGGCACAATTTTATCCTTTACCTCTGCCTACACTATTTTAAAGATCTCACTGACTGCCAAGGCTTCAGCTCTGAGTTCTCACATTTCCAGCTCCATTTCCACTCCCAGACTCAGTTCCATATTTCCAGTGGACAAAGGGCCCTAGCCCACCATCACCGCAAAGGTAATTTGTCTAATGTTAGAGTAAGGGTTTTCCTGGTGGCTCAGTAGAAAAGAATCTGCTAGACAATGTAAAAGACACCGAAAACATGGGTTCGATCCCTGGGTTGGGAAGATCCCCTGGAGGAGGAAATGGCTACCCACTCCAGTATTCTTGCTTGGGGAATCCATGGCCAGAGCAGCCTGACTGACAACAGTCCATGTGGTCGCAAAGAGTTGCACATGACTGAGCACACACACACACACACACACACACACACACACACACACACTTTCTACCAAAATGAGTTTCTTTCCTTCACTCCCATATATAAGCATTTTCTTAATGGATAAATTTTCAGTCCCATATCTTTCCTTTACTCATTTATTAATTTTTCTTTTACTAAATAAATTTTAATGAGCACCTATTAAGGTCATTTTTGCTGCCAGAAATGGGAACACAAATATAATGTCTGTTATAATGAAGATTACAACCTAGCAAGAAAGAATCAATAAATCACTCATTAATTACAATGGTCAATAGCTCTATGAATGAGGTAATACACAAGAATATAACATAGGCTGTGTTTTAAGACTTCTTCTAAATGAAACAAGGGAAAAAGGTAAGACATTATAAGAGAGAGATAGGCGGAGAGATGGGGACAAAAGGGACATTTGGGAAGACTTTCAAGTGAGAAAATATTTAGAGGTTCTGCAGTGAGGCTGGCAAGGTGGTCTGGTATTCCCATCTCTTTTTCCACAGTTTGCTGTATATTATCACCCTGTTTCTTTAACTTATATGCAGAGTACCTCATGCTAAATGCCAGGCTGGATGAAGCACAAACTGGAATCAAGATTGCTGGGAGAAATATCAATAATTTCAGATATACAGATGACACCACCTTTATGGCAGAAAGTGAAGAGGAACTAAGCCTCTTGATGAAGGTGAAAAAGGAGAGTAAAAGTGTTGGCTTAAAACTCAACATTCAAAAAGCAAAGATCATGGCATCCAGTCCTATCAGGTCATGGCAAATAGATGAGGAAACAAAGGAAACAGTGACAAATTTTATTTTCTTGGACTCAAAAATCACTTCAGGTCATGACTGCAGCCATGAAATTAAAAGATGTTTGCTCCTTGGAAGAAAATATATGACAAACATAGACAGCATATTAAAAAGCACAGATATTACTTTGCCAACAAAGGTCCATATAGGCAAAGCTATGGCTTTTCCAGTAGTCATGGCATGGATGGATGTGAGAGTTAGACTATAAAGAAAGCTGAGCACCAAAAAAATTGTTGCTTTTGAACTGTGGTGTTGGAGAAGACTCTTGAGAGTCCCTTGGACTGCAAGGAGATCCAACCAGTCAATCCTGAAGGAGATCAGTCCTGAATATTCATTGGAAGGACTGATGCTGAAGCTGAAGCTCCAGTACTTTGGCCACCTGATGAGAAGAGCTGACACTTTGCAAAAGACCCTGACGCTGGGAAAGATTGAAGGCGGGAGGAGAAGGGGATGACAGAGGATGAGATGGTTGGATGGCATCACCAACTCAATGGACATGAGTTTGAGCAAGCTCCGGGAGTTGGTGATGGACAGGGAATCCTAGCATGCTGCAGTCCATGGGATCACAAAGTCAGACACAACTGAGTGACTGAATTGAACTGACTGAACATGAGGCTAGGTGAGCTGATCAGTACTGCCCTAAAGGACCTCATGCCTTGATGGAAAAGTTCTGTATCTGACTGTCCATTTCAGCAGCCATTGGCTACATGTGGTTGTCAAGCATCTTAAATGTGTCTAGTGTAACTGAGGAACTGACTTTTATGTTTGCTTAATATTAAATTTAATTGGTCAAATGTAACAAGTGACTCCTGTGTTGGACACCAAAGATATGGGTATTGAAATGACCATCTTCACAGAGAGTTCTCTTGGGTGCTGCTTTTCTGATGAAGAGTAAGTAGGAGATAAGACTGGGGAGATGGTTAGGGCCACACCACATGAGGGCATGGTAGGTACATAAAGAATTCTCACAAGGGGAGGGGAAGTCATGGGAGAGTTTCAGGTGAGGATGATGTGGTCAGGGTGCATCCTACAGAGATGATTCTGCATGGTTTGGGCAGAGGCGGGTGGACCACAAGGATGGCTTGTTAAAATGTATCACATGTTTCATGAAGCAAACTGAGGCTGCAAGCAGAAAAATGGGTTTAGAAGTTTATCCCAGAATGCACTGTTCTGGGATGATTTATAAACACTTCAGCCATAGTCACTGCTGTCTTTGGTTGAACAGGCATCTTCTGAAGTCTGCAATTACTTTGCCTTTCTGGGATTTATAGTAACTCCTGTTGAAACTCATCAGACCTCACCATGACCCTTAAATTAGTTTTATATTTTCCTTTTTTTTTTTTTTTTTTTTTTAATCTTGTAAGGCTTGGCACCAAATTCTTGAGTTTTCACAGTGAATTGGGCAGTTGAGGAAGTTAGCCAGCCTCTTCAAGCTGTCTGGTCACTTTCAGGAAACGGAGAGAAAATGATCTATCAAAAGCAAGCAGGGATTTACTTGTGGAGTCTCCTCTTCTCAGGGACCTTGTGCTTGTTCCAACAGTCCTATTGGTCTGCCAGAAGGACCTCCTTTGGTTTCTTCTTGTTTCCTGGGTCTAAACCATAGCCTGGTATTAACCTCTGCTGGGGACACTTGTCAGCATCCAGGTGTCACCTGTTTTCAGGTTACCTCCTCAACAAAGTTGTATATTTCAGAAGGAGCTTCCATGTTTGGATTTCTCCAAGTTTTTTCTATAATCTGCAATTTCCCAAAACATCTCTCTCTCAACCTCCCCCCATTCCTGGTTCTTCTTTTCATCCTCACTTTCTGTCTCAAATTTGGACATTTTTCTAACTGTTAACTCTAATTATAGTAATGTCATTATTTCCTAAAGTAAGAATTAACTACTTGGATGTCAAAACCTATGTTTGATAAATTTTTTAATAAATACATCACCTGAAGTTGAACTACACTGTGATCATGAATATACATTTTGTAGAATATTTACTTTTAACAAGGAAAATTTTCAAACTTTCTGCTTAGACAACAAAAGCCTAAATATTATTTTCTTGGTAATGCTTTCAGACCCAGCAACTGAAGAATATAGTAGAATTTACTTAAATATCAATATTTCCAAGAAAAGAACTCATATAGTTTTTCTTTCACATATTTGTAATAATAGAATAAACTTGTTTTTCTCAAACTAGAAGATGAATCCCCCCTATTACAATCCAAATATTTTCTAGAAACTATAAAGAAACTCATATTTTAATGCCAAGAAGAGTAGAGATGATTTTTCCCCTTTCCTCTTTGATCATCCTCACATAGGACTTCATCAACATAGAATCATATACTGAATCAAATGTTGATCAATGTGACTATTTTGACAAAGGTCAGCTAAACCTGATGCATCAAAATGAAACCAGTTCCTTGTCCTTACGCCATGTTCATGAGGAGAAACTGGGCTACCTTGCAATGATGTGACTAAGCACCTCCATTTCCTCTGCTATAGTAATCAGAAGCCCCTGGCTTGTTTGGATCAGTACATCCTGAGACCCCCTGATGGCCACAGGGAAGACAATTTATGGTGGGAGAGGCTTCCCTGGTGGCGCAGATGGTAAAGAAACTGCCTACAATGCAGGAGACCCAGGTTCAATCCCTGACAAAACTTGAAGTGACTTAGCATGCAAAGATTATAGAGTACTCCCCTCCCCCACAATTTGTCACCAAATTAAAAGTGTTTTAGTATAATAAGAGTAGATTACTGATTACAAGAGCTGCAAGAAAAAACATTATTTAAGGAGAAGTTTCTAGGGAAGTGAAGAGAAAAAAGCAGAAATTAAAACAAGGACCCTAGAGGAATTTGAAACTTCTGACAGGCACAGCTACAGAAAATAAACACAGCCCAACTTTCAGTTCAGTCAACACAAAATCTCATCCTCAACGTCTTTCATTTGGTTCCTATTACCAATATGTCAAATCTGCTTTTTACACAAAGTTACAAATTGTCCTGAAAGGCAAGAAAGGAGGAAAATAAAAGCAACAAAGAATAATCACAACAAGTGGAAAACAGATACATGTATGATAGATATTACTATAATATAAGGTTTTGTACCAAAACCTTTTAAAATGTGAGTAATGTCAATACACCAAATAAGGAGAGAAGACTGTCAGTGAATTAAAAAAAACAAAACAGCCAACTATATGGTCTATAAGAAATTAACTTTCAATTCAGAGTCTCTAGGTTAAAGTAAAAGAAATGAAAAAGATATACAGTGCTAACACTAATCAAAAAGTTGGGGCAGTGAACTTCAGAGCACTGAACTTATCAGGCTTAAAGAGGGGCAACAATAAAGCAGTCAATTCTCCAAGACATAACAATTCTTAGGCTTCATGAATCTAACATGAGAGCATCAAAATACACTATGAAAAACCGGTAGAACTTCAAGGAGGTATTTGGATTATAGTTGGAGAATTAAACTTCCTTCTTTCCATAAGTGATAGATCTAGGGGATAGAAAATTATAAGGAAAAAAAAAAAGAAAATTATAAGGAGAAAATTAACATGAACAGTGCTATCAATCAACTTGATTAAAAACTAGCATTTAAAGACCACATCTTCAGTTTTTTGGAATGGTTTGAGAAGGAGAGGTATTAGCTCTTTTTACATGTTAATAGAATCCATCTTTAAAGTAGTCCAGTCAAGGACCAAATAAAAAAATAAAAGCTTTTATACAGCAAAGGAAACCATAGACAAAACAAAAACCTAAAGAATGAGAGGAAATATTTGTAAATGATGTGACTGTTAATAGGCTGATATCCAAAATTTATAAATGGCTCATCCAACTCAATATCAAAAAAGCAAACAACCCAAACAAATGATAGGAAGAAGACCTAAATAGATATTTTTTCCAAAGAAGACATACAAATAGCCAATGGGCACAAGAAAAGATGCTCACATTGCTAATTATTAGAGAAATGAAAATCAAAACAATAATGAGGTGTCACCTCACACCTTCAGAATGGCCATCATCAAAAAATCTACAATAACAAATGTTGACAAGAATGTGAAGAAAATGTAATCCCTGTATGCTGTTGGCAGGAATGTATCCTGGTGCAGCTGTTATGGAAGACAGTATGGAGGTTCCTCAAAAAAATAAAACTACCATATGATCCAGCAATTCCTTTTGGGACATATATCTGGCAAAAATAAAAGTGCTAATTAAAAAAAACAGGAACCTCAATGTTCATAATAGTATTATTTACAATAGCCAAGATATGGAAGTAACCTAAGTGTCTATCTGCAGATGAATGGATTATATATATGTGTATATATATATATGTATATATATATATTTATATATACATATATATATATTATATGTAATGGAATATATATAATATATATATAATGGAATACATATATATATATATAATGGAATATTAGTCAACTATTAGCAAGAATGAAATTCTGTCATTTGAAATGATGTAGGTGGACCTAGGGCTTATTATGCTTAGTGAAATAAGTCAGACAAATACTGTATGGTATTACTCATAAATGAACTCTAAAAATAAAGCATAGAAATGCATATAGCAAAACAAAGACAGGCTCTCAGATATAGGAAACAAACTAGACATTACCCACATGAGAGGGAAGTGGGGAGGGGCTCATTAGGGGAATATGATTAAGAGAAACCAAGTACTCTGTGTAAAGTAGATTAGCCACAAGGATATACTGTACAGCAGAGAAAAGCAGAACCATTCTTTTGTAATAGCTTTTAATGAGTATAATCTGTAAAAATACTGAATCACTATGCTGTACCGCTGAAACTAATAGAATAGCATAAATCAACTATACTTTCATAAAAATAAAAAAAATAAAGCTGCCAAATCCCTTTTAAATAAAAATCAGCTTGGTAGGATATTGGCTACAATTGAATTGAATTTATAGATCAATTTGGAAAGCATTGCCATCTTGACAACAGTGTCTACCTATGAACATGGAGGGCTTCCCCAGGTGGCCGTAATGGTAAGGAATCCATCTGCCAATGCAGGAAACTTGAGAGGTGTGGGAGGATTCCTGTGTCAGGAAGATCCCCTGGAAAAGGGCATGGAGACCCACACCAGTACTCTTGCCTGGAGAACCATGTCAACAGGGGAGCCTAGCAGGTTACACCTCATGGGATTGCAAAGAGTTGGGCATGACTGAAGAAACTCTGCACACACACATGAAC
Organism: Odocoileus virginianus; assembly: GCF_023699985.2. Lineage (NCBI taxonomy): Eukaryota > Metazoa > Chordata > Mammalia > Artiodactyla > Cervidae > Odocoileus > Odocoileus virginianus. The sequence goes on from NC_069692.1 coordinate 47,321,689, forward strand.
ATAGAATATCTTTTTCTTTATATTTTCTTTGACTTCTTTTACCAATATTTTATGATGTCCTGTTTTTAGATCCTATATGTATTGTATAAGATTTATATCGAAGTATTTCTCATTTTTGTAGTGCTATTGTATATAGTGCTGTGTTTTCAAATTTCAAATTGTAGTTGTTTATTGCTTGAACATAGAAAAGCAGTTGGATCCCATGGGCTCACTACTATCACTTATTAGTTCCAGGAGTTCTTTTCCTGTTCTTTAAGATTCTCCGCATAGATATTCATGTCATCCATGAATAAAAACAGCTGTTTCTTCCTTCTCGATCTACACACTTTTTATTTTACTTTATAGCCTGTTTTCTCTAGCCAGGACTACCTGTATGAGGTTGGATAGGAGTGGTGGATAGAGATCTGACTTTGGTCTCAATCTTAGGGGAAAGGGGATTGTTCTGCTCTTCATCATGAAGCAGACTATTAACTGTAGGGTTTTTGTAGATGCTGTTTATCAAGTTGAGTAAGTTCCCCTTTGTTTCTAGTTTTTTCAGAGTTTTTAATCATAAGAATTTTCTTAAAAATCCAACTTGTCAGTATTTCTTTCATGGATTAAGCTTTGGTGTTGTTAAAATGCATTTAAAATGCTGTTTTCTGTATTATTTGATGCAGTCATATCATTGATCCTTTTATTTTGTTGATGTGATAGATTTATTATCTTATTTTTGAGTATTGATTCAACTCATATACCTAAAATAAATTCCACTTGGTATAATCCTTTTTACACGTTGAATTAATTTACCAATACTGTCTTGAGGATCACTGCATCTATGTACATAAGAGATATTGGTCTGCAGTTTTCCTTTCTTGTAATGCCTTTGTCTAGTTTTGGCATTAGAGCAATGCAGGCTTCACTGAGTGATTAAGAAGTATTCCCTTAGCTTCTATTTTCTGGAATAGAATGTGAAGAATTGATATAACATTCTTTTCAAATATTCAATAGAATATATCAGTAAAACCATTTAAGCTTGGTGCTTTCTTTTTTAAAGTTTATTTATTATTGATTTATTTTATTTAATAGATATAGGCCTGTCTATATTACGTCTCTCTCCTTGTATGAGTTTAACAGTTTGTGATTTTCATTGAATTGATTCTTTTCATTTAAGGCATCAAATTTGTGAGCTTGAATTTATTCCTAATATTCACCATGTTTTAAGCTTCATAGCTTCAGTAGTGATGACTATTTCATTTATGATATTGGTCATTTTTTTTTTCCCACTCTCTATCTCCAAGTTTTGATTACCTTGCATAGAGGCTTTATCAACTTTATTGATCTTCTCTAAAATCACATTTTAGAGTTACTTGATTTTCTCTACAATTTCTCCACTATTTACTACTTTATTGATTCTTGTCCCTTTTTTTTTAATATATAAAAGTAATGGTATAATTTTCTTCTAAGCACTGCTTTGTTGCATTCTCCACAAATTCTAATAATGTATATTTCCATTTTCATTTTGTACAAAACATTTCTTGATTTTTCTTGAAACTTCTTTTTGGCTCCATGTGATATTTAAAAGTGGTTATTCAGTGCCCAGATAATGGAGGATTTTCCAGTTCTCTGTGTAGTGTTTGTTTCTCATTTAATTCCATCATTGTCTGAGAATGTTCTTTCTTTATTTCTATTTGTCAGAATTTATTATGATGGTTTTATGCCTAAGAATATGCTTTGATTCTTATTGTTCAGTGTTCCATATGAGCTCGAGAAGCATGAGTTTTGTTGCTATTGGATGCAGGCTTAATTTTTTTTATTGAATTATTCTTGATTTACAATATTTTATTAGCTTTGGGTGTACAGTTTCATTTTTTTTTACAGACTATACTCCATTAAAACTTATTACAGTGAAATTCCTTGGTGGTCCAGTGGCTAGGATGCCTTGCTCCCAGTGCAGGGCTCTGGGTTCTATCCCTGGTCAGGGAAGTAGATCCCACATGTTGCAACTATAACCTTGCACAGCCAAATAAAAATTTTTAAAGTATTACAAAATGATGGTTGTAATTTGCTGTCTCTCTGTTGTTCACCTGTATTACAGAGAGTACTCTGTGTCTGTTAGTCTCTCCCACCTCTCTTCTCACTGGGGACCACTAGCTTGTTTTCTGTGTCTGTTTCTGTTTCTGTTTTGCAATTTACATTTGTTTTATTTTTTAGATTTCATATATAAGTGATATTATATGGTATTTGTTTTTTTCCAATATATTTCACTAAGCATAATATTCTCTAAGTCCACCAACATTGTTACAAATGACATAATTTCATTATTTTTTTAATGGTTGAGTAATGCTCCATTTTATATATCCATGTATTATACATATACATTGGAGAAGGCAATGGCACCCCACCCCAGTATTCTTGCCTGGAAAATCCCACGGATGGAGGAACTTGGTGGGCTGCATGCAGTCCATGGGGTCAGAAGAGTCGGACACGACTGAGTGACTTCACTTTCACTTTTCATTTTCACGCTTTGGAGAAGGAAATGGCAACCCACTGCAGTGTTCTTGCCTGGAGAATCCCCGGGATGGGGGAGCCTGGTGGGCTGCCGTCTATGGGGTCACATAGAGTCAGACACGACTGAAATGACTTAGCAGCAGCAGCATACATATACATATATACATGTATATGTATATATATATATAATATATGCCACAATTTCTTTCTCTATTCATCTGTTGAAGGACACTTGGCTTGTTTCTGTATCTTGACTATTATAAATAATGCTCCTATGAACATTGGAGTGCTTATATCTTTAAAAATTTTTTTTCAGATATATACCCAAGAATGGAGTTGCTGGATTGTACAGTATTAATTTTCAATTTTAATTTTTGAGGCACCTCCGTAGTACTGTTTTCCATATTGGCTGCACCAACTGACATTCCACTAGGAGGAGGGTTACAGTTTCTCCACATTTTCACCAACATTTGTTATTTATGAACTTCTTGATTTGTTATTTATGAGCTATTCTGATAGATGTAAGATGATATCTCATAGTTTCGATTTTCATTTCTCTAATAATTAGCAATTCTGAGTATCTTTTCATGTCCCTGCTAGCCGTATGTATGTCTTCTTAGGAAAAAAAAAATTCCACATAGGTCTTCTGCTCATTATTTCATTAGGTTGTTTGCTTTTTTGATATTGATTTGGATGGTCTGTTAATGTTTTGGGGTACTAACCCCTTTGGATACCACCAAAGAGCCTTTGGTTATTTACCAAAATACTGTTAGAAATAATAATTGAACTCAGAAAGTTTTAGGATGTAAGATTAATATACAAAAATATGTTATTGCTCTACCTACTAGTAATGAACTCTCAGAAAAAGAAGATTTTTAAATCTGATCAAAAATAACAAAATGATTAATAATAAATTTAGCCAAGGAGATGAAAAACCTATACTCTGAAAACTATAAAACACTGATGAAGGAAACTGAAGATAACAGAAATAAATGGAAAGACATCCTATGCTCTTGGATTGGAATAATTATTGCTTAAATGGTCATACTACCCAGAGAAATCTGGACATTTAATGCATTTCCTGTCAAGATATCTATGAAAATTTTCACAGAACAAGAAAAATAATCTTAAAATTTATATAGAACCACAAAAGATGAGAGACTGTCAAAAAAATTTTGATAAAAAAGAACAGACCTGAAGGTATCAACCTCCCAAACTTCAGACTATACTACAAAGTGATAGTAATCAAAACATCATGGTACTGACAAAAAATGGACCCACAGATCATCGGAACAGAAGAGAGAGCCCAGAAATAAACACATGCACCTGTGATCAATTAATCTACTACAAACGTGAGGAGAATGTGCAATAGAGAAGAGAACAGTCTCTTCAATGAATGATGCTGAGAAAACTGGACAGTTACATGTAAAAGAATGAAATTAGAACATCTCCTGGCATCATATACAAAAATAAAATAAGTTAAAGGATGTAAGACCTGAAACCATAAAATTCATAGAAGAGAACATTGGTGAAATACACTGAGATATAAATCATACCAATATTTCTTTAGATATGTCTCCCAAAATAAAATAAATAAGAGCAAAAATAAAGAAATGGAACCTCTGTGTGTGTGTGTGTATGTGTGTGTGTGTGTGTGTGTGTGTGTGTATTAGTTGCTCAGTCATGTCTGGCTCTTTGAAACCTCATGGACTGTAGCTCTCCATGCTCTTTCATCCATGGAATTTTTCAGGCAAAAATACTGGAGTGGGTTGCCATTTCCTTCTCCAGGAGATCTTCCCAACACAGGGATCAAACTCAGGTCTCTCACATTGCAGGCAGACTCTTTTCTGTCTGTGCCACCAAGGAAGATCTAAATAGGACCTAATGAAGCTTAAAAATATTTTCACAACAAAGGATACCATTGACAAAGTGAAAAGACAACTTATGGAAAAGGAAAAAATATTTGCAAATGATTTAAACAACCAGGGTTTGATATCTACTGAACTCTTGCAGATATCTACAAAGTGGTTCTGAAGTTTCTATGGAAAGGTAAAAGACCCAGAAGAGGCAAAACAATACTGAAAAGAAAAAGCTGCAAGACTCAGACAACCCAACTTTAAGTATTACCACAAAGCTGTAGTAAACAAAATATCATGGTATTGCAAAAAGAACAGAAACAGTGAAGGAGCAGAGAATGAAGCCCCCAAAGATTCACAATACAGGTAGCTAATTTTTGACAAATGATCTATTGCTCAGTCATGTTCGACTGCTTGTGACCTCGTGAATAGCAGCATACCAGGCTTCCCTGTCCTTCAACATCTTCTAGAGATTGCTCAAACTCATGTTCATTGAGTCGGTAATGCCATCCAACCATCTCGTTCTCTGTTGTCCCCTTCTCTTCATGCCTTCAATCTTTCCCAGCAACAGGGTCTTTTCTAATCAGCCAGCTCTTCACATCAGATGGCCAAATTAATGGGTTTTCAGCTTCAGCATCAGTTCTTCTAGTGAATATTCAGGGTTGATTTCCTTTAGATTGACTGCTTTGATCTCCTGGCAGTTAAGGGACTCTCAAGAGTCTTCTCCACAATTCAAAAACATGGATTGTTTAACACTCAGCCTTCTTTATGGTCCAGGTTTCATATCCATACATGACTACTGGAAAAATATCTTTGACTAGATGGAACTTTGTTGGCAAAGTATTGTCTCTGCTTTTTAATATGCTGTCTAGGTTTGTCTTGCTGTTCTTCCAAGGAGCAAGTGTCTTTTAATTTTGTGGCTACAGTCACCATCTGCAGTGACTCTGGAGCCCAAGAAAATAAGTTAATCACCATTTCCCTTGTTTCCCACCTATTTGCTGTGAACTGATGGGACCAGATGCCATGATCTTAGTTTTTTGAATGTTGAGTTTTAAGCCAATTTTTTCACTCTAAAAGGCTCTTTAGTTCCTCTTTACTTTCTGCCATTATGCAGATAATGTCATCTCCATATCTGAGGTTACTGATATTTCTACTAGCAATCTTGATTCCAGCTTGTGCCTCATCCAGCCCAGCATTTCACATGATGAAACCTGCATATAAGTTAAATTAACAGGGTGAGAATATACAGCCTTGACATACTGCTTTCCAAATTTTGAACCAGTTCATTGTTCCATGTCCAGTTCTAACTCTTGCTTCTTGACCTGCATACAGGTTTCCCAGGAGGCTGGAAAGGTGGTCTGGTATTGCCATCTCTTTCAGAATTTTCCAGTTTGCGTGATCCACACAGTCAAAAGATTCACTCTAGTAATGAAGCAGAAGTAGATGTTTGTCTGGAATTCTCTTGATTTTCCTATGATCCAACAGATCATCACAATTTGATCTCTGATTCCTCTGCCTTTTCTAAATCCATCTTGAATATCTGACAGTTCTTGGTTCATGTACTATTGAAGTCTAGCTTGGAGACTTTTGAACATTACTTTACTAGCATGTAAAATGAGTGCAACTGTACGGTATTTTGAGCATTTTTTGGCACTGCCTTTCCTTGGAATTGAAATGAAAACTGACCTTTTCCTGTGCTGTGGCCACTGCTAAGGTTTCCAAATTTGAGTAGAGCATTTTAACAGCATCCTCTTTTAGAGTTTGAAACAGCTCAACTGGAAATCCATCACCTCCAGTACCTTATTTGTAGTGATGCTTCCTGAGGACCACTTGACTTTGCACTCCAAGATATCTAACTCTAGGTGAGTGATCACATCATTGTGGTTATCTTGTGGGTCATTGAAATCTTTTTTGTATAGTTCTCCTGTGTATTCTTGTCATCTCTTCTTAATAACTTCTGTTTCTGCTAGGTCCATACCGCCTCTGTTCTTAATTGTGCCCATATTTGCATGAAATATACCATTAGTATCTCTAATTTTCTTGAAGATATTACTAGTATCTCCCATTCTATTGTTTTCCATTTTCCTCTATTTCTTTGCATTGGTTACTTAGGAAGGCTTTCTTATTTCTCATTGATATTCTTTGGAACTCATTCAAATGGGTATATCTTTCCTTTTCTCCTTTGCCTTTCATTTCTCTTCTTTTCTCAGCTATTTGTAAGGCCTCTGCGGACAGCCATTTTGCCTGTTTGCATTTCTTTTTCTTGGAGATGGTTCTGATCACTGCCTCCTGTACAATGTCATGAACCTCTGTCCATAGTTCTTCAGGCCCTTTGTCTATCAGATCTGATCCCTTGAATCTCTTTGTCACTTCCACTGTATAATCATAAGAGATTTGTCTTAGGTCATAGCTGAGTGGCCTAGTGGCTTTCCTTACTTTCTTCAATTTAAGTCTGAATTTTGCAATAAGGAGTTCATGATCTGAGCCACAGTCAACTCTTGGTCTTGTTTTCTTCTGACTGTATGAAGCTTCTCCATCTTTAGTTGCAAAGCATATAATCCATCTGATTTCCCTATTGACCATCTGGTGATGTCCATGTGCAGAGTCATCTCTTGTGTTGTTGCAAGAGAGTGTTTACTATGACCAGTGCATTCCCTTGGCAAAATTCTGTTAGCCTTTGCCCTGCCTCATTTTGTACTCCAAGAGCAGACTTGCCTGTTGCTCCGGGTATCTCTCGACTTTGTATTTTTGCATTCAAGTTCTCTGTGATGAAAAAGACATCTTGTCTTGGTGTTAGTTGTAGAAGGTCTTATAAGTCTTCATAGAACTTTTCAACTTCACCTTCTTCAGCATTAGTGGTTGGGGCAGACTTGCATTACTGTGATATTGAGTAGGTTTGCCTTGGAATGAGCAAAGTCAATTCAATGAAGGTTTGAATAGTCCTATAAGAAATAGTTCTAGAACACTTAGACATCCATATCAAAAAGATGAACCAGATATTAATCTTATGCTCTTCAAAGATATTAGGTCAAAGTGTAAAAGAGACCTACATGTACAATCCAAAACTATAAAACTTCTAGAATAATATGTAAGAGAAAAAAATCTCATTTTCTTGAGCTTGATGATGAGTCTTTAGATATCATCAAAAGCAGGATCAGCAGAAGGAAAAAAATCTGCAATAAAGTATGAAGATTTAATTCACATTGTATTTCTTATTAATATGCATAATAATTTTTGGTCCTGTCAATGGTGTGAAATTATAAAAGCATTTTTCCTTGCTCTGAACTGCTTAATTGCCAATAATAAATAAACTTCAAGGAGAAACACATGGTATTCTCAAAGATTCCAGGCAGCAAGATATGAATATTATTAAATATCTTATTTTTTAAAAGTAGGATCAATTTGAACAGTTTCCACCTGTGTGTGTTTGCATCATTTCTCCCCTTGAAATGGGTTTGTAAGATCAACATTTCACCTTTGTACAAGTTTTAAAAGAGAGTGACTATTAGGTAGTGTGCCATTTGATTCTGGAAAACTAAGTAAAAGGGGGTGGAGATTTGCTGAATATTTAGTTAAATAATTGACAGGGTAAAAGATGATTGCTCTTCTCTTAAAAGTTAAAGGATTTTAATTCAACACAAGTTTCAGGCTTTTGGTTATTATACTCTATTGCATTTTAGTGTAAGGGGTTCAAAGATTTTATTACTTAAACCATTATTGCATTTCAAATCATAATTGTTTAGCATCTGTATTAAGAACTGTATGTGCACGTGCTATGCATACAAGTGTGTGTATAGATATTAATAGTTATAAAACCAAGACAGCAAAATGGCATTCTGCCCCCAATAAATTATTTAATCACTTCCAACTTCAAAATGAGCTTAACCTTCAAAGTTTTCCAGGAATAATTTCATATATCTTACAGAAACTCTCAAGTCATTAACAGTGGCTTTCCCCATAGTCCAACAACAGTAACAAATAATGATGAAGAACAGATTTTCCTGAAAACAAATTAAAAGTTTTATAAATGCCTCCATTCCATGTGGATGTGGTTTGTTAACTGGCATAAACCATATTTTCCAATTTCCAGAATACTTTTACTCTTGTTAGTAACTGTATTTGGATGAGCACCAAAAAGTAGTAGCCAGAAGTACAATATTATGTTTAGGTTCTGTTAGAAAAATTTTTGTTAGTCTAATAATGGTCTGTTCTCTTTGGAGTTCTATTTCTCCTTATATATTGAGATTAGCCTGGGATATGGCTTCTGATGGTATACTAAGTACTCTAATCTGCTTTTCATTTGGTTTTTGCTTTCATTGATTCTGATTTTTTTTCCTTCTTCTTCTTCTTGTTCTTTTGCTTATTGTATTTTTTTAAATTTATTTTTATTTATTTACATTTTATTTATTTATTTTTTCATTTATTTTTATTAGTTATTTGTTTTTATTAGCTAATTACTTCACAACATTGCAGTGGGTTTTGTCATACATTGACATGAATCAGCCATGGAGTTACAAGTATTCCCCATCCCGATCCCCACTCCCACCTCCCTCTCCACCCGATTCCTCTGGGTCTTTCCAGTGCACCAGGCCCGAGCACTTGTCTCATGCATCCCACCTGGGCTGGTGATCTGTTTCACTATAGATAATACACATGCTGTTCTCTCGAAACATCCCACCCTCGCCTTCTCCTACAGAGTTATTGTATTTTTGAGACAACTACCTTTTCTGTTGCTTAAAAGGAAAGATTCTTGCTATAATTTTAAAATTAATAATTTATCTTTTTCTTAGCAATCTTATATTTTTGAGGGGTTTTTTTTAAACTTTTTAAAAATTTTATATTGGGATATGTTGTTTATTCACTAAGTCATGTCTGACTCTGCAATGCCATGGACTATAACCTGCCAGACTCTGCTGTCCATGGCATTCCCCAGGCAAGAATACTGGAGTGAATTGCCATTTCCCTCTCCAAGGGATCTTCCTGACTCAGGAATCAAACTCTCATCTCCTACATTGCTAGACTGATTCTTTACAACTGAGCCAACAGGGAAGCCCATATTGGAGAATGCTAGTTAGCAACATTGTGATAGTTTCAGGTGGGTAGCAAGGGAATTCAGTCATACGTATACATGCATTACTTCTCCCTCAAACTCCATCCTCATCCAGGCAGGCACATAACACTGAGCAGAGCTCCCTGTGACATACAGGAAGGCCTTTTTGGTTATCCATTTTAAATATGGCAATGTGTACATGTCGGTCCCAGACTCCCTAACTATCCTTTCTTCCCCATGCATTCTCCCAGCAACCGTAAAGCTTGTTCTCTAGGTCTGTGAGTCTGTTTGTTGATGTCATTCAGTTGTTCAGTCATGTCCAATTCTTTCTGACCCCATGGACTGCAGCACGCCAGGTTTCCTTGTCCTTCACTATGTCCTGGAGCTTATTTAAATGCGTGTCCATTGAGTCAGTGATGCCATCTAACCATCTCATCCCCTGTCATCCCCTTCTCCTCCTGCCTCCAATCTTTCCCAGCATCAGGGTCTTTTCCAGTGAGTCAGCTCTTTGCATCAGGTGGACAAAGTATTGGAGCTTTGGCTTCAGCATCAGTCATTCCAATGAATATTCAGGACTGATTTCCATTAGGACTGACTGATTTGATCTTGCAGTTCAAGGGATTCTCAAGAGTCTTCTCCAACACCACTGTTCAAAAGCATCAATTCTTCTGCGCTCAGCTTTCTTTATGGTCCAACTCTCACATCCATACATGACTACTGGAAAAACCATACTTTGACTAAATGGACCTTTGCTGGCAAAGTAAGTCTCTGTTTTTTAATATGCTGTCTAGGTTGGTCATAGGTTTTCTTCCAAGGAGCAAGCGTCTTTTAATTTCATGGCTGCAGTCACCACTTGCAATGATTTTGGATCCAAAGAAAATAAAGTCTGGCACTATTTCCATTGTTTCCACATCTATTTGCCATGAAGTGATGGGACCAGATGCCATGATCTTAGTTTTCTGAATGTTGAGCTTTAAGCCAACTTTTTCACTCTCCTCTTTCACTTTCATCAAGAGGCTCTTTAGTTCTTCTTGGCTTTCTGCCATAAGTGTGGTGTTATCTGCATATCTGAGGTTATTGATATTTCTCCCAGGAATCTTAATTCCAGCTTGTGCTTCATCCAGGCTGGCATTTTGCATGATGTACTCTGTATGTAAGTTAAATAAGCAGGGTGAAAATATATAACCTTGAGGTACTCCTTTCCTAATTTTGAACCAATTCATTGTTCCATGTTTGGTTGTAACTGTTGCTTCTTGACCTGTATACAAGTTTCTCAGGAGACAGGTAAGGTGGTCTGGTAATCCCATCTCTTACAGAATTTTCCACAGTTGTGTTCCACACAATCAAAGGCTTTAACATAGTCAAGAAGCAAAATTTGATGTTTTTTCTGGAATTCTCTTGCTTTTTCTATGATCCAAAGTATGTTGGCAATGTAATCTCTGCCTTTTTGCAAATAAGTTCATTTGTATAATTTCTTTTTAGCTTCTGCATATAAGGGCTGCCATAGGATATTTCTCCTTCTCTATCTAATGTCAGTCAGTGTGATGATCTCTAGGTTCATCCATGCTGCTGCAAATGGCATTATTTCATTTTTAGTGATGGAATAATATTCCATTCTATAGATGCATCACATCTTTTTTACTTGTTCCTCTGTCAATTTACATTTAGGTTGCTTCCATGTCTGGGCTATTATAAGCAGTGCTGCAATGGACATTGTGGTACATATAATCTTTTGGATCATGTTTGGTCTTTAATCCATTTTGAACTTATTTTTGTATATGGTGTTAAAGAATGATCTTTAAGATCAATGATGATAATGGTGTATTCTAGATATGGGAAGAAGCAACAAGAAAGAATCAGATTCTGGACCAAAACAGACTAGTAAAACAGGTGATCTAGAGGTTTTTGGTTACTGTAAATAGAATCTGTTAATAGTCCAGTAATATCATGTGGAGTGAACTATCAATAGAACCCTAGCATGTGGGACAAATTGATTAGAAAATGCTTCCCAATCCTTGATCAAATTTAAGACCGAGAGGAAGGGAGCTATTAAATAAAGAATGTTGCCCACCATCCAGTTATACAAGAATCAAGTTGTTAGCCACTACAATTGCTGATCATCACTACATCCTGAAAGGCATTCAGGGTTAAGGCCAGGATGTGCCATTCTGAGCTATGGAAAAACTGGTAGAACTGGCTCTCAGATAATGAGACATTTTCAGGAAAAATTTTATGAACCAAGTTTCTTGCTTCTTTGCATACTTTGTAAAGCACTAAAACCATTAACCTAGATGTCTGTTTCCCACAAATAACAGTAACCACCTATCAAGAGGTGTGCTTGATTGCACATATCCCTTTGTCAAAATCACATATACCTCTTAGCTCTTTGAGTCCTCAGAGCTTTCTAAGAGACTGTCTCCCACCCAGGTTAAAATCCTCCAGTTGCCTGGAATAAAATTTTCCATTTTTTTTAATTTAAAAAATGAGGTTTAGACCTTTCAAAGTTAAAATTAATTAAAGGTTTAGACCTTTCAAAATTAAAAACTTACTCTAAATGGAAGATACTACCAAGAAAATGAAAAGCCAGAGGCTGGGAAAAAATATTTGCAAAACACATACCTGATAAATGAGGGAGACTTGGGTTTGATCCCTGGGTTGGGAAGATCCCCTGGAGAAGGGAAAGGCTAACCACTCCAGTATTCTGGCCTGGAGAATTCCTTGGACTCTGTAGTCCATAGAGTCACAAAGAGTTGGACACAACTGAGCAACTTTTACTTCACTCACTAAATGGAAGACATTACTGAGAAAATTAAAAGCCACAGGCTGGGAGAAAATATTTGCAAAACACATAACATGATAAATACTTGAATCTAAAATACACATAAAAAATTTTAAACTAACCAGTGAGAAAGCAGCAACCCAACTGAAAAATGGGCAAGAGCTTAGAAAAGACATCTCACCAAGGAAGATATCCAGGTGTTAAAATAGCATATGGCAAGGATTATTTGCATTAGGGAATAATAAAACAACAATGAGCTATGAAATAAGCAATAAACAATCACACAGCTATCAGAAAGGCTAAAAAACAAACAAAGAAACAAACAAACAAAAAACTCAGAAACTCTGAAAAATGATGGCAAGGATACAGAACAACAGAAATTGTCATCCACTGCTGGTGGGAATTTAAAAAAGGATAACCACTTTGGAAGATATATTGATAGTTTCTTACAAAGATAAATAACCATAGCCTTGGGAAATGATATCTTGTTAATGCACAATCCAGAGTGACTGAGTAAAAAGTAGAACAGGGCTCCACTCCTGGTGGGAAAATCTCCCTGAGTAGGCGCATCTCAGCTTGCAATCAAACCCGGGCATCAGGCATCACCAGGCATGCTCTCATTGAGGTTGCGGAAGAACCTGGAAAATATTCTGTTCATGAATGGCCTGCATCCACAGCTCTCTCCACTAGAGTAGGATAAAATGATGTAAGTTGTCATTCATCTGCTTCTCTATAGTGGTGATGAGAGTCCTCCCAAGGGAGCCAGATCCTCCTTGTTATGAATGCGGATGGGTCCCTGAGGAAGGGCTGGTCTGCATGCTTGACTGCTGTTTCACCTGCGCTTTACCCCACTTGCCACACAGACCACTGGGACAGATTTTTTTCTAGGGGCAAACCCTTCAAAAGAAGGGTGTACAGAATGATGTCTATGAATAGAATAGAATTCATTCCACAATCTCCTACACCTGAGTTGGGGAGTTGCAAATATGATCATCCCTCAATTCTCTGATGCAGGTTGTGATTTTTAGCATTTCTGGGCACTCAAGAAGTATGTCTTAACTCCAGCCACCAAGATCTCTCTTATACTCTTCTGCAAGCTGCACTAAATACATTGAAAAGATTTGACTATTTTGCAATTTTACTTCAACCTGCTGGAAATAGAACACTGAACAAACATGGCATCATTTATTCATCGATTAAAGAAATGTTTCTTGAATGTCTGCAATTTAGCTGGCACTGTTATAGGGGCTGGTGACACAGAAGTAAAGAAAATATTCCAAAATCATGCTTTGTGGAGTATATATGTAGACAAATGAGATAGAAAATAGGTAAGTGCAATATATAGTATGTCAGAGATTGTGTCTCTGAGAAAAATGCTTTGAAGAGCAGAGAGTGAATATTGAGAAAAGAGTGAATAGATAGAGCAATGTTAAATAAGGTGGTTGTTGGATAATAAGGCCTCATGAGAAGATACTGTTTAAACAGGATCTGAAAGAGAGACAAAGGGAGCTGTGTAGACAACCTAACACGTTAGGTTGTTAGGAATTTTCAAAGGAAGCAGACGCTGGCTCTTGCCGCCAAGCAGATCATTAGACCAAGGCATCTACTCTGGAAAGTTCACTGACACCCTCTTGTGCAAAACTTAATTGCAATAGTATATGTGATATTGAAGATACACACCACTGTGGTGAATGAGTTGAATAACATCAAAGTACAAATATATTTTGACTGCATGTTGCAATAAGAAATGAAATACAAGTAACATGGGAAAATACAGGGGTATTTTACTGGAACAAAAAAATTTACCCACGGACATATAATTTTTGGTTTGTTTACAGGGCAAGTCTTTTTATTTTTTTTTCCTTGAAACTTTCCTGTAATCACAAAGACAGCAGACAGGAGAGAAAAAAAAATCAAATCATTATTAATTTCATTAAGTAAATTCCAGAAGCGTCAGCTGAAATAGTCACACATTCCTTAAAGCTGGTAAAGTAAGAGGTTGCACAGCTACAAACATGATGAAATGTGCTTTGTGTAGTTTTTAATCTATCACAGAAAATCTGCAAAATGTAGATCTAATCATCAGTATGTCTTTGATGTCACAGAGGTTGTCTTCAGAGTCATCTGTTTCTGGGCCCTGCCTGATTTCTTTCTTTCTTTAAATTACTATTGAGTATAATTGCTTTACGACGCTGTGTTATGAATAGTTTCTTCTGTACATGCAAGTGAATCAGCTATACGCCCCATATACCTCCTCTTTTTTGGAAATCCTTCCTGTTTAGGTCACCACAGAGCACTGACCAGAGTTCGTTAATCTCTGCAGAAGGCTCTCATTAGTCATCTATTTTACATATAGTATGAACGTGCAGAAAGGGAGCCCTCTGACCCCGTTGGTGGGAATGCAAGTCGATGCAGCCACTTTGGAAAACATTATGGAGGTTCCTTAAAAAACTAAAAGTATTAACAGAACTACCATATGATTCAGCAATCTCACTCCTGGGCATATTAAGAGAAACCTATTAATATAATTCAAACGATATATGCACCCCATGTTCATTGCAGCATTATTTACAAATAATGCCAGAACATGGAAGCAATCTGCCTGGTTTCTGATTTGTTAATATGCATGTACAAACACTTGCACAGCCAGGCACTAGTGATTTTCCACGATGGGATGGTGGTGATCACCATAGGCTCTTGATGCTGGCAGCTGTTGAGAAGGAGACACTGTGCTTCATTTGATCTTGGTGACTCCAGGAAACAGGTGGTAACATTTCCTCATTTTTCACATGAAAAACTAACATTTAAATATGTTGTGCCTCTCGCCCACCATGATGGCTGGAAATTAGGAAAAGTCATATAAAAAACTGGATCTGGCTGATCATCCCAGTTTCAATCACATATGAGGCTGCAAATTTAAAACATACCTTGAGGACCGGGGGGCACTTAAACTGTATTCTAGGGGAGTCCTGAGTTGAAAGTAAACTGCAATTAGCGGTTGTGGGGCAACCTGTGTGTTGGGGGAAGAGGGGACAAAGGGTATGGGACGTTCCAGTTCAGAGCTCAGAGAGGACAAGTCTGGCCTGGTCCAGGATCAGTCAGAGACTGGCTGCCTCAGAGCTGCTCTGTCTCCCTCACGGCCTCATGTTTCCTTTCCTGATAGTGGGTCAGATTTCCCTCCCTTGGTAAGCGTCTGCATATTAGTTTCACACTGCTGTTGGAACAAACCACCAAAAACGTAGTGTCTTCAAACAACCGACACATTCTCTTACAGTTTGGAAGCATGGAAACCCCAAACAGCTTGCCCTTAGCTAAAATCAAAGCATCCAGTGGTGTGTGTTCTTCCCGGAGGTTCTGGAGTAAGATCTGTCTCTTTGCCTGTCTGTCCAGCTTTGGAGGCTCCTGCATCTCTTGGTCCAAGGTTCTCCCGAGTCTGGCGTTTGCTTCCATCCTCACACCTCCTCTCACTGTGTTATCGCCTTCTTTCCCTGATAAGGATGCCTGTAATTCCACCAGGTTTACCCAGATAATACAGAATAATCTCCTCATGATGCTTAACATAATCATATCTGTCAAATCAGTCTCACCAAGAAATGTAACATGGTCAGAGAGGTAGGGGATCAAGACTGTACAAATCTTAGGGAGGTGTTATTCTACTTACCACATTTTGCCTTAGCTGGATTCTTTGTTTTTGGGACATTTTAGAATTTTATTGGTGTATTTATCTATGGCTGCGCTGGGTCTTCCTTGCTTTTGCGTGTGCCTTCTCTAGTTGCGGCAAACGGGGGCGACTCTAGTTGCAGGCTGCTCACTGTGATGACCTCTCTCATTGTGGAGCACAGGCTTTATGGCACACGGGCTTCAGCGCTTTCAGCTCGCACGCCCTGGAGTGTGGGTTCAGTGGTTTGGCGCAGGGGCTCAGTCATCCTCTGCATGTGGAGTCTCCCTGGACCAGGGGTCAAACTGTCCCCTGCATTGGTAGGCAGATTCTTACCCACTGTGCCACCAGCTAAGTCCAGAAACACTAGCATTTTATTTGGCATTTGATAGTATTTTCTGAAGTCATCCTCTCCCTCAGCCATTTTAGAACACATTCTGGGCCATTTTACGGCTTTCCTACTCTCCTTTATGAAGTTTTGGTCAACTGCACCCTGATAAGTTTTCATTTACACACTTGATTGATGGCTTTAAAAAAACGCTTTCTTTAAAACTTGTGTCTCTTGGTGTATCAGCCTGGAAAATCAAACCCATGGCTAATCACCAGCAAAGTGACTTCAGTTAGGTTAAATTTTCAAGTCAAACAAATATATTTTGCCCTTTGATAAGTCATGTGTAGACCTAGAAAAACCATAATATGCCAGAAATACTCATCTAGGAAAAAGGATTGCAGGAAGTAATTGTGTGTATTCCAACTGGGAAGAACAGAATTCTTTGGCCCTAAACTGCATGAAGATGTTAAAATATAAGTCACTCACTATGCATATTTGCACCTCAGAAGTATGTGACCACTCAGCCAAGACCCCCCATGAGCCCTGCATCAGAAGCTTCTTAGTCTAATTGCCTGGAGATTTGTTGACGCTCTTGGCAGGTAAGAGTCCACTGTGGTATAAAGTATGAATACGCTAGGTGCCTGGATGTACCTTGGAAGCATTAGACTTAGTGAAAGAAGTCAGACCCCTCAAACAGGGGCTCTGTATCCACCTAGAGGGGTGGGATGGTGAGGGTGATGGGGGGGGGAGATTCGAAAGGGAGTGGATATATGTATACCTATGGCTGATCCATGTTGAGGTGTGACAGAAAACAACTAAGTTCTGAAACAAAAGAAAAAAAAAAGTCAGACCCCAAAGAATATATATTGTACTATTGTATTTACATGCAATGTCCACAAAAGGTTAAATTTATACAGAGAGAAAGTGTATTAACATTTGCTTAAGGCTGGGGATGGAGTGGGCACAAGAATTCCTTTAGGAGTCGTGAAAATATTCTAGCATTAGATTGTGATGATGGTTGCCCAGCCCTAGGAATACACTAAAAATTACTAAATAGTATATTTTAAATGGGTGATTTTTATAATATATAAATTGTACTTCAATAAACTTGTGAATAACAGAAAAGCCCAATATGTTGCTTATCTATCCAACCTTGATTTCTAAATACATTTTATCACAAAAGCTCACTGTAGAATGATGATCAGTGTGAACTGTTCTATAAAAAAAAAAAAAGAGTTATAAGTAGCTAATATGTTTGTTGACAGGGATTAGGTATATAAATAAAGGTAGAGCTATGTGAGTAGAAGGTGATAAAATCTGTTTAGAACATAAGTGAATGAGAGAATCCTCATGGCATATTGCCAAATTTAAAAAAAAACAGATATGGTAATCTCTCTGCTTTATCATCTCAAGTTTTTAAATAAGGCAGTTATAAGACATGCGTGTCCACACACACTGTGTATTGTCCACCCCTTGGATTATTCCTGTTACTCCTCTCAGGGATCTAGAGAGGAGGAACAGTCAGCGGTGGTGATGGTTACAATTGTACTAATTCTAAGAGAATTGACACAGACCACCAAGAAAAAGCATCCTCCACTTTCCTAATACAAAAGTCTTCTAGGCAGCAAAGGCAGTAAATAGAACAGACAAAATAAATGAATTTTTCATTGCTGGGATACCTGGGCCCTGGTTTACACAACCACTGGGAAAAACTAGTGCCTGCCATAGCTGAGGTTCTTGGACAGGCTGGTCTAGTTTAGCCATTCTATCTCAGCCGTGTCTGACTCTTCGTGGCTCTTAGACTGTAGCCCTTTTCATACTGTTCATGCAAGGCAAGAATACTGAAGTGGTTTGTCATTTCCTCCTCCAGCGGATCTTCCTGACCCAGAGAGCAAACTCCCCATGTCTCCTGCATTGGCAGGTGGGTTCTTTACCACTAGCGCCACCTGAGAAGCCCTATGCACACTGCAAAATCTTCCCCCAAAGTTCTCAGGCTCTGAGCCAAGATGTTGTCTGCTTCTACTATTAATTTCACTTGCAAGTGTTTGTTTTATTGTTACTTTTCATTGATCACTGTTATAAGATCCTAGCTCCATTTCTGGGACCACAGGGAGCAGGGAAGCACTATTTAGTTTCTACAGACCCTTCACTACCTCATCAAAGTGATCTTGGTTTCCTGTCTCCTTGTTTTTCTCCTCATAAGTTCTTATTAACCTGTGCATTTCTGCTTTACACTTACTAACTTCTCCTTATGCTGTTTCCACCAATTAACCTTGATAGCTTGCCCTTCCCATTGCTACAGGTTCCCATCTGATTCATAGTGCCTTTCCAAGATATTTGCAGACAAGTTATTAGGAAAACATTAAAAGTGTGATAGTGGTTACCTCTGTATGGCAAGACCACAAGTGAAGTTTATTTTCTTCTTTATACTATTTTCTCTCTCTCTCTCTCTCTCTCTATATATATATATATATATATATATATATATATATACTATTTACTATATATATATACTATTCTTCTTTATATATTTGTGTATATACCAAATAAATTTTCCATACTTACAACTTCTAAAACTATGCCTTGCATTTGTAACCTAAAAAGTAATGCCAATCCATTCCTTACCCGTATTTTTTCTTTTTTTACTTCTTAATAGTCAAAGGCAATCTGCCATCAATAGCGGTCTAGCACAGAGGTTTCTTCATCTCAGCACAACTGACATTTGGGGCTGGATAATTCTATTTGTGGGCTGTCCTTTGCATGGCAGGACGTTTAACAGCATCTCTGGCCTCTGCTCACTAAATGCCAGGAACATCCTTCACTTGTGACAATTGAAAATATGTCCAGACATTGCCAAAGACCCTCCGCGGCGGGAGTGAGGGGGCCACTTGTGGTTGGGAGCTACTGTTCCGGGGTCCCCTCTGTGTCCCCTCGACACCATTTCCCTCGTACATCCTCGTCTCTTTGGTTTCCCTCCGGATGGCAGATGTGGAGGGGCCTGGAGTCTCCAGTATGTAAAGGGCCCTGTGGGTCCCATGCTGTGCCCGCCCTCGGAGCCTGTGAACCTGCAGCCACCATCCACGTCAATCCTCAGAGCCCAGGAAGGCTCGCCATCCCTGCGTGCTTCCTGCCCCTCCTCCCGGCCCATGCATTCGCCACCTTTGGTCAGTGGCGAGTATTAAATCTTACTGATGTCAGCAATGTCAGCAATCAGGAAGGAATGCAGCTCCTGTCACGAAGTACAATTTGCTACAAAGCACTGCGAGATAGTGACGGATGCATACAGGTCAGCGGCTGTCCACAGTTCTCGCCTCGGTTGGTTCGGGCTGCTGTAACAAAATGCCGCGAACACAGGGACTTAGAAAGAACAGAAAATTTATTTCTCACCATCCTGAAGGCTGGGAAGTCCAAGACCAGGGACGGGCAGATTCATGGCGAATTCCCGCCGTGTCCTCACGTGGTGGGTGGGACCAGGGAGCGCTCTCAGGCCTCTTTTATGCGGGCGCTAATCCCATTCCTCGGAGCAGCGGCCTGTTCACCTAACCGTCTCCCAAAGATCCCACCTCCTAATACCATCACCCTGGGCGTTAGGATTTCAGCCTATGAATTCAGGGGTGGAGAAGGGACAAAAACATTTGGACAATAGCAGTATTTACCCTTAAATCCAGACTACATGTCACTGGCTTCTTTTCCCCAACCCTTTTTCATAGTAAAATTTTTACCTTGAGTATCTGAAATCACCATAAACCTCACGGTAATTGATGGAGCATTTTCCTTTGTTATTTAAATATTGATTAATGACAATATTTGTTTTTCTTCCAAATGTAAGTAACTGGCTTCTATACTCAAATGCATGACTCATAAAAATAAAATGCATATTAAGTTCAGTTTTCTCAGTTTTGAAACTCAATTGCTTGCTAAATCAATAATTCACAGGACATCTGTAATAATCATTGCATAATAATCCACAAAAAAAATCTGTCTTCAAGTTATGCACTGATTTTAAAAATACTTTCCTCATCCAATAATATGAATTTAGGCTAAATTCACTTCCTTTGTAAATACTGAAATACCAGATACTTTCTATAAACAAAAGCATAACACTTGAATAATTTATCACATGAGGTACCTAATTTTCATCATTATGTTTGAGCACGGCAGAATGATAATGATGACTTCAGAACCACTATTCCCTCTGCCCCATACAACCTTGCCCCTCATCTTTGCCTGAAAAAAATCTATTCTCCCCTTAGATGCAACTTTATTTCTCCTCTGTCTTTGTGAAATTCTCCAAGATTTCCTGGAGCAGATTTACTGTTCCTCCAATGTTTCTACAGCTTTTTGCATCTTTAATAACTCTTATTACACTGTCTTTACATCACTTCTTCCTGTTGCTTTTCCCCCTTAGATCTATCTATACTATATCAGAGGGAAAATACCCCTAATATTTTCATCCTTTAATGAGCATTTATTAAACACCAAATTTGATGCAGGGACAATGCTAGGAGCTAGAGTTACAGAAAAAAAGTAAAATAAAAATTTTCCACTCACAAGTTGCTTACCATCCAGGAGAATGATAATACCTTGTTACAAGACAGCCAGAATGGGTTTATGATACATGGAGCGTGGAGATTGAGCAAATCCTCCCAGGCAGAGACTTGGGGGAAGTTTACCCAAATTGGCAGCATCTAAACTGAGATTTGACAGGTGAGGAAGCACCATCTGAATTGGGGCAGAGTGGCTACTAAGAAGGGCTGGGTTGGAATCAGCATTAGAATTGGGGTTAGGGGCTGGTGGTCAGGGCAGAAAGGCTGGGGATGGGCACCTAAGCTGGTGATCCTGGAGCTCTCTCTGCCTCATCTGTTCTCTCTATTTACTTGTATCCTTGAAATTATTAGCAAGCTTTCTCTTACTCCTTGAAAGACACTTAATTTTGATATGAAAATGTGATCTTCTGTGTTATTGCAAAATGGAAGCTGCTGCTGATGCTAAGTCGCTTCAGTCGTGTCCAACTCTGTGCGACCCCGTAGACAACAGCCCACCAGGCTCCCCCATCCCTGGGATCTCCAGGCACGAACACTGGAGTGGGTTGCCATTTCCTTCTCGAATGCATGAAAGTGAAAAGTGAAAGCGAAGTCACTTCAGTCATGTCTGACTCTTAGCGACCCCATGGACTGCAGCCCACCAGGCTCCTCCATCCATGGGATTTTCCAGACAAGAGTACTGGAGTGGGGTGCCATTGCCTAAATGGAAGAAATGCAGGTAATAATTGATTTAGAGATTTAGTTCACCCTAGAGGTGGACACTGAGGGAATTCCTGTTTTATAACAGAGGAGGTGAAGGTATTCCCGTGAAAGAAATTCATGAGAGGAGAACAGTCCTGTTGTTACATGACTTGTAGAAATGTAGAATGTATGTGTCTTGGAGACGTGGATGAAGGTGCTAGAAAGCTTGGCTGAAATTACAGGACCATGAGAGTCCAATGCCTTGTTTGAACCAAGTTTTCTCCAACAGCACTAAGCAGTCTGGGTCCAGGAGCAGAAAATGTAGAGGAATGCACTAACCCAAGTTTGAGATGTTTTACCTCAGGGTCGTGTCTGTGTAATTTGTAAAGATTAGAGGCAAAAATGTAGGGGATGTTGACAAGTGTTAAAAACCAAGATCACTTTATTCTTTGCACTGTACCCACCATTCCGCTGATATGACATATAAATAAATGTTGCTGCTGTTTAAGGACAAACAATTCTATTTTTAAATTATAGAGAGAATAGAAGGATGACCCATATTCTCTCATCATTTAATAGAATACTAGCCAGTGCCCTGCTGTGAAAGGGAACAATAGAACTTTCTAAAATCATTGATAATATGGATGGATCTCCCCATAAATAACAGAGGCACGCCTCCAAAATCATGAGCAAGCTGAAATTTTATCAAGAAAGCTCTGTAATTCATCAGAAATGCCTACAGTTGAAAACACTCCTATTTGAAAACCTCAGCCAGTGACTGGCAAACTTTCTGTACAGATCTGAATAGTAAAATCTTCAGGCTTTGCAGGCCGTGTGGTCTCTATTGCAACTACTTAATTCTGCTTTTGTATCAGCAAAGCAGCCACCAACAAAATGCAAATGAGTAGACATGACTATGTTCCAATACAACTTTATTTACTACTCAGACATGAAGAAGAACAAAATCTTTCCATTTCCAGCAACATGGATAGACTTGGAGGGCATTATCCTAAGTGAAGTAAGTCAGACAGAGAATGACAAATACCATATGATATGTGTGGAATATACAAAATACAACGGATCTTTTACCTCTTCAGTTGGATTTATTCTCATCTTTTCTCCATTGAGTATGATCAATACATGAGTGGATAAAGAATATGCAGTACCTATATATACAATGGAATACTATTGTTTTTCAGTCCCTAAGTCGTGTCTGACTCTTTGTGACTTCATGTACTGTAGCATGCCAGGCTCCTCTGTCCTCCACTATCTACTGTTCAAATCCACGTCCATTGAATTGGTGATGCTGTCTAACCATCTCATCCTCTGCCACCCCCTTCTCCTTTTGCCTTCAATCTTTTCCAGCATCAAGGTCTTTTCCAATGCGTCAGCTCTTCATATAAGATGGCCAAACTATTGGAGATTCAACTTCAGCAACAGTCCTTCCAGTAAGTATTCAGGGCTGATTTCCTTTAGAATTGACAGGTTTGATCTCCAGTCAATCATAAAGGAATATTACTCAGATATAAAAAAGAACAAAATAATGCATTATATGGCCGGAACTAGAGATTGTCATATCAGGAGAATTAAGTCAGACACAGAATGATAAATGTCATATGATATTGCTCATATATGGAATCTTAAAAAAGATTATTATTTACAAAACAGAAAAACAGTTGCAGTTATAGAAAACAAACTTATGCTTACCAGGGTAAAACGTTGGGGAGGGATAAATTGGAAGTTTGAGACTGACATATATGCACTAATACATACACAACCCAGGGATATAAAACCTAAATATAAAAATCTATTTAACAAACTATATAAAGAAGCTATATCTAAATATAAAAATATAAAACTAGTATACATAAAACCCAGGGATCAAACCCAGGTCTCCTGCATTGCAGTCAGATTCTTTACCAGCTGAGCCACAAGGGAAGCCCAAGAATACTGGAGTGGGTAGCCTATTCCTTCTCCAGGAGATCTTCCTGCCCCAGGAATTGAACCGGAGTCTCCTGCATTGCAGGCCGATTCTTTACCAACCAAGCTATCAGGGAAGCCCATATATAAAACAGATAACTTATAAAAACCTGTTGTATAGCATGTGGAGCTCCACTCAATGTAATATGGGGAAAGAATCTTAAAAAACAGGCGAGACATATATATATATATGTATATAAAACAGATTCACTTTACTGTATACCTAAAACTAGCACTACATTGTAAATCAACTATATTCCCATAATCTTTTTTTAAATACAACAAACTAATGAATATAACAAGAAGCAGACTCAAAGATACAGAAATAAGTTAGTGGTTGCCAGTGCAAAGTAGGGAGGGGCAATAGAGTTCGGGGAGTTGGAGGTATAAACTATTTTTTAAAACCATTATTTACAAAACAGATGGTTGGCTGGACTTTGTCTGCAGGTGATAGTTAACCAACCCCTGATCTAAGTTAAGCTTTTATTTCTTCTCTGCAAAATGAGTAGTCACACTCCAATTTATTATTGCAAAAATCTTTATTTTTACATTGTTTTGCTTAAATTAAGACTCATCTGTATTTTAAGTAATATATTTCTCCAAGCAATTGTAAAATTAAAAGACAAAGATGCCACGGTTCAGTAATACCTTAATGAACAGAAATGTTCATATTTAATCATTAGCAAAATGCTTTTTGGAATCCCTAAAATTATGTCTGAAAGGCCTATACCATAATAATTAGCAGATGCACTAAACGTGAAATGACTAGGTTTCCAGATGGAATACTACTTCTTAGGTTTATGGAGAAATGTTTTGTGGAAGCAGCATAATTACAGACATAGAGCATAACATCCTCCCAATTTTTAGGGAAATGGTCCTTAGCATATAATGAAAGCTTGACTATGTTCCTTTTCAAAAGAAACTGGAAATTATTATGCTTTAGAATTAACTGCCATAGTTTTTGTATTTGATGAGGGAATAATTGAAACAATAGTTCAGTAATAGTTGTATTATTGCAGCTTTTAAAATTCATGCTTATTAACATGATTTATCTTGATTTATTTAATGATATCATATAATCACAGCAAGAATAACCAAATGTCAAAGCATGAGAGGTGCTTCTTCCGTAAAGAGGTGGCACAGCTCCAACTCTGGGAAGCCTGGTGCGGAAGTTGGGGGTGGGCTCCTTAGAGAGTGAGAAGGCCAGAGCCCTGGAAGTAAAACAGAGCCGTCTAAGACTAAAGCTATTAGCGTAGGAGAATGGGGGTGAGTGGGAAAGAAGACTTCTTGGAGAAGGCCTTGGAGGTAGTGTTCTTAGTACCAAGAGTCAGTTGTCTAAACACATGCCCTGAGGGGCTAGTTGAGAGGTTAGTTGGTCTAAGACTCCAGCTCAAAATAACGTTGATGTCAAACTATTTGCCATGAATCATGTTATCATGGAATTTAGTACATTAAAATAATTCTCACATTTCTTTCATGTACTGAATTTTTAATTTCCTTTATGATCTCTGTTTTTTCTTACATGCTATACGTATAAAAGGCTTCCCTTATAGCTCAGTTGGTAAAGAAATCATCTGCAATGCGGGAGACTCCAGTTCAATCCCTGGGTCAGGAAGCTCTGCTGAAGAAGGGATAGCTACCCACTCCAGTGTTCTGGCCTGGAGAATTCCATGGACTGTATAGTCCATGGGGTTGCAAAGAGTCAGACACAACTGAGCAACTTTCACATTCACTTTCACTTTCATACCTTAAGAAGAACAGGCATACAGTCATTCTTTAAAAATGGAAAAGAGATACTAAGACTATGTCTTACATGACAGCTATGGTTCCTCTCTTTTGCATCTTAGCCATCTATTTCTCTTACATGGTAATATACATAATACAGATATATAGTCTCAAAAAAAATATCCCACTATCCTGAGATTGTCATGTACAAACATGAGCAGATATTTTGAGGCACTGATTAAAATTCTAAATGAGGCCAGTGGATCTGACATCTGTAATCTCTTTGTTGTGGTTGTTTCCCAAATCACTGTACCACTGCCAATGCAGGTGAAAGTTTGCTGTTTGAATGGGATCAGATGTTCATGAGGAATCGTTGTTTTAATATTCTGTGAGCTTGTAAGTTTTAATAAGCGGGATACTCTAAAGAAAACAGGCATCGGTATAAGGAACTAGAAGGTTAGGATAAACCTGTTGCAAGAGACACCTTGGTGTGATTCCCCAGAACATAAGGAGAGGAGAGGCAGGTGGGGGCAGGGCTGATAAGAATCTGCTTCTTTAATAGCAAACCACACCTCAAAGACTGTTGTGATACTTAGGATTAGGCAAAAAATAACCTTAAGGTAAAGACAACTGTGTGGATTTATTTTTTAAAATTAAAATGAATAATTTCAGATATGTAAGTGGAAGATTTGCAAAACTTAACAATGAACATCATTCTTAATGGTAAGAAACTAGATGCTTTTCCACTAAGATCAGGAACAAAACAACGAAGTCCCATCTTACCACTCCCTTTCAACATCATACAGTTAGTCCTAGCTAATGTGATGATAAGATAAAGAAAAAAAAGATATGCAAATTAGGAAAGAAAGATACAAAAAAAAGGAAAGAAAGATACAGAACTGCCTTTCTTTGAAGATGACATGATTGTCTGTCCAAAAAATCAGAAAGAACTGCCAAATAATCAAATAAAAAGCTTTCCTGAAACTAATAAGCAATTAAATAGCAAGGTTGCAAGATAAGTTATTATATAAAAGGCAGTCGGTTCCCTATATACCATAAATGAAGAAGTGGAATTTGAAATTAAAACTCAAAAAATCATTTACATTAATATCCTCCAAAATGAAATGTTAACAAACATGTGTAAGATCTATATGACAAAAATCCATTCACTACTTGTGGGAATGTGAAATGGTACAGCCACTTTGAAACACCAAACATATTCTCATTGCATGATCCAGCAGACGTGCTTCTTGGTATTTACCCAAAAGAGTACATCCTCACAAAAACAAGCAGGCAAATGGAACTTTATTCATAATTGCTAAAATTTGGCAGCAACCAAGATGTCCTTTAGTAGGTGAACGGGTAAATAATTGCATACATCCAGGTATTCAAACACTCAGTACTAAAAGGTTATGAGCTATCAACCTGGGAAAAGCATGGAGAAACCTTAAACGAAGATGATAAAGAGAAGGAAACCAGTCTGAAAAAGCTACATACTGAACGATTCCAACTATATGACATCCTGGGAAAGACAAACGCTGGAGACAGGAGAAACATCTGTGGTTGCTAAGGGAAAGGGATGACTGGCCAGACCACAGAGGACTTTTAGGGAAGGGAAACTATTCTGTATGATACTGCATATCATTGTATATCATCAAAACCCAGAGAATATGGAACACCAAGTGTGAACCCGAATGTAAACCATGGGCTTTGGGTGATAATGATGGATGTAGGTTCACTGATTGTAAAAAATGTGCCCCTCTGATGTGAAATTTTGATAGAGGGAAGAATCTATGTGTATGTGGGTGGGACGGGCATAGGGGGAATCTGTACCTTCCTCTCAATCTTGCTCTTAACCCAAAACTGCTCTAACTAATAAAATGCATTTTTCATTGGGCAAAAGACTTCAATAGATATTTCTTCAGAGAAGGTACAGAAATAGCTAATAAACACATGAAAAAAAGCCCAGCATCGTTAATCATTGGTGAAATGCAAATCAGAATCACAAGACACCAATCACTTCACACCTACCAGAATAAAACATAACAACGCAAAAAAAAAAAAAAAAAAAAAAAGGAAAAAGTGTCTTGGCAAGGATGTGAAGAAGTTGGAACCTTTGCGCATTGCTTTGGAAATGTAAAATGGTATACATACTACTACAGAAAGTGATTTGACAGTTCCTCAAAAAGTTCAACATAGAGTTAACATGCGATCAAGCAATTTTCTTCCTAGCTGTGTGTCCATCCCTAAGGATGGATATCTCTGCCTTTTCTTGTCCTTCAGGTGGGTTTCCATCCTTTATTGATGCACGCAGCTCTTGAGGCTGAAAGCTGACATTGGTGCCTTCACTGATATTACTGTATGGATAGTTTGTCTGGAAAAAAGTGGTCAGAGATGGACACAGTTTTCAGCAAATAATTTCAGAATAATATCTCATTCATGAAAATTTAGTGTTTGATGGGGAAAATTTAAGTCTATTCTTTTTTTTTTAACCCTGAGGAAAAGTAAAATTTCCTAATTGAGGATTATCATTTTAGTTGCTGAAATAGCAAAGATGGAAAGTATTTGTTTTTCACATATATCCTAGAGACAGTTGAGTGACAAGTTGATTAAACTCACTTAAAGATACTATTTGAATTCCTTCCTCTTTATTAGTTATATTTATGGTTATCATATGGACAAAACTTAATTTTTGAGACAAAATTTTAAATTACAAATGCAAAGAATGAGGGTTTTCACTTACAAGATTATTCAAAATAAAGCAAAAATTTGTGATTAAAACAAATTCTGGCATCACAAATTATTAAAATTATATCCAACTAAGCTTTAACTTTTTTAATACATGGGACTTTGGGGAAACTTCTCTCTATACCCAGTTACTTTAATGCATATGGAAGTCTGTTAAGATAAAATGTGACAGTGGAATTGGCTGAGTCACTTCATTATACACCAGAAAGTAACACAACATTGTAAAGTAATTATATTCCAATAAAAAATAATCAAAAAAATAAAACACATTTAAAGCAAAAGTGAGGGATTCGTCAAACATGTCACACAAAAAAGGATATTCTAGAGTCATTAAGTGCAAAGTAAAATATTTAATGGCAAAACTTGATGATAGTGTTCCAATAAATCTTTATTTATGGATACTTGAATTTTATGTAATTTTCAAGTGTCCTGATATACTCTTCTTCTTTTGATTTTTTTTCAACCTTTTTAAGATGCAAAACCCATTCTTAGTTTACCAGTTTTACAAAAGGCTGGTGTGCTGGATTTGACCTTTGGGCCCAATTTTGTCAAATCTTGCTGCAAACATTGAACCTCAGGACTTGGATAAATGTCCTATTTTGTAAATTCTTTACCACTTCCTCTTCCAGCCACAGCCTAAACCAGACTGGCTGATTCCTGCCACGCCAGCAACAATGTGCCCTGTCACAATCATTGTTCCCTTCTAAAGAGCTATTGCCTAATGCAGACAGACTTATTAGACGCATAAGCAAAATGGAAAGAAAAAAAAGTAATATTCTCAGCCTGCCTGTCAGTATGAACTTATGCTAAAAGCAATGACTAGATAGATTTCAAGCTCCAAATTAATTTAGGTTTTTGCTCTAGGATTGATTTTTTATTAGTTCAATGCAGAATTTTATGTTATTTTGGTTAGACATCATTTTAACTCATTATTTCTATCTACTGTGCTTTTTTAAAATTTCTGATTTTGCAATTTAACTTGTTAGCCACCTTCCTAATTCTGCTATATCCAGATATGCTAAATAGGTCATGTTTGTTGTCAATTAAGTTGACAAAATAGTAAACACACAGAGCCCAAGAGAGAGTTACTTGAACCCTTAAATCAAGACCAGAAACCAACTTCACAATTTATATCCCTATGTCCACAAAGTATTCCTAAGACAACTTTTTCAGATTCCCCAAAATATACATTTTTTTCAGTATTTTTAAAAGGAAATGAAGTTAATTTGGTTAATATGACTTGCTCTTAGAAAATTCATGATGGTTCTAGTGAATCCTTTTTCCCAGTATTCACAAGCCATCTGCCCAACAAGCGGTTCTAGAATTTTATTGAGGATTTATATTCCACATTATTTTGGAGTTCGCCGTCTTCCTCAATGTTAGAAATTGAAAGGCTCATCTCTTAATTCTGCCACCTCTTCTTTGACCTTAAACTCCCTATTATTAACAGCATTGATTATGTACTCATATCTGAAAGTATTTTTTTTTAGTATTTTAGAATGAAAGTCATCAAAGTGTGGACACTTGAACTCATTTAAAGCAGCTAGACATGCTTTTTTGTTTTTTTATAAAATCAACTGATACAATCCAAGATTATTAGCAATCTGCTGTAATTCTCAATGTTTCTTTTTGTTCTCTAATCAGACTGCCTCTTCCCTTTCCAATACTTGGAAAATTGCCTCCTCCATTTCCCAGAGTGACTTTAAAATTTAAAGGATCAGGACTCTTAAAATTTTCACAGAGTAATCAAGCAACAGAACAGGACGTGGAACAACAGACTGGTTCCAAATCGGGAAAGGAGTACGTCAAGACTGTATATTGTAACCCTGCTTATTTAACTTACACACAGAGTACATCATGCAAAATGGCAGCCTGGATGAAGCACAAGCTGGAATCAAGATTGCCAGGAGAAATATCAATTACCTCAGATATGCAGATGACACCACCCTTATGGCAGAATGTGAAGAAGAACTAAAGAGACTCTTGATGAAAGTGAAAGAGGAGACTGAAAAAGTTGTCTTAAAGCTCAACATTCAGAAAACTAAGATCATGGCATCTGGTCCCATCACTTCATGGCAAATAGATGGGGAAACAATGGAAACAGTGACTGACTATTTTCTTGGGCTCCAAAATGACTACAGATGGTGACTGCATCCATGAAATTAAAAGACACTTGTTCCTTGGAAGAAAAGCTATGACCAACTTAGACAGCATATTAAAAAGCAGAGACATCATTTTGCTAGCAAAGGTCCTTTTAGTCAAAGCTATGTTTTTTCCAGTAATCATGTATGGATGTGAGAGTTGGACCATAAAGGAAGCTGAGCGCAGAAGAATTGATGCTTTTGAACTGTGGTGTTGGAGAAGACTCTTGAGAGTCTCTTGGACTGCAAGGAGATCCAACCAGTCCATCCTAAAGATCAGTCCTGCGTGTTCATTGGAAGGACTGATGCTGAAGCTGAAATTCCAGTACATTTTATAATTGCCAAGCTGTGGAAACAACCTGAGTGCCTATCAACAGATGAATGTACATAAAGAAACATGTGCGCACACACACGCACACACGGGGGAATATTATTCAGCCACAAAAGGAAAGGGATCTTGCCATTTTTGACAACACAGATAAATTTGGACGGTATTAAGCTGAATGAAATAAGGCAACCTCAGAAGAAGCAAATACTCTATGATCTCATTAACATGTGGAATCTAAAAATGTCATAGTCATATAAACAGAAAGCAGAGTGGTTCCTGCCAGTGGCTGGTGGGTGGGGGAAGTGGGGAGTGGTCAGTCAAACGGTACAAAGTTTCAGCTATGCAGGAAGAATAGTTTCTGGACCTAACTGTACAGTATGTGTACTGTAGTTACTAACACCTTGCTGTATGCTTGATGTTTGCTGAGAGAGTAGATCATGAATATTCTCACCATACAGAAAAAAAGTGATAACTATGTGAGATAATGGATGTTATAATTAGCTTGATTGTGACAATCATTTCACAATGTCTACATGTATTGAATCATAATATTGTACACTCTAAAAGATAAAAATTAAAAATAGATATTTTTCCTTTATATGCTGTGTCAAATAGAAAACAATAGCCATAAGGAAAATTTCTCATTTTAGTAGATTTACAGTGTACTTTTATTAAAAAACTGAACTTTGATGCAGACATAGATAATGGATTTGTGGACATGGCAGGAGACAAACTGGAATAGTAACACTGACATATATACACTACCATGTGTGAAATAGATAGCTAATGGGAAGCTGCTATATAACACAGGAGCTCAGCCCAGTGACCTGTGATGACCCAGAGGAGTGGGATACAGGGGTGTTGGTGGGACGGATGCTCAACAGGGAGGGGATATATTTATGCTATGGCTGTTTCACATTGTTGTATGACAGACACCAAAACAACATTGTACAGCAATTTTCCTCCCATTAAAAAATAAATTTAAAAAAAGTATACCAGTATACCAAAGTATACCAAGAAATAAATCATTCTGAATTTTGCCCACAAAAAAGTTGGACACTGACAAGCTGAACATACTGTAGATGAATTTCTGCCTTATTTATGGGGACTCTGTACTTATCTTTCTGAATCTCTCAGTATGAAAACATCACTCCTGGCAAATTTTAAGCTCAAAACGTTGGCATGCATTCCTGCTAAAACATTCTGTTTTGGGCTCCTCGGAGCATCTGAAGCCCCTGACCTGGCTTTTGACAGACCGTGGCCCAAGGAAGTGAACAAAATAGTAGTAAGAAAGCTTCATAATTAGACTAATCTCATAATTAGACTAATCTCAATCCGCATAGTTTTATAAAGGTTTGTGAACTTTAAGACCAAGAGGTAGGGTTTTAAATCCACACTTTTTGAGACAGGACCTGCTAAATGAATAAATTAATATTATGTATCAACAATATCCTGGGGAACCTATAAGCATTCTATAAGCACTCAACTAGAAACATTTTGATATTCTAATTATAAATAATTCTTGTTTAATTAAGTAGCTTAGTTCATTTTTATATATGCACTTGAAAGTAATTTTTAAAAGATTTTTCAGGATTTAGGTTTCCACAATATCCCAAATATTGGGTTTTTTTCCTACTTTAGATATTGTAAATATAACAATATTCAAGCACATGTCAAATATTGTCAGACCTAGAAAATATCAATATTGTACTTGGACGACTCACTTTCACTAATACCTACAGTATCAAGCCTTGATCCATCCTCTTTTTTTCTCACAAGCACATCACTTTGATAGACTAAACCACTCTAGGACTCCCCCCTAGACTTCTAAGCTCCTTGACATGGTGGTTCCACTAGCTTTGAAGTTCTTCACTCACTGTGCTCTGACTCCAAACACAGCTCCTTGGACAGTAAAAGCTCAGCCATATGTCACCATGTGCACTTAACTCAGATTGCCTTACTTATATAGAAGACAGTTTTACTATCTACTTATACTGCTTCTTTTTCTTAATTGAAACCTGCATTTATGTCAAACACCCAACTAAGATTTTGCATATTGTCTGTTTTGTCCATAAGAATGTGAGCACAGTGAAGGCAAAGTCTTAGCCTTATTCATTATACATTATACAATCTTATACAATTATTCATTATATAGTCTTCAGGGCACAGAACAGAACCCAGCACGTAGTGGGCACTGAATAAATATCTGTTCCAAAAACAAATGACTGAATTGAAGAAATGTGCCAAGAAACTGAATTGGGCCTTTTGTTCAAGGTAAAAGATTCCCAGCAGATGGTCTCTGTTTTAAGTGGTTTGGTTCAAACTATACCAGAGTAGGTAAAATAAAGTAGTGGACTTCTAAAATATCTGACCAAGTCATTTTCTCACTAAGAGAATACTTCTGGAGCCTCGCCTTAGTTAATCTGGACCCTGCCAGGAAGGTGCACATGGAAACAAGGCCTTCCCCACGATGTCCTAGAATGATGAAGGCCTTAAACGTCCTCAGGTATGTAGGAGTGGGCTTATAGAATGAAGCAGCCTATGCTTAATGAGTTATTCATGATTCAGCTAAAGATATCCTGTCTCCAAGGTTTTCTACTTATGGAAGCATCCAGAATTCTGCTTCCTCTGAGGATGTAGAAAACCTTAAGAAAACATTGCTCCCATCCTAGAAAAGAAAAGATATCTGAATATATTTCAAAATTATCATTTAAAAAACCCTTTTATTCCTCTTGTTTTCTCATTTTTTTCCTCTCTGAGCTGAGGTCACAAAACAAATCAGGGGAACTGAATTCTAAAAGGGTTCTAGAGAGAGATGACAACCTCTTTTACCATCATTAGAACATAGGAGAAGAAGGGGCATCCCTATGGGCTGATGAGAAGGAAACAACCACATTACTCACAATTCTTAGTCTCCCCTGGTGGCTCAGTGGTAAAGAACTCACCTGCCAATGCAGGAGACATGGGTTCAATCCCAGGGTCTAGAAGATCTCCTGGAGAAGGAAATGGCAACACACTGCAGTCTTCTTGCCTGCGTGGTCCCATGGACAGAGGAGCCTGGTGGGTTACAGTCCAAGTGTGGCAAAAGAGTCAGACACAACTTAGTGACTGAACAACAAGAAGCACATGTGGGCTAGCATCACCCTTTAGCATCTTTGAGAGTCTCAGGTGAAGGGGAGTTCTCACTTAGTTGCTCTCTCTTTTGCACAGGCCTCCACCTGTCGGGGAAAAGGCCTGAAAAATTGCCCAGGGGCTCAGGTACTCAGGGTCAAGCAGTGGTTGAGGGAGCAGCGGCTATTCCAGAAAAAGGGCACCCATATCCGAGACACATGTGAGGCACCTGGTGGTCAGCTCTAGACCCTTCACTGGAAGAAGCTGAAAGGTGGGAAGGACAGGAAAACCTCCAACTTCCTGATGAAAGTGTGAGAGCGAAGGCAGGCTATGGCTGAGGGTGGGTGGGTGGGTGGGGACACTGTAAGGCTGCCCTGACCCACTGCACACTGATGCCAGGCAGCAGACCCCGAAGGACATGAGCAGAGTTTGGTTGCCAAGGAAAAATGCAAGAGCAAGAAACCAAATATGCTCTAATCCTGGACTGAGTGAAGAGGTTATCTGCTACCTGTGAGGCTCAGGTACAAGGTCTGCCTAAGGCTGGTGGTGGAGAACCAACAACCCCCTCTGCCTGCTCACGCAGAGAGCCCTGATCTGGGTAACGGCTGCAAGAGTCCGCAAGAGGACGGTGGACGGAACAGGCTTCAGGGGCACATGTGCAGGGACGGTTAATGTCTAGGGGTGGAGGCCGTACTGACAACTATCTGCTGGTGGCCCCAGTCTCTCATCTCTCTTTAAGTGTAAAACACCAGCAGTTTCCCAATGGAAGAATTGAAGCTCATGGGGCCTGGAGGTAAGGAGGCAACTTTATGCCGATGAATTTGACAAGTGAAATTAATTCCTTGAAATGCGTATATTAACAAAGCTCATACAAGAAAAAATAGACTACCTGAAAGCTTTATATTTATTTGAGAAACAAAATTAATTAACAACCTTCCCTGTAAGGAAACTCAGACCCAAATAGCTTTGCTAGGAAATTCTATCAAACATATAAGGAAGAGATCATATCAATTCTACAGAAACTCTTTCAGAAAGGAGAAGAGATAAATCAAGTCCAGAACATTTTTTTGAGGCCAGTACAAAATAAGATAAAAAGATATAGAGCACATCTCTTGTGAACACAGATGTGAACATTCTTCACAAAACAGTAGCATGTTGAATCCACTAATATGTTAAAACAGCAATATTGAGTTCCACTATCTTCTGCCATTTTTCAGGCAACTTCATAATTTCATCTTCCCAAAACTTTTTATCTTTTTGAACAAAGAACTGTCCCAGGTGCCTTTGACAGTCTTCCAGGGAGTTGAAATTTTTTACATTAAAAGAATTTTGTAAAGACCAAAATAAAGGGAAATTTGAAGGTGCAATATCTGGTGAATACAGAGGATCAATCAGAATTTTCCATCCAAGCTATAAGCAGTGTTTGCCTGGTCATCAAAGAAACGTGGGTTCTTGTATTATTCTGATGGAAGATTATATATTTTCTGTTGACTTATTCTGGACACTTTTCATTGAAAGCTGCTTTCAGTTGATCTCATGGGGAGCAGTATTTGCTGGAATCAATCCTTTGGTTTTTCAGAAGAAGCTCATAATGGAGGACTCCCTTCCAATCCCACCCAAACACAAGATTACTTTCTTTGAATGATGACCATCCTTCAATGTGGTTGGTTGGTTCATTTTGCTTGGCCCACAATCTCTTCTGTTCAACATTATTGTGCCTTTTCATCACTTATCACAATTTGTTTTAAAAATGGAATGCTTTCATTACTTTTAATTAGAGAATCACATGTGAAAATAAGGTCAAGAAGGTATTTTTTTTTCCACTTAGCTTATGTGGAACCCAAACATCAAAGCACTTAACACAAGCAAGCTGGCGCAAGTGATTTTCAGTGCTTGATTTGCATATTTTGAGCATGTCGGCTACCTCTCACATGGTATAACATTGATTGTTCTCAATTAACGTCTCTGTTTGATCGCTATCAACATCAATTGGTCTACTGAACCGTGGAGCACCTTCCAGTGAGAAATCTCCAGCCCAAAGTTTGATCAGTCTCAGCACTTTCTCTATATGCTGCACAACTCTGTTTTGTGTTTCAGTTACATTTTTACCTTTCTTGAAATAATAAAATTGCTTCTTGAAAACAAAATTGTTTCAAATGGAGTTAAAGACAACTGGAGCCATCTTACAGAAAAAAAAATGAACAAATATTTTCACCAACCCATTATATCAAGACCAAATAGTATTTTCCCCAAAATATGAAGCAGCTTCAGTAGTCTAAAATCAACCAAGGTAATTCATCAAACCAACAGACCAAAAGAAAAAAAAAAAATCAACAGATCCAGAGAAGGCATTTGACAAGAAATCAACATCAATTAATGATCAAATCTCTTAGCAAATTAACAATAAAGAGAACTTGCTTTAAAAAATTGATTAAAGAAAGCTAGTAAAAACCTACAGCCCACAACATATAGATATGGTGATAGATAGAAAACTTTCTTATTTCAAATTTAGCATTTTGTGAGAGGTCTGAGCTGGTACAATAAGACAGAAAAATGAAGAAAAGGCATGTTGATGGGAAAGGAAGAAGTACATATAAAATTCTGAGAACAAACAAAAAGTTATCATAGTTAGCAAATAACTTTGGCAAGGTTAGGAAATTTAAATTATCGTATCAAAATGAATTATATTTCTACATATCCGATGGCTTTTGCTCTTATTTTTCTTTACCACCCTGTGTGTTTCGTTGTTGTTGCTTTTTGTTTTCCCTTTTTCCTTTATTTGTTTGAGAGTTCCTTTTGATTATTTTCCTCTTTTCCTAGTTTATCAATTTGATCACTTAGTATATTTGCTGTGAAGCTTTCTAATACGGTTGTGCTGTTTTGTGCTCAGTCAAGTCCAGCTATTTGCGACCCTGTGGACTGTAGCCCGCCAGGCTCCTCTGTCCATAGGATTCTCCAGGCAAGAATACTGGAGTGGGCTGCCATTTCCTCCTCCGGGGGGGGTCTTGTATTAAGAGTTTTGATTATCAGCTTCCAAGAGGCTGACTCTTTTTGCACGGCAAGATCATCTTTTTATTGTTTTTGTCTTATATATTGTTATTTATAAAGTTTATATTTTAAAGAGTTATCAACTATTAAGCTGACCCATATGAAAGCAGTGATGCTTGATTATTTTTTAATCTATAAAAATGACTATTTCATATCATTCAGTCTTATATGTGATGAATTTTGGGGTCTGTTTCATTAGTATAATAAAAATGTTTTCAGTGTTAGTATGCAGCTCCTTCATTGCAGGTGAATTCTTTACTGCTGAGCCAGAGGGGAAGCCCATAGATAAATTGACATGAATCAGCCATGGGTGTACATGTGTTCCCCATCCTGAACCCCCTCCCACCTCCCTCCCCATCCCTCAGGATCATCCCAGTGCACCAGCCCTGGGCACTTGTCTCATGCATCGAACCTGGACTGGCAATCTGTTTCACATATGATAATGTATATGTTTCAATGCTGTTCTGTCAAATCATCCCACCCTGGCCTTCTCCCACAGAGTCCAAAAGACTGTTCTTTACTTCTGTGTCTCTTTTGCTGTCTTGCATATAGAGCCATTGTTACCATCTTTCTAAATTCCATATATAAAAAGCATCAATTTTTTAGGACTCAGCCTTCTTTATGGTCCAGCTCTCACATCCATTCATGGCTACTGGAAAAACCTTAGCTTTGACTATATGGATGTTTGTCGGCAAAGTGATGTCTCTACTTTTTAATACACTGTCTAAGTTTGTTATAGTTATTCTCCCAGGGGGCAAGCTTCTTTTGATTTCTTGGTTGCAGTCACTGTCCACATTTTGGAGCCCAAGAAAATGAAGTCTGACACTGTTTCCAGTTAATACAAGACCCCCCCCCCAATATTGTAAAGTAATCAGCCTCCAATTAAAATAAATAAATTTTAAAAATAAAAACATCAAAAAAAATTGATGCTTTTGAACTGTAGTGTTGGAGAAGACTCGTGAGATTCCCTTTTGGGCAAGAAGATCAAACCGGTCAATCCTAAAGGAAATCAGTCCTGAATATTCATTGAAAGGACTGATGTTGAAGCTGAATCTCCAATGCCTTGGCCACCTGATGCAAAGAACCAACTCACTGGAAAAGAATCTGATGCTGGGAAAGATTGAGGGACGTGGGAGAAAGGAGAAATGGAGGATGAGATGGTTGGATGGCATCGCTGGCTCAATGGACATGAGTTTGAGCAAACTCCAGGAGGTGGTGAAGGACAGGGAAGCTGGTGTGTTGCAGTCCATGGGGTCACAAAATGTCGGACATGACTTAGCAGCTGAACAACAACAACTTAACAATGAGTTTTTTTAAACTATGTACTTTATTAGTAGCTGGTGACATAAAATAGATTACAAATAGCATGAGCATATGTACTAAATATATATACTTCTTTTTAAATTATATTTATTGAAGGATAATTGCTCTACAGAATTTTGTTTTCTGTCAGACCTCAACACGAATCAGCCACAGGTATATACTCGTCTCCTCCCTCCTGAACCTGCCTCCCCTCCTTCCCCACCCCACCCCAGTGAACTGTCTTGTGAATGTCAGCTGGCTGCTGCTTGTTAAGGGAGCCGTGCACAGGGTGACTGGGGCAGGGATGGAGGCAGGTGCGATGTAGCTGCCACCTCTGCTAAGGGCTCCACCCGCAGACATCAGGAGCTGGTGCTGAGCCTGCAATAAGTCATCACACCCTGGGGGACCAGCGGTCCCCTGGTCTTCCCACTGTAATCACTGGATGACATTGGATGCCTTTGATCATAGACGAGGCAGAGACATGTCTTCAGAGCTGACGTTCCTGATAAGCATTTGTCTTTCCCAGCTACCTTATCCCTCTGTTAGAGCCTTTATTCATGAACTTGCAAAAAACCCAATGCACTGTTCCTTTTATTCCCCATAACATTGTTCCACTCAAGGGATTCATTTCACTACAACTGAACCTGAACTCCTGGAATTCAGTGTTTTCACTCCTCATTCTACTTCTCTGAGACTTCAGTCCAGCAGAATGATGGAATGACCCAAAGAAGAGTCAGTTATACTCCCAGCTGGGACATCACACCCTGCAGAGTTGTTATGTTTTGCCACAGAATATGGTATATTCATATATTCCTTAATCCAGGATCAAGTATAAGCTCCTATTCCACAATGGCCAGAATTAACACATCCAGGAACAAAAAGTGGAAGTATTTTTACTACTAGTAATCTACATGTAGAGGTTTTGCCTCCTGTTTTTGCACTCTTGATCTCTGCTGATTCAGAGAAACACTTTCTTCAGTAGACACAATAAAGGTCCCAGCAAATTGGAAGCGAAATGTAATGTGAGACAGTGTAAATCATACGTAACATGATGGGCAATGGGACAACTCTCATAGGTAAATTTTCTTGCTATATCTATTCTCTTAAAAGTTAAAGATTTAGGCTAGTGGACAGCAAAGGATGACTTGCAGATTGCCCTGGCCTCTCTACATCTTTTCATGACATTGTCAGCTGCTAGTTCTGCTGTGTCCCATTCGCTCCTCATTCCCAGCACCTGTCCCACAGAAAGCAGCCCAACTCCCATCAATTTCTGCAACTTTTAAGTAACAAAATCTCAGTCCAGGGGGCTGAAACTCAATGGTCTCACTCCACTCATCAGCTATTTCCCAGGGCAGTCACCCTCAAACTGAAAACTTGCTCAATAAGCCCCTGGGATTTTTCAGTTATGGAGGTTTCGGACCCCCAAGTTAGACAAGAAAGACTGTCTAAGAGCAAGATGTAAGCTCCAGACTTTGAATTTGAGTACTTTTGAATTTCACCTCAAACTCTCAGAGCTGCCCTAGGGGTGTCAGGTTCTACTGCTTTGATTCCACAATGTCTCGTCGATTCTTCTTTTCCTTGAAGTTTCAGCATTCTTCCAACCTGACTGACTTGCCTAAATAAGCAGGTGCCCATGATGCTGAATTCCTTCCACTCACAGTTACCAGCTTGAGGCCAGAGTAGACATAATCAACACAGCCTTCCACCCAAGTCTTTCCCTTTGTGATAACAGTGACATTGCACATCCCACGTGCTGCTTCTTGGCTTTGGAAGCTTTTCACAGGAGAATGGTAATTCAACCTTGGTTTTAAGGGATCTCTCTAGTCTGGTTGTCAAACAGTGAAAACAGAGCAGAATTTTGATTGACATTGTAACAGGACTTTGGAAAATAGAGTTCATGAACCATACATGTCTTCCAGGGAGACCAGAGGTGAATGGGTACACATAGGATTCTGTTCAGTTCAGTAGCCCCGTCGTGTCTGACTCTTTGTGACACCATGGACTGCAGCACACCAGGCTTCCCTGTCCATCGCCAACTGCCAGAGCTTGCTCAAACTCATGTCCATTGAGTAGGTGATGCCATCCAACCATCTCATCCTCTGTTGTCCCCTTCTCCTCCTGCCCTCAATCTTTCCCAGCATCAGGGACTTTTCCAATGAGTCAGTTCTTCACATCAGGTGGCCAAAGTATTGGAGTTTCAGCTTCAGCATCAGTCCTTCCAATGAATATTCAGGACTGACTTCCTTTAGGATCGACTGGTTGGATCTCCTTGCTGTCTAAGGGACTGTTACAAGACCTCAAGTCACACTGACTCACACATACATGGGCTTTAAGACAGCTGTTTTCTCCACAAGTCATCTATCCTTATTATTTGTTTCTAAATTCCTTGTTTCATTCTGAATATTTAAAATTGAAGTCTGTATAATGGGCTCCAGTTTCATCCATCTCATTAGAACTGATTCAAATGAATTCTTTTTAATGGCTGAGTAATATTCCATAGTGTATATGTACCATAGCTTCCTTATCCATTCGTCTGCTGATGGGCATCTAGGTTGCTTCCATGTCCTGACTATTATAAACAGTGCTGCTTCATGTCAATGTATGGCAAAAACCACTACAATATTGTAAAGTAATTAGCCTCCAACTAATAAAAATAAATGAAAAATAAGATAAAATTGAAGTCTGATTCCTAGGTGATTGGTGCTTTTGTATGCTAAGTTGCTTCAGTCATATTCGATTGGTTAAGTCACTACAAATAATTAAGTGCTGGACTGAGTCTAGAACACTTTAGAACAGGGAACGACCTCTGACATCTTCCTGCAAGTGACACTTTAACCCTCCCTTGACTAGGATGAGGGGGAGGGAAGGAAGGAATTCAGGGAGGGAGATGCAAGGTGAACAAAGGCAAAAAAGAAGGCAACAAATCCCAATTAGTGGGCATGGATCAGCTTAAGCTGCGTGTAGGCGAGGATTTATCTGAGAAAATATTGATGTGAAACATAACTTAAATTTTTTGCTATTCTTCTATTTCGTTCTCCAAGTTCACCACAAATGAAGGCATTTTTAGCTTTATTTTTCTCTCTTAACTCTTGACAGATCCTTTCTCTATATCCTATTTCTTAACACTCTGACCTCTGATGGTATAAGATTTCTACTAGTTGTTCCTCATCCATCAGCTAACCTTTAATCTATAATAATATACTGTTTAGTCTTGCATTTTTGTTTAAGTTTATGTATTATTTATTAATATTATTCTCTGTATTTGTCTTTTAGCTCAATATTTTGTTCCTGAGATTTCTCAATGCCATTGTATGTAACTGAAATACATTAATTTTAATTACCCTGTAGTACTTTATTGTATGACTATACTATAGTGTGTCCTTTTTACTTTCAAAGTTACTCATGCTGTTTATACTTTTTTTAAAAAATTAATACCTTTTTATCACAGAGAGTACTTCTGTGAATTTTCTGCTTTTGTTTGTTTACAAGTGCAGTTTCACTAGCTTCTATTTTATAGGTGCCTCAGGTTGTAGGGTATCATCAACTATAGCAGATATGCAGATATAGCAGATATGCCAAATTATATTCCAAAATTCATATAACAATTGCAGATGTAGAACATAAGTGCTCTATGCAGAGCACCACATTCTCTTCGATACTTAATATTTTCAGGCAATTTTCCACCTTTTAGAAACACTTTCTAAATAAAATTTTGCTTTATAGAGTCTCTCTGTTTTATTTCCCATAGCCTTAATTTGTGCCTTTACATGAATTATTTCCTTCAGTTCATTCATTTACATCATTTATTCATTTTAAATATATGCAATATAAATATCTCTAAATACTATTCTAGCTGGACACACATTTAGCTATTTATTAGTTGTATTATCACTTTCACTATTTTCTGGTTTTCATTGATTTCTCCCTTCATCTATGAGTTTTTAAAAGCATATTTCTTAATTTCATACATATAATGTTTTTCTAGATTTGTTTATCTAATTTATTACTACTGTTGTTGTGTTTTAGTCAAAGAACATGGCCTGTAAGACATAAATTGTCTGAAATGTGTTCTGACTTTTCTTTGGAGCCTAGAAAGTAGAAAGATTCTCTAAATATTCTACACAATATCCTAAGTGTGCTGAAATAGAGTGTGTATTATGCAGTTGTTTCAGTCCAAGATTCTTTTATTATCTCTCTGCATTTGAAGAAACTTTTAAATTAAGATATGTAGTCTTCAAATCCTTACTTATTTTTTATTTATTTGACCTATTAATTCCTGAGAAAGTTATGTTAAAATCTCTGCTGTGATTATGAAGTTAATTGTTTCTTCCTGTTTTCCTGTATATTTGCTTTATTCATTTAGGAGCTATATTATTAAGTATTTAATTTTTTAAAGCTTCCATAAATGAAGTTTTTGCTTAAAGAATTTTTACTGAAATATGATTGGTTTAAAATGTTGTATTGTGCTTAGTCACTTAGTCACGTCCGACTCTGCAGCCCTTTGGACTGTAGTCTGCCAGGGTTCTCTGTCCATGGAATTTTTCAGGCAAGAATATTGGAGCGGATTGCCATTTCCTCCTCCATGGGATCTTCCCAAGCCAGAGATATAACTCTCATCTCCCGTGTCTCTTGCATTGCAGGCAGATTCTTAAACCTCTGAGCCACCAGGAAATCCCACTATGCTGTGTTAGCTTTTGGTATGCAGCAAAGTGATTCTTTTTCAGATTCTTTTCCATTATAGGTTATTACAAGATATCAAATATAGTTCCCTGTGCTACATTGTATGTCCATTTTTTTCATTTATTTTTATTAGTTGGAAGTTAATTACTTTACAACATTGCAGTGGTTTTTGTCATCCATGTTTTATATATAGTAGTTTGCATGTGTTAATCCCAAACTCTTAATTTAAACCTCTCTCCCTTTCCCCTTGGGTAAACTTAAGTTTGTTTTCTATCTCTGTGGACCTGTTTCTGTCAAGTTCATTTGTATCTTATTTTTATTCCACATGTAAGTGATATCATATGATATCTGTCTTTCTCTATCTGCCTTACTTCACTTAGTATGATAATCTCCAGGTACATCCAAGTTTCTGCAAATGGCATTATTTCATATAATAATGAAATACTATTATTTCATTATTTTTATGGGTGTGTAGTAATATTCTATTGTATGTGTGTATATATATATGACTGAAGAGACTGAGCGCATATATATATCTTTGAGTATGCTGCTGCTAAGTCGCTTCAGTCATGTCTGACTCTGTGCGACCCCATAGACAGCAGCCCACCAGGTTCCCCCATCCCTGGGATTCTCCAGCCAAGAACACTGGAGTGGGTTGCCATTTCCTTCTCCAATGCATGAAAGTGAAAAGGGAAAGTGAAGTGCTCAGTTGTGTCCGACTCTTAGTGACCCCATGGACTGCAGCCTACCAGGCTCCTCCGCCCATGGGATTTTCCAGACAAGAGTACTGGAGTGGGTTGCCATTGCCTTCTCCAATCTTTGAGTATATATATCAGTCAGTCAGTCAGTTCAGTTGCTCAGTTGTGTCCGACTCTTTGCGACCCCATGAATTGCAGCACACCAGGCCTCCCTATCCATCACCAACCTCCGGAGTTTACTCAAACTCATGCCCATCGAGTCGGTGATGCCATCCAACCATCTCATCCTCTATTGTCCCCTTCTCCTCCTGCCCCCAATCCCTCCCAGCATCAGGGTCTTTTCCAATGAGTCAACTCTTCTCATGAGGTGGCCAAAGTATTGGAGTTTCAGCTTCAGCATCAGTCCTTCCAATGAACACCCAGGACTGATCTCCTTTAGGATGGACTGGTTGGATCTCCCTGCAGTCCAAGGGACTCTCAAGAGTCTTCTCCAACACCACAGTTCAAAAGAATCAATTTTTCTGTGCTCAACTTTCCTCAAGTCCAACTCTCACATCCATACATGACCACTGGAAAAACCACAGTCTTGATCAGACAGACCTTTGTTGGCAAAGTAATATCTCTGCTTTTCAATATGCTATCTAGGTTGTTCATAACTTTTCTTCCAAGGAGAAAATGTCTTTTAATTTCATGGCTGCAATCACCATCTGCAGTGATTTTGGAGCCCAAAAAACTAAAGTCTGACACTGTTTCCTCTGTCTTCCCATCTATTTCCCATGAAGTGATGGGACCAGATGCCATGATCTTAGTTTTCTGAATGTTGAGCTTTAAGCCAACTTTTTCACTCTCCTCTTTCACTTTCATCAAAAGGCTTTTTAGTTCCTCTTCACTTTCTGCCATAAGGATGGTGTCATCTGCATATCTGAGGTTATTGATATTTCCCCCTGCAATCTCGATTCCAGCTTGTGCTTCTTCCTGCCCAGCATTTCTCATGATTTACTCTGCATATAAGTTAAATAAGCAGGGTGACAATATACAGCCTTGACGTACTCCTTTTCCTATTTGGAACCAGTCCGTTGTTCCATGTCCAGTTCTAAATGTTGCTTCCTGACCTGCATACAGGTTTCTCAAGAGACAGGTCAGGTGATCTGGTATTACCATCTCTTTTAGAATTCTCCACAGTTTATTGTGATCCACACAGTCAAAGGCTTTGGCATAGTCAATAAAGCAGAAATAGATGTTTTTCTGGAACTCTCTTGCTTTTTCAATGATCCAGAGGATGTTGGCAATTTGATCTCTTGTCCCTCTGCCTTTTCTAAAACCAGCTTGAACATCTGGAAGTTCATGATTCACATATTGCTGAAGCCTGGCTTGGAAAATTTTGAGCATTACATTACTAGCGTGTGAGATGAGTGCAATGGTGCAGTAGTTTGAGCATTCTTTGGGATTGTCTTTCTTTGGGATTGGAATGAAAACTGACCTTTTCCAGTCCTGTGGCCACTGCTGAGTTTTCCAAATTTGCTGGCATATTGAGTGCAGCACTTTCAGAGCATCACATTTCACATTTCACAGGATTTGAAACAGCTCAACTGGAATTTCATCACATCCACTAGCTTTGAGTATATATATATAT
The DNA here is from genome assembly GCF_023699985.2 of Odocoileus virginianus. Classification (NCBI taxonomy): domain Eukaryota; kingdom Metazoa; phylum Chordata; class Mammalia; order Artiodactyla; family Cervidae; genus Odocoileus; species Odocoileus virginianus. The sequence goes on from NC_069692.1 coordinate 47,366,469, forward strand.
ATATATATATAAAAGATATATTTGTATGTATATATATATATATGATATATATATAAAAGATATATTTGTATGTATATATATATATATGATATATATGTATATATGTCTTCACTATTATAAATAATGCTGCAATGAACATTGGGGCAGATGTATCTTTTGAATTGGTTTGTGTCTTTTCTGGATATATGAATTTTCAATAACAGGTTATATTTTAGCCATTTTTTGTTTATACTTGACTATTCTTAATTGAGAATGAAAACACACAAAGTAATCTCACTAAGCATTTTAATATATATTCAGTTTATGAAATATATTGAAAAGATATGCCAAAACAAAGCTAAAATTTAAAAAATATATATGTTGAAGGTATTTCATGTCCAAAGATTATCAAAGGACACTATACTATTTTGTTATTGCATTTAAGATATTATTTTATCTATAAACATTTTATAAACATGATATCACTGACTCAATGGACATGAGTTTAAGCAGGATCCAGGAGTTGGTGATAAACAGGGTAGCCTGGCGTGCTGATGTCCACGGGGTCACAAAGAGTCAGACATGACTGTGTGACTGTACTGGACTGATAAGCATTTATTTACATAGGAATTATAAGCTATTTGCTTAATTAACAGTAATAGGCAAAATATATGTAATACAGAAACTAATTCATTTATTCAACAATTAAAATATTCATTTAATGTCTTTTGAGCTCCTTGTTGTAGTAATACAGCAGTTAAAGAGGCCAAGTCCCTGCTTTTCTGGAGATTTTACTCTTGCAGGCGATTAGAAACAACAAAAAAATTAATAGATTTGCAAGCACATGTCTATATTATCAGCAACTAACTTGATGAACATGAGTTTGATCAAGCTCTGGGAGTTGGTGATGGACAGGGAAGCCTGGCATGCTCCAGTCCATGGGGTCACAAAGAGTTGGACACGACTGAGTGACTGAACTGAACTGAGGCCTAGTCAAGGGGGAGAAGACTTCCCAGTAAGATCACTCACAATATTACAACCGAGAGCTAGGCACCATCTCTCATATGTTACGAAGATGCTGTCATGACCCAGAGGTAAGACTCTGGCTAGAGGCTGATCACTCCATGGCAAATAGATGGGGAAACAATGGAAACAGTGACAGACTTTATTTTCTAGGGCTCCAAAATCACTGCAGATGGTGACTTCAGCCATGAAATTAAAAGACGCTTGCTCCTTTGAAGAAAAGTTACGCGTATTAAAAAGTAGAGACATTACTTTGCCAAAAAAGGTCCGTCTAGTCAAAGCTATGGTTGTCCCAGTAGTCATGTATGGATGTGAGAGTTGGACCATAAAGAAAGCTGAGCACCAAAGTATTGGTGCTTTTGAACTGTGGCGTTGCAGAAGACTCTTGAACGTCCCTTGGACTGCAAGGAGATCCAACCAGTCCATCCTAAAGGAAATCAGTCCTGAATATTCATTGGAAAGACTGATGCTGAAGCTGAAACTCCAATACTTTGGCCACCTGATGCAAAGAGTTGACTCACTAGAAAAGACCCTGATGCTGGGAAAGATTGAAGGCGGGAGAAAAGGACAACAGAGGATGAGGTGGTTGGATGGCATCACTGACTTGATGAACATGAGTTTGAGCAAGCTCTTGGAGTTGGTGATGGACAGGAAAACCTGGTGTGCTGCAGCCCATGGGGTTGCAATGAGTCGGACGTGACTGAGTGACAGAACTTAGAGGCTGATCATTCTCCTTCTTGTGCAACCATGTAGCCACCATTCCACCCATTCCTGTCTCAGGGCTTGCACACTTCAGGACACTCTATACCCCCCAAAAAAGCCCATGCAGGGCCGCATAGCAGGCACCCAGGGTCAGCTTCCACATCCCAGAATCTGCTGAAGTTTGTCAAACTCTCCAATGCTAACCTGTTTACCCTGTATCACCTGTTCTTCCCACAGAAACCACATAAAAGCACATCCCGACGGATGTCTCTCCTTGTGCCTGTGACCAACCCCAGTGGCATGCAACCCGAGAAGCTGTGCTCTCCCAGAGAATGTGCCATAAATGTGACAGTCTCTCTGCCTTATCTCTAGGTCTGGGTTCAGTCACACTACACCTCGCACAAGGTGATATGGTGCAGATACCATATTATCTATGCAACATTTTCATGTGTGGGAAAACCCTTCAACTCTCTGATCCCTGCCTCCAATGAACTCCATATTCTTATAACAGGTTAACAACTCATGTAATTGAATCTAAAACTTAGTGCACAAAGAATTGTAACATAAAAGGATTATGACTTGCCAGGCTCCTTTGTCCATGGAATTCTCCAGGCAAGAATACTGGCGGCTGCTGCTAAGTTGCTTCAGTCGTATCCGACTCTGTGTGACCCCATAGATGGCAGCCCACCAAGCTCCGCCATCCCTGGGATTCTCCAGGCAAGAACACTGGAGCGGGTTGTCATTCCCTTCCCCAGGAGGCCTTCCTGACCCAGGGATTGAACCTGGGTCTCTTGTATTGCAGGCAGAGTTTTTACCACCAGAGCCGCCAAGGAAGCGCAAATGAATTGTTATATTTGGGTAATATAATATGGTATTTAAAAAGATGTATAACTTTGAGTTACCAAGAAAAAAGGAGGTGGTTTAGTCTTAATCAATGAGAACATAGGGCTGTAAAACAGGAAAGTATTTTGAAAAGAAAGCAATAATTAAATGTGAGCAATTGTGTATCTTCCCTGCTAAGTGGTTGCCCACTCTCCCACAAAGCTCCAGCATGCCAAGATTACTTGTGAAAGTTGGACATGGTGTCTCTGTGGATAACTTCTCTGTATTCCCCACTTAGCTTTCTTTACCATCTTATAAATTCTCTGTCATCTTTGTACACCAAAACAATAGCTGTATAATTGACATTGTTTTGAAATGTGTATTTTTCAAATGCCAAAAACTAACTTTCCACAACTCTGACATTCAGCCTCTCTTCATTTTTAAGTGTTCTCCTCAATATATTTTTAAATATCCAGTTATTCTCTTTGAAGGATATATTTCAGGGTTAGATTTAGGAACACAAAAAATTCAGGGAATCATTGCAATCCAAGCCTAGGATGTTCTGATTTAGGACTTCTAAATCAGTCTTTTTATCTTGGGAAGCTGTAAATTAGTGTCAGGATTTACTTTAAGGTGAGTAATTCAGAGAGAAATGAGACAAATTTTGAAATAAACTGAGTTGGAGTCACGTTTAAATTTGCAGGATTCTTGGCCCAGAATTTCCATCTTTGGTGGTGGCCACCCACAGAGTTAATCCCCAAAGAGGGTTGAGGAGGAATCAGGGGTAGCCTCTAAACCTCCCCCTTCTTTCAAAGTCTACATGTCTTCTTTTGCTTCTGGAGAACTTTCATGTTATGAATTGTGGACACAGATGATCCATAAACCTGAAGGTGATGATGTTACTGGCCACCTCAGGGTAACTTGCAACATACTAATTCACGTTTAGAAAATGTGGAGTGCCAGGTACGTCATGCTGGTGGCTGGGAATAGGCCACCTCCTTAGGTTTCCTAAGTGTGTCTTATTATTACCTCATCTGTCAGGGTTGTTTGAATAAAGGGCAGGAACAGTGAATTCCTTCCAAGATGCGGATCCTGTTTTGTGGTGAACTCTTCATAAAGGATTTAAAGGACTTTTTGTAGACAAGTCCTGCTTCATATTACAATATTAGGAGCCTTCATGTGAATAGCTCATGGGTTTTCCAGAAGAGTCTTTTTTTAAAAAATGTCACATATATTTTATCAGTAACATTGGAGTTGCAGAAGTAATTACTGTTTTCTGTTTGTAAACTTGGGTAAGGACCATGCCTTACACCTTTCTATAATTGTCTCTTTTCACATCCTATTTCTAGTGCTATGTTTTATACATATCAGGTTTTTAACATGCATTTTTTGAATAAATCACACACTGATTTATTAATAAATCACACAATCAAAAATTACACTGAAGCTTTTCAGTAGCAATATTTTAGACTATTGAGCTTGTGCTTTGGCTTAAACATTATTCCATTTCTCAATGATTAATTCTTCAACTTCCTGAAGTTGAAAGGAAAAAACAATTTTGCACCCAATTCTAATTTTCAAACTTTTACCATAATTTAACATGTGAATTTCAGTTGACAGTTGGTTCCTGTTTTATATCCTGCTCATTGCAAGCTCTCTAAAAGGTGATATCCAAAAATACAGAATTCAATAAAAGATGCGTGAAAAATAAATGCCACTTGATTTCAGTATTTACTTTGTGATGGAATTCTCGCTTCTTATTTCTTGAAGCAGATTCTACTTTTCTAAATGTTGCTTTCCCAAAATAAACATGTAAACAACTAAATTAAGATGACAAATGTGCAGCTTGAGAGCTGGAGAAGCATGGAAAAATGAATGCTACAGTTTAGACACAAAGAGCTCAGTCTTGTGCTCAAAGAGGTGTGCGTAACTTCCAGACCCTTATTTCTGATGTGTCTTCCTACATTATGGGATTCTGTGATAACTCAGTTGGTGAAGGACCTGCCTGCAATGCAGGAGACCCTGATTCTATTCCTGGGTTAGGAAGATCTGTTGAAGAAGGGCTAGATGTGTATAGATGGATTCTCTTGAAGTGCAGACCTATTGCAAATATGCTAAAAATAAATTGGAAAATGTAATGTCTCCAGGTAAAAATCACAAACCAAAACCTTTTGATCATTTAAGACCTATATGTCTTCCCTGGTAGCTCGGATGGTAAAGAAACCTCCTGCAATGTGGGAGCCCCGAGTTCGATCCCTGGGTTGGGAAGATCTCCTGGAGAAGGGAATGATAATCCACTTCAGTATTCTGCCTGGAGAACTCAATGACAGAGGAGTTTGGTGGGCTACAGCCCATGGAGTGGCAAAGAGCCAGACATGACTGAGTGACTAAGTGCACGCACACACACACACACATACGTGTGTGTGTGTGTGTGTGTGTGTGTATATATATAAAATGTAGAAAAAATATAATAATAATAATATATATATATATAATGTAGAAAAAACGTGTGTATATGCACACACACACGCACACACGCGCACACACACACACACACACACACAGAGTCAGGCTGTGTCTTTACCAAAAAAGAAAAAGAAGTATCATTTCTGGGAAGCATTCTTATAGAGAAGATATATATTTTTGAGTCCTCGATCTCATATGGCTACTTTCTATTCCATCCTCATTAAAGAGTGTATCTGCCTGAATATATTATGCTAATATTGCCTTCTTAGAGTCCTGCTCTATCCATCAAAATTATTCTTCCCCTTTCACTCAAAATATTTGGGAAGAATATTCAAAGAATTGTCCAGGGCACAACAGGGGTGGATGGAGGGAATGAGGCAGCTCGGTGAGGTGGAAAAACTGTTTTCTAATATACTTTTCAATCTTTCATCATTTTCTAGAGCACTCACTTGAGACCCCAAAATTTTTCAAACCTCATATCAGCATGTAAAAGAATTATCTGAATTAAAACATATCTGCAAAATGCCTAGAATAGTAACTGTTCCATAGTAGACACTCAAGAAGTATTTAATGAATGAATAGACACTTGCAGAGTAGGTAAGTGGATAAAAATCATATCTGAATGGAAATGGAAAGTGTGTTTATTTGGATCATCCAGAATGATGGTGTCAGCAGAAATAATGAAGCTCTAATTCTCATTACTCTAGTTCTCAAAACTTGACACAAGCATTCTAAGTATACAGTTGTCCTCCCCCTTCTCTATTGGGGAGTGTGCTCCAAGACTCCAAAGGGATGTCTGAAACCATGGATAGCACCAAATCCCATCTATGCTGTGTATTTCCCTATATATACATACCTATGATAAAGTTTAATTTATGTTAGACACAAAAGGAGAGTAACAACAATGAAAGTGAAAGTGTTAGCCTCTCGGTTGTGTCCCGCTCTTTATAACCCCATGGACTGCAGCCCTCCAGGCTCCTCTGTCCATGCAATTCTCCAGGCAAGAACACTGGAGTGGGGAGCCATTCCCTTCTCCAGGGTATTCTCCCTGACCCAGGGAATCACATCTGGGTTTCCTGCATTGCAGGCAGATCCTTTACCATTAGAGCCTCCAGAGAAGCCAACGGTAGCTAATAATAAAGTAGAACAGCTATAGCAATCTAATATAATAAAAGTTTTGTGAATATGGTCTCTTTCTCAAAATATCTTACTGGACTCTACCCACTCTTCTCCTTGTGATGATGGAAGAGGATAAAATGCCAGTAGGATGAAATAATGTGAGTGAACGATGGAGGTGTTGTGAAGTAGTGATAATCTAACACTGACTGTCTGATGCTGTACGGGCCGTCACCTGCTTTGGGAGAGCCTGGGTCGTGGGACCATGATTATGTCAATTGTGGCGGATCCCTGAGAGGAATGACCTAAGATTTCCTCATGCTACTCAGAAAAGCACACAACTTAAAATGTATGAATTATATATTTCTGGAATTTTCCATTTAATATTTTTGAACTACAGTTGACTGCTGGTAACTGAATCTGCAGAAAGTGAAACCATATATAAGGAGGACTACTGTATTTTTCTTTTTGATACAACTTTTTGGGGAATTTGTGACAAAGTCACTAGCATATTAAGTCCTTTCCTCAGTGATAGGTTAATATTCCAGAATTCGGGAGCTTTAAAGAACTTTGCAAATCATGCTGCTCAAACTCCCCGTTTTACACACAAGAAAGTCAAGACCCAGGGTCTCAGTACTGAGTTCTAGAACCAATACTAACATGCACATATCCCAAGTAACAGTACTGAAATTCTTTATTGTCGTCTCAGGTCAACACAAAAACACAGAGACCACAATTAAAAGATATATTTAGAGGAAAAAGAATACAAAAATGGGATTCTGGAGCTCATCATTTTATAGATATATTCTATCACCTACAAAGTTTTATTTAAGGTTCCTGCTGAAATACAAGTCCAGGTTTTGCTTGGCAGTGGATCCAACTTAACAAAACGATGGGTGTGAATTAGGGCACTAATGATTTAATGCCTATGAATAACCAGAAGTGAAGAAAACATGTTATCCCAAAGCAGTGATGCTATCTCTGGCTCACAAATTATGCCTCATGGTCACCATTAGCTGGCCTACTCATGAGGATAGTAGGTTATGCATTGAGCAGTGATAAACATTAAAACTCACCTTTTCCAATCTGTTCAAATGATCCCCTCATATTGTAGACTACTGTGCCACTTCATCCTCTCCTTTTATAAAGACTGAAGACATCAGAGCTTACAATAAACTCAAAGTTTTAGCCAAAAGACATAGGTTTTCTCTCTCCCTTTAGTATTTTTTAAAAAATAATATTAGGTTCCTAATAGATGCTCATACATAGCGGAGTGAATGAACACAGATATCTAGGTCGAAACCACAAAGATGATTTTTGAAAGCTTCCTCTGATGACCAGAACACTCATATCCTATCAGACAATGTGGAAGAGACAGGAGTCAGCTTTTTAATGATGTTTCTGAGAACTAAGTGTACACTAACTGTGGACTGGGATCAAATTTGAAACACTGGCTTTCTGAGAAAATGCATAACACCCTACTTAAAATTTGATAACACCAAAAGACACTAATGAAAGAATAAAAAAGGGATAAATGCCTCCTGGATTGTCACACATCTGCTGGCTGAGTATTTTCAAGGTGTCAGTAGCTCAGCAATGCATAACTTGCTATCATCTGTTTTTCATCTTGAGTTCCAAGTAAGAGTTTTCCCAAACAATGAGTCTGCATCAGAAAAAGTAAAAGCAAAGGTAAGAAGTGTTATAGGCCTTCTCTCCAATAGACATCAATGAAGCTATAAATGTGATAAAAATCAGACTCACTCTTCTCATGCTTCCTTATAATATGATCTTGACTGTTGCCAAGAAGGGTATTGATAGATTGTTTCAGGGAAGATCCTTCCTGAGTCATATTTGCCCCAGTAAAGCAAAACACTTTATTTAAATAACTGTTTTCATAAAAAGATAATATAAGGCATGGTGTGCTGTCTTTTGGAGCACATACATACTCATAAATTACATTTTAAAAAATCTCTGCACCTGCATTAAAATTGCAATTTATGTGTGAGAAAATTCACTTTGTTAAAACTTACAAAAATGAAATTATAATTCTAACACATATAAAAATCAATGATCACTGCTATTTTTTACTAGTACTCAGCATTTTTTTATTGCAACATTATATTTTTTAAAAGTGGAAAGCCATGAAAGACGTGATAAAATTGAGAAAAAGAGTGTATCTGAAATTATTTTTAAAAATTGGTTACAGTAGAGAATTCTAAGGAAATTTAATGCCAAAATGATCATCAACACAAACATTTTTCTATGAATCAGAAAGCTATCTGACTGGGAAGTCTAAATACAAGACTAGGGGGAAGTAACAAGAGAAAAACTTCACATCAATGATTTACAAAGCATAAATTGACGCTGCTATTATCTGCTATAAAAATACACTGAAAGCTAAAATGAAATATCTCAGAGCAAGTGTGTAGAAGCAAAGATTAAATCTTCCTATAATGTAAAAGCAAGCTTCAAATATAAATGAGTCAGATCTTCTACTTCTAGTCAAGATGAAGTAAAAAGGATTAGAAAATTACCCTTCCCCCCTCACCCACCGGAAATGACCTCAACACCACCTAAAATATCTGAAAAAGAGTTCTCGCGCTGACACCAGATATCAAACAATAAAGAACAATGGACCTTGAGGGAAGGGAGGCAGATGAGAAGGTCCTGTAATTTCCTGAAATCACTTTCTTGAAAGAGTTTTCAAGATGCAGTTAAGGGAGGTTTAACCCAAGTGGAGTCTGACAGGCTCACTGAGTTTAGGATGTAGCACATAAAAGGATATAAGGCACATATTGCATTTTGTAGGATGAATAAGTGTCTGAATACTGGCCAACTTAGCTCATGCGTTAATATCAAGACAATCCTAGAGCAACCAGGCAAGTTATCCAGGCAAATTAACATGTCTTTATCCCTACTCAAAAATAAACCTCCCCTAAATTGTCAGTAGAGGATTAGATAGTATTACCAAGATATAGTAATACAAAACATTTCCTGAACCTGAACCACGAGTCAATGGATTAAATTGGTTTACCAAAGCCAAGCATGATTAAAGAAGGAAAGCAAGGGAGGGAGGGAATGACGAAGGAAGGAAAACACCGAGGCAGTGCATCATGAATTTCACAACAGGAAGGGTAAAGAAATTTATCCTCAAGAATCTCAAGTGTGGAACAAGTATGGATTACATAAAAAGGAATATAAAGTAGAATGACATCAGTTTTTTGGAGCCACACTGAGAAGCAAAAGGCTCTCACAATTCTGAATGAAGTAATTCTGCACACAATCAGAATCTTAATTAAAGAATGTGGCAGAAAAATAACAACACTTAGATTTCCCAGATATCAGGATCTTACTTCCCATGCATTTTTTCTCAGGAATCCACCCAAAGGGAGGGTGTGTGAGCTCTCAAAACAAGGAAGCTAACCAAGAAAAGAGGCCCTAGGAGCCAGGTGTCCAGAGATTCTACCCAGAGTCCAGGAAGAAGGGTGCTCTGGTGCTTGTGATGGGACATCCCAGAGTGACAGCTCTGAGCAGGCCTGGACTGCCACCCATTTACACTGAAGCAGATGACTCTGACCTCCAGGAGGGGAATGCTCTAGAAAAACAATTAAATGCAACATTCAATTTTATAGCAAACTGCCGTGGAAAGTAGTTAAAAACTATGGAAAGAATGAGTGATCATTATGAAACTAATCAAGTGACAAACAAGGTGTATGAACATCAGGATTAATAAAAATGTGTACAGGAAAAGAAATCCTGGTGTAATATTTGGCTGAGTACAGACAGCATGTGCATAGACATGGTGATTTAAACACAGAATATCGATTTACCCTTATAGGGAAGGCAGTGATGCAGGCAAGAGGTTGTTGGAAACTTAAGTCCTCCTGTCTTGTGAAATAAATAGGCCATAGTCAAACTTCACAAAGAAATAAAAAAGCAGAAATATGAAGGTAAATGTCAGAGAAAGAGCTACAGGAGTCGAGTGTGGTTGATTCTGACCAGGAAAATCAGGAGACAAGGCAAGGTTAGAGCACAAGCTTACTCTTTAGGACACAGGGCTTTTCAGTTGTGTGTGGGCATTAGCTTGGCAAACATCTTTTCTTTTTTCTTTTTCACTTAAACCATCTTTTAATTTAAAGTATGATTAATTTACAGTGTTGTGCTGGTTTCAAACAAAACTGTATGGCATGATTTCATTCTTTTTTATGGCTGAGAAATATCCTATTGAATATACGTACCACATCCTTAACGAAGAATTTTTAATTCAATTTCTCATTTCTTTGAGTCTTTCCAGTGTCCCTAGTTTGTTCTGGGAGATCTCTGATTCTCTTTTTTCTCTCAGAATCTGGGCTACCTATGAGCTGCTTGCTCTCTCACAGGGCTGAGTAAAAAGGCTCCATCCAGGGCAAGACATTTGAGAGTCCTCCAAGCAGAGGGCCTGAATCACACAGCTGTGGACATAAACCCTGCTGTTAACAAAGAATTCGTCATTATTCCTGATGGTTCTAAGTCTCACATTTTCCAGTTTTTTAAGTCTCACATTTCATTCTTTTAAAAATGACTTTCAATCTTTTATTTTTTATTTTTTTTTCCATTTTTTTTTTTCCATTTATTTTTATTAGTTGGAGGCTAATTACTTTACAACATTGCAGTGGTTTTTGTCATACATTGAAATGAATTAGCCATGGATTTACATGTATTAGATATTATTCAGCCATAAAAAATTTCCCTGGTGGTCAGTGATAATCTGCCTGCCAATGTAGGAAATACAGGAAACTCAGGTTTGATCCCTGGGTTAGGAAGATCCCCTGGAAGAGGAAATGGCAAACCACTCCAGTATTCTTGCCTGAATAATACCATGGACAGAAGGGCCTGGCAGGCTGTGGTCGGTGGAGTCACGAAGAGTCAGACACAACTGAGCGACTGAACAGGTACACATGCATAGCCATAAAACAGAATGAAATGAGACCATTTGCAGCAACATGGATCAGCCCTGAGGCTATTTATCATACTAAATGGAGTAAGTGACACAGAGAGACAAAAGTCATGATATCACTTGCATGTGGAATCAGATAACTTATTTACAGGAGTAGACCCACAGACTTAGAGCACAAACTTACGGTCACCAAAGTGGAAAGTGGGGGAGGGGGGCAAATTAGGAGTTTGAGAACGCATGCGCACTACTGTGTATGAAATAAACACCAACGATATGCTACATAGCGTAGGGAACTTGACTCAATGTTTTGCAACAACCTCTAGGAGAGAAAATAATCTGAAAAATAATAGATGTGTGTGTATAACTGAATCACTTTGCTGTATGCTGAAACTAACATAAACTTGTAAATCAATGATATTCCAATAAAAAACATCTCATTGAATGCATTAAATCTCTCAGTGTCACCTGCTTTAATCCTGGTGATCATACTGGGTGAGATCAGCTCTGGGGATAGAGGAGGCTGCAGGAGTTCTGTGTGACAGAAAGCGTGAGGGGAGAGGGAGGAAAGGAAGATTTCTGTCCACAGAGAAGCCACCTCCTTTTGGCTGTATTCAGCTATGTCTTATTTCTCACTTAAAATGTTGATTGCAGGGCCCTCAAGGATACTGAGAGTTTCCTTTATGGTGACCCACTGATATTTGATACAGAATTTGAATTTATCACAATTGCTAAATCAAAAAGTCCACTAGCTACATGGTCTCTGAAGACCTACCCCAAGCAAGACTTGAAGATCTCTGCTTTTCTAACTAAACATGAAAAAAAACTGCCTGTTGGAATTTTCTGTTGCACATTACAGAATCCATGCCAACGGTCTGACCACAGGGTGGAAGCTGGACTGCCAGGGGCTGGGGCTTACGGACACCTCAGCCAAAAAGCATGTCCTAGTTCCAGATGTGTGAGAATGCAGAGGAGGGTTTAATACACATAATTCTGCTTCACACACACCCTTCCTGGAGACAGAGAGATTCCACAAGCACATTCTCATCATCACAGGAAGTAACAGCAAGGCACATGGTGAGACAAGGGCCCAGGGGGAGCAGTTATTCTGCCCCAGGAGTAGACATAGCAATATCGCTTGAGAGTTAGGAATTCACTATTTTGAGCTCTTTGCTTTTCTTTTCAGAAGGAGATTTCTGAGTGTGCAACACACTTCTCTCCTGTCTTTGGGAGCTGGCTGTCTAAAGAGGAACCTTGCAGAGAGGGTCACTAGCCACCTCCTGGCTCGGCTCGGGTCCCTCGCTTCCGAGGCGTGGTGAGCTCCATGCAAATGGTTACCACCACCCTACAATTTCAACCCATCCTCCTTTCCCTCCTCCAGAGCCTTCCTTTTGAAGTGCTAAGTAAACCTATCACCTCTAAATGCTGATGACAAATTCTGTTGTCACCTCACCCGGGGTAGAGTGTTTAATTTAGAACAAGAGAGAGGACCAAGGATGACTGGATTTCCTGCCCTGATTTACCGGAAGGTTGTTCGGGGTCAGAAGGTCCTACCCAGTCCCCAGCAAAGCAGAGATTTTTATATTCTGAATGTCTGCAAATGTGGTTACAAAATGTGTGTGCTTGTGTACCACTGTGCTGCTTGTCTTGTAGTGGACATTTAAAATATTTATTTTTAATTTAATAGAAATAATTATGTTTAAAAATGAAGAGGTGTCCTTAACATGGTAAAATGATGGGCTTTCAACGTCAACTCAGACAGGACTCTTGAAGAGCCAAGGTTAGAGTTTGAAATCAAGTTTATATATAAATAAAACTTACTGAAGGAGCAGGGAGAGACACATCTAGGCATAGGGAATATTTTGAGCAAAAATTCAGAAGCAAGACAGGTGACCCATGTGATATTACCACCGTATAATACCCAGGGCCAACATTTTACAACCTCAAAGAAGATGTCATAAATACTGATGATTTGGCAGCAAGATCATCCCCAAGTGGCCTCTTCAAGGTCTATGTGACTCCACACCTCCCTGCCTCGTCATTTGCTGCCTCACTCACTCAATTTATAGGAGCCATAATTTATTCCCCAACCTTCCCCAACCCTAAGTAAGTGGCCCCATGACCTTCTTAGGAGTGGAAATCTAGATCAGAGAGATTTATGTTAAAAAGCAGAACTAAATGCATTTTCCGTTAGTTATCAGGTTGATAGCTCTATGCTATTTAAATAGACTTCCAGTCTTGCAAATAGATCATGGCAATCATTCAAAAATAAAAGAGAACACGGAAGACTCAAGAAACCTCATTCTCCAGCATAAGATGAAAATAAAAGTGCTCCTGTGGTTGTGCGGGAAAGAATATGCAATAAAAAATTAAGTGATTTGATCATCCTGCAAGTGGCGTTGAGACAAATCTCCCTTAATGTATGGATATGGGACTCGGTGAAGAGGCTCATAAAACCAAGACCACAGGTTACTGTGGTGCGCAGTGTGCGGTGCGTGTCTTTGTCTCTAGGAACCCCTCTAATCACCTTCAGAACTAGAGGTGAGAAGTGGGTAAAAATAAAATCAGAAGAACACAGAATTTCTATCATCCTTTCTAAGGCTAATACCACCGGCTTTTGGTGCCTGACTCACAGCTGCGTTCTGCCCTGCGTCTGAGACGCGAGGTGACCCCTCCCATCCTCCCACCAATGGTCATGCCGCGCAAAAAAAGATCAGGTCTACAAAAGCCAACCCGGTCATTTAAAGCATCCCCTCTGTCAAGAAGGACATATACAAAGACTGCTTTATGGCTTCATATATTTTTATAAACAGCAGGATATTTAAACCTGACCCATTTTTTTCCCCCCTGATATAATGAATTGCCAGGAATGGCTATACTAGGACAGACAAAGTTACTTTTATTCCTTGCTATCTAAGAAAAATAATCAAATGATTTGCTCTTTCACTTTGCTTTTGCATTTCAACAATCCTGAGAGTTCACAGGTTGACAGTAGGCTTGTTTTGTTAAAATAGAACCTATAAAATACAAGTGTACGGACATTTTTCGGAAGTCAGATAATACTGTTTTTTTAAAATATAAATTTATTTATTTTGATTGGAGGCTAATTACTTTAAAATATTGTAGTGCTTTTGCCATACATTGACATAAATCTGCCATGGAAGTACATGTGTTCCCCATCCTGAATCTCCCTCCCACCTCCCTCCCCATCCCATCCCTCTGGGTCATCCCAGTGCACCAGCCCCAAGTACCTTGTCTCATGCATCGAACCTGGACTGGCAATTCATTTCGTATATGATAATATACATGTTTCAGTGCCATTCTCTCAAATCATCCCACCCTCGCCTTCTCCCACAGAATCCAAAAGACTGTTTTTTACATCTGTGTCTCTTTTGCTATCTTGCATATAGGGTTATCGTTACCATCTTTCTAAATTCCATATATATGCATTAGTATACTGTATTGGTGTTTTTCTTTCTGACTTACTTCACTGTATGTAACAGGCTCCAGTTTCATCCACCTTATTAGAACTGACTCAAATGTATTCTTTTTAATGGCTGAGTAATATCCTGTTGTGTAAATGTACCACAGCTTTCTTATCCATTCATCTGCCGATGGACATCTAGGTTGCTTCCATGTCCCGGCTATTATAAACAGTGCTGCAATGAACATTGGGGTACACGTGTATCTTTCAATTCTGGTTTCCTCGGTGTGTATGCCCAGGAGTGGGACTGCTGGGTCATATGGAAGTTCTATTTCCAATTTTTTAAGGACTCTCCACACTGTTCTCCATAGTGGCTGTACTAGTTTGCATTCCCACCAACAGTGTAAGAGGGTTCTCTTTTCTCCACACCTTCTCCAACATTTATTGCTTATAGACTTTTGGACAGCAGCCATTCTGACTGGCGTGAAATGGTACCTCATTGTGGTTTTGATTTGCATTTCTCTGATAATGAGTGATGTTGAGCATCTTTTCATGTGTTTGTTAGCCATCTGTATGTCTTCTTTGGAGAAATGTCTGTTTAGTTCTTTGGCCCATTTTTTGCTTGGGTCGTTAATTTTTCTGGAGTTGAGCTGGAAGAGTTGCTTGTATATATTTGAGATTAATTATTCGCCAGTTGCTTCATTTGCTATTATTTTCCCCCATTCTGAAGGCTGTCTTTTCACCTTGTTTATAGTTTCCTTTGTTGTGCAAAAACTTTTAAGTTTAATTAGGTCCCATTTGTTTATATTTGTTTTTATTTCCATTACTCTAGGAGGTGGGTCATAGAGGTCCTGCTGTGATTTATGTCAGGGAGTGTTTTGCCTATGTTTTCCTCTAGGAGTTTTATAGTTTCTGGTCTTATGTTTAGATCTTTAATCCATTTTGAGTTGATATTTGCATATGGTGTTAGAAAGTGTTCTAGTTTCATTCTTTTACAAGTGGTTGACCAGTTTTCCCAGCTCCACTCATTAAAGAGGTCGTCTTTTCTCCATTGTATATTCTTGCCTCCTTTGTCGAAGATAAGGTGACCATAGGTTCGTGGATTTATCTCTGGGCTTTCTATTCTGTTCCATTGATCTATATTTCTGTCTTTGTGCCAGTACCATACTGTCTTGATGACTGTGGCTTTGTAGTAGAGCCTGAAGTCAGGCAGGTTGATTCCTCCTGTTCCATTCTTCTTTCTCAAGAATACTGAGTCTTATGTGCAGAAGTTTTCTATTTCCTAGGAAAGAAGGAAGGAACTGTGATGATAGCGAAAGAACATTTAATTTAGCTTCATAAGGCCTGAATTCAGAGTTTTGCAATGAAAGGAGACCTTGTAAATCACCTGTGCTAATCAAACCCCACATTTGACAAGTAAGGAAACAGAAAATCCAGAGATTAAAGTGGTAAAGATGGAGCTGGAACCCTGCCTCTCAGTCTTCTGTCCATGAAGAGCTGTTTCTGTTACTGAACTCAGGTCCAGCAGTTCTCTGCTCAAAAGCCAATATTTGAGGGGCAAGTGTTGGTAGAAAGGAGAAACTTTTACTCCAAAAAGCTGGAGACAAGGCAGACCTGTGTCCAGAGACCAACTCAGAATATTCTGCTCAGCCATGACTTTTTTTAAAGGGAAAAAGGGGAAACAATCTCAGTTAATCATTAAGGTAAGATGTTAGATTTGTCATCATTTTTCCATTGTGGGAAGACCTGCTGACTTCTCCTGATTTTCCTTCAGATGCCATCTTTCTGGTGCACCCATGGGATCCACCTGCAAATTTGCTAAAGAGAAGCTAGGCACAGAGAGTCAGTCATTCTTTATCTGCCTAATTGTTCATTCTTACTCCTAAACCAGAAGAGGAATCAACAGGTTAGGCAAGGTATTGTGTACATTCCGCAAAGCAAAAATCAGTAGCTAGGTTAAGTGTTACCCAGTGATCTCATTATTATGATTAAGGTTTGAGGAAAACAGAGATGAACAAACAGAAGAGGGGCAAAAGGTCTTCTTACACATCCCTGGTCTGGTCTCTTTCCCTCATTGACACCTGGCTGTGAGCAGAGGTAGGAATGGGAATGGTTACTCAGATGCAGTCAAGGGTTATCACACAGCAACCTGTATATTGTGTAATATAACAGGGTAAATACAACAATGAGAAGAAATGCCTCTATGGGGAATTGAATTCAATTTAAAGCAACACCGAAATCAACAATAAACCTGAGTGTCAACATTTTTCAAAACTCAATTCTGCTATGCAATGGACATCCACAGGCCACACTGCCCACAGGAACTGCAGTGCCTGAATTTTCCAAAGTATCCCCAAGATCCACAGATATGGCTGTTATGAAAAATTTTCAGTTTCAAAAAATTCTGTGATACCATATTATAGAAACATCTCTTTGATCTACATTTTCACATATCATTCTTTTGCTTTCCTATCTTTTTCTTAAAAAAAGTAACAGATAAAAGAATAGACATCTCATCTATATGCTCTTTAAAGTGTTCAGTTCAGCTCAGTTTACTAGTTCAGTTGTATCAGTTGTATCATTTCAACCCCATGGATCGCAGAATGCCAGACTTCCCTGTCTATCACCAACTCCCGGAGTCTACAAATTCATCTTCAGAGTTGGAGATGTCATCCAACTCATTATCTCATATTCTTCCACCTCCTTCTCCTCCTCCCTTTAATCTTTCCCAGCATCAGGATCTTTTCCGATGAGTCAGTTCTTCTCAACAGGTGGTCAAAGTATTGGAGCTTCAGCATCAGCATCAGTCCTTCCAATGAATATTCAGGATCAATTTCCTTTGAGATTGACTGGTTTGATCTTGCAGTTCAAGGGATTCTCAAGAGTCTTCTCCAATACCATAGTTCAAAAGCATCAATTCTTCAGTGTTTAGCTTTCTTTATGTCCAACTCTCACATCCATACATGACTACTGAAAAAAACATAACTTTATCTAAATGGACCTTTGTTGGCAAAGTAATGTCTCTGTTTTTTAATATGCTGTCTAGGTTGGTCATAGCTTTTCTTCCAAGGAGCAAGCATCTTTTAATTTCATGGCTGCAGTCACCATCTGCAGTGATTTGGGAGCCCAAGAAAACAAAGTCTGTCACTGTTTCCATTGTTTTCCCATCTATTTGCCATGATGTGATGGGACTGGATGCCAAGATCTTTGTTTTTTGAATATTGAGTTTTAAGCCAACTTTTTCACTCTCCGCTTTCACTTTCATTAAGGGACTATTTAGTTCCTCTTCACTTTCTGCCATAAGAGTGGTGTCATCTGCATATCTGAGGTTATTGATATTTCTCCCAGCAATCTTGATTCCAGATAGTGCTTCATCCAGCCTGGCATTTTGCATGATGTACTCTGCTTATAAGTTAAAAAAAAAAAACAGAATGACAATATGCAGCCTTGATGTACTCCTTTCCCAATTTTGAACCAGTCTGCTGTTCCATGTCTTGTTCTAACAGTTGCTTCTTAACCTGCATACAGTTTTCTCAGAAGGCAAGTCAGGTGGTTTGGTATTCACATCACTTGAATAAGGTTCCACAGTTTTTCGTGATCCACACAGTTAAAGGCTTTGATGTAGTCGATAAAGCAGAAATAGATGATTTTCTGGAACTCTCTTGTTTTTTTGATGATCCAATGGATGTTGAAAATTTGATCTCTGGTTCCTCTGCCTTTTCTAAATCCAGGTTGAACGTACGGAAGTTCACAGTTCGCATACTGTCGAAGACTGACTTGGAGAATGTTCAGCATTACTTTACTAGTGTGCGAGATGAATGAAGTTGTGTGGTAATTTGAACATTCTTTGTCATTGCCTTTCTTTGGGATTGGAATGAAAACTGATCTTTTCCAGTCCTGTGGTCACTGCTGAATTTTCCAAATCTGCTGGCATATTGAATGCAGTACTTTAACAGCATCATCTTTTAGGATTTGAAATATCTCAGCTGCAACCCTTCACCTCCACTAGCTTTGTTCATAGTGATGCTTCCTAATGACCACTTGAATTCACATTCCAGGATGTCTGGCTCTAGGTGAGTGATCAAACCATCCTGGTTATAAGTGTCATCAAGATCTTTTTTGTATGGTTCTCCTTTGTACTCTTGCCACCTCTTCTGAATATTTTCTGCTTCTGTTAGGTCCATGTCATTTCTGTCCTTTATTGTGCCCATCTTTGCATGAAATATTCCCTTGATGTCTCTAATTTTCTTGATGATATCTCTAGTCTTTCCAATTCTATTGTTTTCCTCTATTTTTTTGCATTGGTCACTGAGGAAGGCTTTCTTATCTCTCCTTGATATTCTTTGGAACTCTACATTCAAAGGGATATATATTTCCTTTTCTCCTTTGCCTTTCACTTCTCTTCTTTTCTCAGCAATTTTTAAGATCTTCTCATTTTGCCATCTTGCATTTATTTTTCTTGGGGATGGTTTTGATTACTGTCTCCTGTACAATGTCATGAACCTCCATCCATAGTTCTTCAGGCACTCTGTCTATCAGATCCAATCCCTCAAATCTATTTGTCACTTCCACTGTATAATTGTAAAGGATTTGATTTAGGATATACCTGAATGATGTAGTGGTTTCCCCTACTTTATTCAATTTAAGGGTGAATTTGGCAATAAAGAGCTCATGATCTGAGCCACAGTCAGCACCCTATCTTGTTTTTTTCTGACTGTATAGAGCTTCTCCATCTTTGGCTGCAAAGAATATAATCAATCTGATTTCGGTATTGACCATCTGGTGATGTCCATGTGTAGAGTCGTCTCTTGTGTTGTTGCAAGAGGGTGTTTGCTGTGACCAGTGCGTTCTCTTGGCAAAGCTCTGTTAGCCTTTGCCCTACTTCATTTTGCACACCAAGACCAAACTTGCCCGCTACTCCAGGCATCTCTGGTTAAAAGTATAAACCAAATAAATAAAGCTTTGCTTTATAGGCCTTCTATTCAGTAGCAGCTACTGTGCAGGATATTTTTTTGTGTACGCAGTCTCCATGAATTTTCACAATAGCTGTAAAGTAGGCTCATCATGCTGTTTAACAGATGAGGAAACTAAATCTCAAAATGATGGTGTGACTACCTCAAATTTACTTACCTCAAAGATGAAAAAATTTAGTTTGAAACTGTTTTAGCTGAATGATTTCTTACTAAACCATACTTATTATTATTTTTTTCTAATGAGACTGCTTGCAAGGAAAAAATGGAGACACAGACATAGAGAAGAAACATGTAGACACCAAGAGGGAGAAGGGGGTGGAATGAATTAGGAAATTGGGACTAACGTGTATACAGCGATATGTATAAATAGGTAACAGAACTTTCTGTATCGCGCAGGGAAAACTCAGTGCTGCGTGGCGACCCAAATGGGAAGGACATCCAGAAAAGGGGGATATATGCAGACATGTGTTTGATTAACTCTGCTGCACAGCAGAAACTAATACAGATTGTAAAGCAACTGTATTCCAATTAAAAAGAGACTTTTTAGAGATCAAAGGACCACCACCACTGTGGAAGCCCGTTTCATACACTGAAGTGAACACTCTCTGTTTCCTTACTCAGTGCTGGACACAAATGTAAACTTCAAGCTGGGAAGTCGAAAGTACTGACATTTCCACTTAGTATTTCACTACTTGGCAGATGGTACCCCAGCATACAACCTTATGTGATGTGCTAGTTTCTGGAGTTGTTCATAATTGCTTTTTAAATATATATTTTAAAATATTATTTTCTGAATTATTTAGTGATTCAAGTTTCTCTCCATTGCCATGAGAGAGTCTAACTAGGAATCTTGGTAAGGCTTCACCCAGGAAGTGAAATTTGAGCTGAGATTTAAACAATGTTTTAGTTGTTTGTACTTTCCAATCTGTTACATTAACTTTTCTGGCCCTTCTCCAGGAAAACCTCTGTAAACCAGAATTTATACCAAAACCAAAACCAAAAACCAACAACATATTTTAGTGGAATCAAATAATACATATTTGCAATGTCAACATGTTAAGTATATATCTTATAATTGAAATAATTTTTCTTATTTTTTCATTCTGAAAATATGAATCCTTGTTTGCTCTAAGAAAAGTGGGGCACATCTGTATTATTGGAGATGAAATATAAATAGAACATTCAGAAAGAGAATGAGACACTGAAAACAATTACTGTCTCTGTCAAAACGGCACAACTACTTTGAAGATGGTCTTATAGTAATTATTTAAGTGTCTGTTTATCTATTTATATGTTTATTTTGTCCTCAAGTCACAACTTAATCAGCATTCTTAATAAAAGCTGGTCAGGAAGCTAGACTATAGTCTGCAAGAAAGAAATAAAAAAGAGCTAAAAATAAGCAGAAACAACAAGGTTAGATTCAACCAAGTTTGAAACCCCTAAAAGGTTCTTTCCTGATGATCAGATTCTCCAGCCCATCCTGTTTCAACAAGGGCTGGACCAAATTACCTCTGCTCTACACTTCACCGAATCTCAGGCTTATGTTATTTATTTTTCTTTCTTTTTCCCTAGGTTCCAAATCTCTGTCTGGAGTCTGCAAACCCAGGCTGATAATCAAATGTTGACTCCTTGTCACACCTTAGTATGGTAGATTGACTTGAGAAACCTTCTTTTTGGCCTGTGCCTAAACTCATTAATTCAATTTCAGTGATCCATCAGAAAACATACTTTTCTTCCCCTGATTTCTCCAATTCAAATTGGTATCAACTTTCTAATCCTCGAAGTAGGCTCAGTTTAACACATTTTCTTCCTTGATTGAAACGCACATTGCATTATGAATAGAACATAAAATATAATAGATACTCATTAAAAACTGGTTAGACTCCCCCCACCCCGCCCCAGAAATTTGATGTTTCATGATTAGGTACCACCACTATGGTCAACGTGAGGATTATTTTGACATTCAATCAAATTATTCTTTAAGCATATTTATTGCATAACTGTAATCGGGAGAAGAAATCTAACTCAATAGTCAGATTTTGCTTTAACCTTAGTTTTCTATTTCTTTTGTTTAGAGTTAAGAATGTTGCCTATAGACTGAAATATACAGAAGAGTCCATTCTTAAGGCTCTGATCTTTAAGGGTATAACACTCTTTCATTTACATGGAGATAAAATGTTGAAGAATAGAGAATAACATTTGTCTCATTGGAGATTTATAGGAATATTCTGACCTGAGCTGTGTGGACTACTGCAAGAACAAAGAATTCTTACACCAAGAAGTTTGCAACCACGTGCCTCCCTCAACTAGCCTTTAAAAATGCTTGGTTGAAATCCTTGGGGGGATTCGGGGGTTTAGCTGTGAGCCACTGATCTCTTTGAAGTTCCCTGCAATACACCCTTCTCTGCTTCAAACTCCGATGTTTCTGTTTATTTGGTTTCACTGTGGGTAGGGCACACAAGGTTGCATTTAGTAGCATAACTACTGGAGGAAATTTTTCTAGATGTGTTTCATTAACACTAAAGAGTAGATATAGGATATTAACTTTAACTGATTTAAAGTTTCATGAGGATAGCAGTTGTAAAAACAAACCAGTTATAATTCAAAATTAAACAAAAAGTGACAAAGGAAGTGGAAACCATGTCATGAGCAGACAGATGAAAATATAGTTAAGTTTAGGGGTTACAGGACAGTTAATCAAAGAAATGGCATTTGAGTTCAAACATCATTTAACAGCAAGGGGTGACAATGTTGAAATACATCTTCACGGATTTAGCAAGGAGTTGCTGGAGCCGGGACTGTAGAAGCTGCGTCAGAATTGAATGTCACATCTGTGTGAATTCTTGCAGACACCAAGCAACCAGAATGAATGGCGGCTCTGTGGGGTATAGTGCACCCTGGAGACGTACTGACCCAAGCTCTCTTTCCGGACACACCATAAACTGCAAGCCCTTGTAGAATATGGTTATATCCCAAGAACTCCTCTGGGGCTTCATACTCCCTTGATCCCTTTCCAAAAGAGCAGGATTTCCTAACTGATAAGGAAACGAGAAATTTGGCCTCCATCTTTGACCCAGGATCTCTCTGGAGCATCTTGGCCAGCGTAGAAGATCTTCCTTTGATTGCCAGCTCCCTGTGGGCATCCTGCAGCAGGGCATATGTCCCCATGTCAGAGTCACAGTGTGTTCATTGATCTGCTCCCAAGACTGCCCATAGCCAGAAGCCCAGGATACAAGGAAAAGGTCAGAAAGTAACCCTTCTTGCAGCCATATCCTTTTGATCTCCGCTAGTCAGTTATTCACATCACATGACCAAAATATTGGAGATTCAGCTTCAGCAGAAGTCCTTCCAATGAATACTCAGGACTGATTTCCTTTAGGATTGATTGCTTTGATCTTCTTGCAGTCCAAGGGATTCTCAAGAGTCTTCTCCAACACCACAGTCTAAAAGCATCAATTCTTTGGTGCTCAGCTTTCTTTATAGTCCAACTCTCACATCTGTACATGACTACTGTAAAAACCATAGCTTTGACTAGATGGACCTTTGCTGGCAAAGTAATGTCTGTGCTTTTTAATGTGCTGCCTAGGTTGGTCATAGCTTTTCTTCCAAGGAGCAAGTGTCTTTTTATTTCATGGCTGCAGTCACTATCCACAGTGATTTTGGAGCCCAAGAAAGTAAAGACTGTCACTGTTTCCATTGTTTCCCTGTCTATTTGCCATGATGTTTTGCTTTTTACTATAAAAGGAGCCTTTTTGTATAAAAGGAACCTGAATTCTAACTCAAGAAGATCAGGGAAGATGGTTGTTTGGACCCCAGTTCACCATGTCCTTGGACTGCTGGCTTGCTGAATAAAGTTGCTTTGTTTGGCCCAACAAATCATTTCTAGATTGGCCTGTTGTGCTGCAAGTTGTATGAGCTGGAGTCTGTATCACTAATGTAATGTAATGATAACTAGGGAGGACAGGGCGTATGGAGGGGTGGTTAGAAAACATAAAATCTTAAAACCTGTGGCTTCCAAACTATATGGCCTACAGATCAGATCAAAATTGGAGTCTCCTATGACTTAAGTACACCTTAGGAGATAAAAAAGTAAATGTTAATTTTCAAAAACACATAATTTACAGAAGGTATCTACGAGTACAAAAACCTAAGTAGGATTTAATGCTATTGGAATCTGCAAACTGTCATTGATTTCTGTTTAATTCAATTCTGCCACCCCCCCTCCACCTTTTCTAAAACTTTGAGAGAATAGCCACATTCTGCTATTTATTTTTAAATTGATGTGGGCATTTCCGGCTCTTACATTTCTAAACCGCAACTTTGTCACATTCCTGTTGCTACAGGCTTCCTTTAACCCAATTGTCATCAAAATGAGAAATAGCAACCACTTACTGCTTCTACTTAGCAGTGGCCAAACCTCAGTGGTTATTTCAAAGTCTCTATATGACTCCCCTGTTGCTTCCTCTTCCAATGTTTGAGAAGAAAGTGAATGCCAAAAAAATTGTAAAATTTGCCAACTTGTTTTTAAGCTGTGATAACATTTTAAAATAAGGAGTCTCCATAACTTTGAAAAAACTCATTAAAATTGTGTATTTGTGTATATGTAAAACATAACATGGAGCTAAAAGAATATGAAAATCTATATGTATAATATGAAAGAACAATAACAGAGCAAACACCTGTGATGTTTATGTCTTCTGCTTTGAATCAAGATGGAGGATAAGGAAACTGACTTGTACTCGCTACTGAAAAAAAAAAAAAAACTGAAACATCAGAACGTATTTGAAAAAAAAAATAAATATTAGAAAATGAAATACTATGATCTGTAAGACAGGGACAAATGAGGTGAAACTTAAGCTTGTCTCCACTTGCTGTGTTGAGAGAAGTGGGATGCAGAACAGTCCCAGAGGACACTCTAGGTAGAGAGATGGAGATGGATGTCTTGGGAGACAATGGTGGCCAGAGTCCACATAGAGTGCAGAATTAAACACATAGAGTGCAGAAATTTAAAAAAAAAAAAAAGAAGAAGAAGAAGAGCATTCCATTTGAAATCAAATAACTAAGAACAAATCTGAAGAAAAAGATAAACTAAATGAGTCACTATTAAAACAATTGAGAAAATTTAAAGAAAACCCAAATAAATGGAAAGATATATCATATTCACTCACTGGAAGACCCAATAATGTTAAGATGTCAGGACCACTTCACTACCTATTGCCAGAATGACTAAGAAGAGAATAAAAGGAAAACTGACACTTCCAGTGCTGGTGAGAGAACGAAGCAATGAACGCAACTGATGAGATATACATTTTAAACAACTTTTAAAAATGTTTGGCAGATCAGGTGGTCTGGTATTCCCATCTCTTCCACAATTTTCCACAGTTTATTGTGATCACCCTGCTTATTTAACTTATATGCAGAGTACATCATGAGAAACGCTGGGATGGAAGAAGCACAAGCTGGAATCAAAATTGCCAGGAGAAACATAAATAACCTCAGATATGCAGATGACACTACCCTTAGGGCAGAAAGTGAAGAGGAACTAAAGAGCCTCTTGATGAAAGTGAAAGAGGAGAGTGAAAGAGTTGGCTTAAAATTCAACATTCAGAAAACTAAGATCATGGCATCTGGTCCCATAACTTTATGGGAAATAGATGGGGAAACAGTGGAAACAGTGTCAGACTTTATTTTGGGGGGCTCCAAAAATCACTGCAGATGGTGATTGCAGCCATGAAATTAAAAGACGTTTACTCCTTGGAAGGAAAGTTATGATAGCTTATTAAAAAGCAGAGACATTACTTTGCCAACAAAGGTCCGTCTAGTCAAGGCTATGTTTCCAGTGGTCATGTATGGATGTGAGAGTTGGAATATGAAGAAAGCTGAGTGCTGAAGAATTGATACTTTTGAACTGTGGTGTTGGAGAAGACTCTTGAGAGTCCCTTGGACGGCAAGGAGATCCAACCAGTCCATCTGAAAGGAGATCAGTCCTGGGTGTTCATTGGAAGGACTGATGCTGAAGCTGAAACTCCAATACTTTGGCCACCTCATGCGAAGAGTCGACTTATTGGAAAAGACCCTGATGCTGGGAGGGATTGGGAGCAGGAGGAGAAGGGGACGACAGAGGATGAGATGGCTAGATGACATCACCGACTCGATGGACATGAGTCTGAGTAAACTCCGGGAGTTGGTGATGGACAGGGAGGCCTGGAGAGCTGTGATTCATGGGGTTGCAAAGAGTTGGACACGACTGAGCAACTGAACTGAAAAATGTTTGGCAGTATCTACTACGGAGCAAGCTTCCCTGGTGGCTCAGAAAGCAAAGAGTCTGCATGCAGTGAGGGAGACCCGGGTCCAATCCCTGGGTGGGGAAGATCCCCTGGAGAGGAAAATGGAAACCCATTCTGGTATCTTGCCTGGAAAATCCCATGGATGGAGGAGCCTGGGAGGCTACAGTCCATGGGATCACAGAGAGTCAGATACAACTGAGCAACTTCACTTTATATTCCTACAGATTCGTTTAACTAAAATACACATGTATATTCACTGGATATGTGTTGGGATATTCTAGTTCATCATAAAAGCTCAAATTCCAATCTCTGTAAATGCTTATCAATAGTAGAACATATACATAAAACAGAGCACACTTCCACAATGGAAGCTGCACGGCAAAAAGAATGAACAATCTAAAACAGGTAAAATTGAGTGATAGACGTATGACATAAAAGATGCTATATTCTATAATCCAACTTCTTTAAGTACATATAGACAAAATTAGTCTGTGCAGGTAGCTTGGGTATAAGTGACTAGAAGGGAACATGAGAAGTCTTTTGTTTCTGTTGATGTTTTGTTTCTTGATCTAAGTGCTGGATATGGTTGTGCTTTCAGATTGTGGAACCATCTAGTCTATGTGCATGATTCTGTATATATGTTATATTTCAATTTTTTTTTTAATATTTGACATCCAAAGTAGTAGCTTTGTACCACTTTGCAGAAAATGCTGCAGTTCTAAAACTCTAATATTAGAAAATGTTTCATAACCAGAGGACAAAAATAATTAAACCTAGAATAGTCTTCTAAATAGCATGTTTTAAGCTATTTGCTGCAATAGTTGGTATATCAACAAATAGAAGTTCACAAACCTACTTCAGGTTTTTGGCAACTCATTTTCCCTTCAAAATTGCTTCTTTTCTAATTAAAAATGAATAAAATACTTACTATAGAGAGTTCTAAAAAGTGTCTAAAGGTAAATGTAGATCATAGAAGTAACTTGCAGTAAATATAATATTCAGCATATATTATTTCAAATCTCTGTACATGTATTATCTATATTTATAGTTTGTACAGTCTAGTTGTTTCCTCCAAATATTAGATGCATACTTTCTATTACTGTATATTACATTTTGTATGTTACCTTTTCATACTAGTAACTAAGGTGTCAATACTTAAAATTTTTTTAAGCACAATTTTAATGAATGTATATTCATCATAATAATACACCCAATTGTAATTATCTGTTTTATTATTTGAGAGAATTAATTTGTTTCCAAATGTTTTGCTTTTGGAAAGAACATTGCAACGAACATCTTTGCACATAAATCTTTATTAAATACTAATTATTAGGATAAATTTATTAAAGACAAATTATTAGGTTAAAATATGTATGTTTTCTAAGACTGTTCAATAAATATACATTGTAAAATGATTTTTGAAGACCTTGGACCAGTACACATTCTCAGGAACTATTTAAGAATGGCAGTTCCCCTGAATCCTTGTCAAAAATGAGCAATTTTGCTTTTTTATATATATATATATTTGCAAAATAATTATTCAATAGATGAAAGTAACATATCAGAGTTTTAATTGTTCTGAATTATTAATAACCATGAATATACTCTGTGTGGCTACTAGCCACATGTGTCTCTTCTTTTTAGCATTGTGTAAAAGGTGAGCTACATTGCTATAGCAAGCCACATGGTTAAGGTAAAGGCTAAAATACACGTAGAGGCTTATCTGTCGCCCTTCCCAGCTGGCGTGAAACTGCCAGGTGGGTGTCCTCCACGTGGTCATGGAGAAACCAGGCTCCATTGCTCTGTAGCTCTGCACCCTCTAAAGCTGACCCTGAGGCGCTGGGTCCTGCCACGCAAGCTTCAGTGTGCAGGATGAGATGGGTCAAGGTAGGAACACTCCCTCTCAGAGAAGCCCTGCTTCTCTAGCGGGTCCATCATTTCTGCTCCTGGCCCACATGCAAAAACATCTCTGCAGCCACGATGGAGACTGGGAGTGAGTCTAATCATGGACCAGACTACAGCTCTATCACTATCAAAGACAGGATGGATTTCATTGGACAGTCCAGGCCATGGTGTCCTTTGCCCACCTCAGTGGGGAGATTTAGTGTATTTTCCCCACAAAATCTCTGTACATGAAAAATTTGCTACATTTTTTGCATATATTTTCCAACTTATCATGATTTTTGCCTTCCAACTACAATTACGCATAGAATCCTTTGCTTCTTATAAGAAAAATATATATGTTTTTCCCTTTGGGTGTTCTTGCTTTGCTTTTTTATATAGAATTTAATTTCCCACCTCAAAATCACTAAAATAGACATCCATGATTTTTTTTTCTTTTTTTTCAGTTTCATTTTTTCCATTTAACTTTTCAATACCTCTAGAATTAATTCTAATGAAGAAGCATTTGTGAGGAGTGATCATTCAAGTACATATATATTTTCCCCAATGTCTTTTATTGAATAATCTTTCCTCCAATATTTTGTGATGTCATCTTTATTCCTCACTGAATTCCTGTATATCGCTTGTCTACTTCTGGCCTATTAAGTCTGCTCTCTTTGAGGTGTTAAGTCTTCTCTCAGAACCGCATGTGTCTTTTTATTTATGCAGCTTTTTATTTTTATATCTGGTAGGAAATTCACATTCACAAAACTTTTTACCAAAATGTATTGGTTCCTTTTGTCAGAACAAACTTGAATTCACCTTCTAAGTTTCCAAAAACATATTGATATCTATATAACTATTTATCTGTAGAACTGGACATGAAACAACACACTGGTTTCAAATCAGAAAAGGAATATGTTAAGGCTGCATATTGTCACCCTGCTTATTTTAACTTCTATGCAGAATACACCATGTGAAATGCCAGGCTAACTGAGGCACAGTCTGGAAGCAAGATCGCTGGGAGAAATATCAATAACCTCAGATACGCAGATGACACCACCTGTATGGCAGGAATTGAAGAACTAAAGAGCCACTTGATGAAAGTGAAAGAAGAGAGTGAAAAAGTTGGCTTAAAATTTAACATTCAGAAAAATAAGATCATGGCATCCTGTCCCATCACTTCATGGCAAATAGATAAGGAAACAATGGAAACAGTAACAGACTTTATTTTGGGGGGCTCCAAAATCACTGCAGATGGTGACTGCAGCCATGAAATTAAAAGATGCTTGCTCCTTGGAAGAAAAGCTATGACCAGCCTAGAATGTGTATTAAAATGCAGAGACATTACTTTGCCAACAAAGATCCACCTAGTCAAAGTTATGGTTTTTCCAGTAGTCATGTATGGATGTGAGAGATGGACTATAAAGAAAGCTGAGTGCTGAAGAATTGATGCTTTTGAACTGTGGTGTTGGAGAGGACTCTTGAGAGTCCCTTGGACTGCAAGGAGATCCAACCAGTTCATCCTAAAGGAAATTAGTCCTGAATATTCATTGGAAGGACTGATGCCGAAGCTGAATCTCCAATACTTTGGCCACCTGATGCAAAGAACTGACTCATTGGAAAAGACCCTGATGCTGGAGATTGAAGGCAGGAGGAGAAGGGGACGACAGTGGATGAGAGGGTTGGATGGCATCACCGACTCAATGGACATGAGTTTGAGCAAGCTCTGGGAGATGGTGAAGGACAGGGAAGCCTGGCATGCTGCAAGCCATGGGGTCACACAGAGTCGACACTGACTGAACTGAACTATTCTGAACTGAATCTATCTACCTACCTACCTATCATCCATCTATTTTCTCACTGAGATTCTTGTTGAATTGAATATGTAAATTAATTTTGGAAGAATACCATTAAGAAATTCAATCTCTCCAGTTTCTAAATATAATATCATTCACTTATTCAAGTTTATAGTTGTTTTTTTTTCTTTTATATCCCTTGGTAAATACTTAGTGTTTGTCTTTTAATTTTGTATGAGAGAAGGGTCCTACGCTTTAGCTGATGTCTGATCCCAGCACTGACTCCCAGTGTGGACCACAGTAGGTGCTCAGCAAACATGGAATGATGTTTAAATAAACCCAATCTCATTTCCTTAGAGTGGAAAGTTAACTCTAAACACCAGGGAACAAGAATGTATTTTCATCTTGGTTTTCTATAGATACTTCAACATTTTTAATGGTCATCTTAGACTGAAAATTACAGTCTAAATTATAATTTTTGGAATTTTTATACAGTGTACTGTCAACCTGTTAATATCTGTGTGATGGAAAAGTACACAGACAACATATTCTCTAGAGTCTGTGGCATTAATATAGCCTCTATCCTGCTACATTTAACATTTCCTCCAGGGAGAAGATGTAAATGTTTTCTGTTTCCCACTCCATCTCCCTAAGAACATGCTGCTACATAATAATGATGATGTTAGTGCCTATGATACACCCATCAGCTCTAAAGGGATTAGTAACCAGGGAAAAGTGTCTCCAAATGATTGTAATAAAGATTGCAAGCAATAAATTAAAATAAAGAGAAGGAAAAAAATAAACACCTTCTATAATAGAATCCAGAGTTGTGAAAGTGTGATGAACTAAATTTAATTGATTTTTCCCTTTAAATGTTCACACTTGGAAAAAAATAATATAAAGTGAAAAAGCTTATAAAGAAATGAGATATGATGCAAATGATACTAATACTATCCCGGCCAATTTCAGATGTGAGGCCACACCTAAGGATGTGGAGGAACATATGTTGTTCAAATCAGGTTTAAAATATAGGGGACAATGTGGGGTGATAAGACTGAGATCAACGAATTGCTATAGCCCTGCCTCCTCCAAGCCAACCTTCAGCTACTTCATCTTCATTTACTACCACTTGTTCTTAATTTCTGACCTCTGCCTCTCAGGATGTGACATTTCCTGATTATCCACGCGCCTCAGACCCTACCTGCCTGCTTTCCAAGAAGCCACTGCCCCCTGTACCACTTGGCAACTCATCGCTTCTGCATGGCCCTTGATTGTTTCCGGTTTTAGGCTGTCATGCCTCTTGTCACCATGACAACACATAAATGACCTAAACATCATGAAAGCAACATCTAAAGACTGGAGTATTCTTTGTATAACCCCTTCTAAGAAGCAAAGAAATCTTCCATATTTCTTTTTTTTTTTTATATCATCTACTTTCCTTTGTATTTTGAACAGGTTAATTTATCTACAAGATATTTGTAACAGAGTTGTTTGTGCTAAGTGAGATTTCACCTTACTTGCCACAATTTTATGGATGCTGGCAGAAGGCATGGGACACTTGGTTCAGAGAAAAATGACTTTATTACTCATAGCAATAGCAATGGCCAGAATACCAGTATTTAGGCCAGTTTCCTGAGCCCCAGTTCCATCATGTGATGTGAAGAAGACTAGGTAATTCTCAGTTACAGAAAAGAATTCAATGTTAGGGAACTCCAAGCTTTTATAAATGAGAATACGCAAATGTGCTCTTTGTCCTGGAGAAAGAAACTCTCTTTGATTCTGACCTTTGATTTGGAAGAAGATGCCATTTTTTTCTTTTAAGACAGTTCTCAGTGCAGACATTTTTAGGAAAATAATCTAGAACAAAGGCAATCAGAACCTCAGTTCACAAAGCAATCAGAAGTATAAGACACCCATAAGAAACTGCCTTCTAACAGTGAGGTACCAAGACCAGGGCAGATGGAAGAGGCCTGCCCTGAAGATTCAATAAAGGTAGCCAGCAGTTTGTAAATGTCATTTCCGAATCAAAGCAAACCTTTTGCCGCTCTAATTTTACACTTGTGGCAAGTATAGTTGAATGTTGTTTTTATAATAGTATAATATGCAAATTAGCACATATTATTATTTCTCCTTTAATAAAATTTTATCAACATAATATATATATAACCAAAGCTAATTTGAGGAAATTCTGATTATACAATTAATCTCCCAACACAAAGGGACTGACATATATGTCTATATTTAAAGAGTAATTTTGCAACAGTTTAGAATAATTTGAGTTCATTCCGGGTGCAATTGTATTTCTAACCAATGTGCTTCAGTGTTTAAGCAGTTAATAACACAATGATGGTAAAAGACTAAGAAACAGAACTTTAATTACTTCAATCCTGCCATTCTATGTGACTATTTAGAGTTTTTCATTTTGTTCAAATTATTTCCCACTACTGAAATCAATCCTTGGGAGAAAAATGTTGAAATTCTAGAATTCATTGTGAAATGAGATTTTACAAATTGCTGTCAATACATTCTTACGTAAAAAACTTTTCATAATAAATTTAATATCTGTCACTTATAGAGAAAGAAGTATTCTTAAATAAAAATTAATAAAACGTGTTTTTTGATGAACTTTAAGCTAAGATTGATAGATCTTCTGTTGAACACGCAAAAAAGTCAGTTGTCACAAAATCGTTGACAAACATGCAAAAGATAGGTCTTGAAATAGAAATTGTAATTTTATTATTCATTTCTGTGACAAGCCATTATGTAGGGGCAAGTTTAAACCCTTGTTTCAAAAAATTTGTTATTGTAATTGAGCAGTATTAAACAATTTGTTTTTTCCTTTTTCACTTTACAGTTATTTTATATTTAATTAAACAAATTTGCCAGCATGATTATGTAAAAAATTGAGCAAAAGAAAGATGTCACAGTCTACATTTATTTTCTGGTCATTAATATGATTTGTCTTATTTTATGATTACTATTGCACAGTTTTATTGTGTAGAAGAAAGAAATAATAATAATAAATATTTCTTCTCAGATGTCAAAAAGATTGAGGCCGTGAACAATGAGCATCACAGATATTATGACCAATCACTTCTGAGTCTTACATCTTAAAGGATCAAATTTAAAAAGACTAAACATCACAAGGTTTTTATGTTCATAGAACATTATTTACAATAGCCAATACATGGGAACAACCCAGATGTCCATTGACAGATGAATAGTTAAGGAAGCTTGGCACACACATTCAATGGAATACTACTCAGCCACAGAAAAGATGCGGTACTGCCATTTGCAGCAACATGGATGGTCCTAGAGATCATCATAAGTGAAGTAAGTCAGAGAAAAACAAATATCATATTCTATCACTTATATGTGAAATCTAAAATATGACGCAAATGAACTTATCTGTGAAAAGAAATAGACCCGCAGACAAAGAGAGCAGGCTTGTGATTACCAAGGGGCAGGGGAGTATGGGAGGGAAGGATTGGGAGGTTGGGACTGGCAGATGCAAACTATTCTATATAGGATGGATAAACAAGGCCCTACTCTAAAGCTCAGGGAACCATACAACATTGTAAATCAACTATACTCAAATAATTTTTTTAAAAAAAATCATAGGATTGGCAGGGACTGTAGTTGAGAGATCTATCCCATAGAAGGAAAGTGGAATTCTGGGACACACAGGTGTACTGGAATGATCAGACCATTTCTCACAAAACATCCACAAGCTCCTCCTTATGATTAGTTGCATTTTATTTCCCTGTTTAGTTGTCAGTTAGGAGTCCTTGAAATAATCTTTCTCTCTATCCTATTAATTGTATCAGTTATCAATTCTTTATTGTGTTGTATATGTTTTATTAGTGCATGCTTTATTTCACTTAATTGTCTTACAATCTCAAGATGCAAGTATTTAACACATTTTAACAGCCAAAACCATTTCATCAAACATCTTCCTCTTATGAATTTGAGCCAGAAGGGAAACTGCTCTAAAAATCGCCAGAAAATGCACTGTAGCTTCTAATCACATATTTTAAAAGATTAGGTAGAATTTACTAAACTAAAGACTAAATATGTAAATAAATGGTACATATAGCTTTTATATTGCCTGCCTTCACTGGGCCTAGGTTTGTTGTTAGAAAAACACACATTACAGAGGAAGTGAGGTTGTATTTATTATACAGATAGTTAAATTATTGTTATACTATGTAGATTGAATTTAGACTGAAAAGCAAGATCACTCATGTACTAGATTTCTTCTCCAATCAATTTTCCTAAGTAAGATGTTATTTTATGCAGTCTTAGCTTATATATATTTTGTTTCTTTTATCACATAGACATTCATGAAATTTATATATAACCAAATTCCCCAAAATATGGCAGTTGTAAGATCCTAGGAAATATATTTAGTGATTATGCTATATCAAATTTTAAGAAACATTGTAATTGTCATCTCTTTATGGTGGCATGAAATTTAGGAAGAGAAGATGTTCTGTTTTTTGCCTCTTCCACCTCTTTTTGATGAGAAGAAAGACACAGGATTTTCTCTTCAAGTGACTGAAAATTACAGAATAAAATGTACAATATCTGCTAATATTTATAGGTCCTAGATCACTTAATCTACATGTGAAGAGAACATTAAGAATTCAAAAATTCTTCCAAAAGGACAGAAAATAAATAAATCAGGAAAGAGTTGTTCCAAATATTTTCCCACGTTCCCCTTATATTTTATCTTAATTGCATCATTTAAAATAGAAACCAAGGTAAAAAATAAGCCAGTAATGGAAAGCATTAGAAACCTTCATATGTGAGTAAACTCTACCGGAACTCTTGAATAAGTAAAAGGTAGCTCTCACTATGGATTTCCCAAGTGGCACTAGTGGTTAAGAACCCATCTGCCAATGCAAGAAACATAAGAGATGCAGGTTAGACCCTGGGTGGGGAAGATTCCCTGCAGAAGGGCGTGGCAACCTACTCCAGTATTGTTGCCTGGAGAAATCCATGGACAGAGGAACGTGGTGGGCTACAGTCCATGGGGCTGCAGAGAATTGGACACTTTGAAGCAATCTGGAGCATGCAGCTCTAGATGTAACTGAAGTATTAAAGTTAGTCTTTACATTGTAAGGAATTTATCACAGTATTTTAAAATTCTTCTTACCTAATTTAATGTGACTTTACCTATTCTAGTGCTATAGTCAGTAAGAAAAGAAAATATCTCTGTGCACAATCTGGGGGCTAGACCACCCTTGGCCAGTCATCTTCCAAAACCCTTTGAAAGGTTCTGAATTCAGGCAATGATGTAGGCCCCCAAGGAAAGTACCATAACAGGAGAAAGATGATCGGTCTCTTATCTTCATTAAGACGCTGTGCAGAACTTCACAGCTAGAATACTCCTCAAAGCCTGATTTATTTCTAATTGTTTTACTAAAAGTTTCTCTCTCTGGCACATGCAGACATATACATGTGCACACACATACACATGCATCCCAGGAAATAATGATATGGAGGAAGAAAATATTTTTCTAGATCCATAAAAGTTCATGCTAGAGAATGAATGCCAGACTCAGAGTAATTTCTGGTCAGTCCTCAATCTCTCTAGACCACTTGGAAATAAACTTGCCTATAAACTGTTATTTTAGGAATCAGTTAACTAAAATGGACCAGAATGGGCAAATTTAATTCAGATGACCATTATACCTACTACTGTGGACAAGGATCCCTTAGAAGAAATGGAATCACCCTCATAGTCAAAGAAATAGTCTAAATTTCAGTATTTGGGTGCAATCTCAAGAATGATAGAATGATTTCTGTTTATTTCCAAGGCAAACCATTCAATATCACAGTAATCCAAGTCTATACACCAACCAGTAATGCTGAAGAAGCTGAAGTTGAATGGCTCCATGATCACCTATCAGACCCTCTGGAACTAACACCAAAAAAAAAAAAAAAGATATCCTTTTCATCATAGGGAACTGGAATGCAAAAGTAGGAAGTCAAGAGATATCTGGAGTATCAGACAAGTTTGGCCTTGAGTACAAAATGAAGCAGGGCAAAGAGTAACAGGGTTTTGTCAAGAGAATGCACTAGTCATAGTAAACCCCCTCTTGCAATAACACAAGAGAGACTCTACACATGAACATCACCAGATGGTCAATACCAAAATCAGATTGA
The DNA here is from genome assembly GCF_023699985.2 of Odocoileus virginianus. Classification (NCBI taxonomy): domain Eukaryota; kingdom Metazoa; phylum Chordata; class Mammalia; order Artiodactyla; family Cervidae; genus Odocoileus; species Odocoileus virginianus. The sequence continues at coordinate 47,402,045 of NC_069692.1, forward strand.
TTACATTCTTTACAGCTGAAGAGAGAGAAGCTTTATACAGTCTTTAAAAACAAGACCGGGAGCTGCTGTGGCTCAGATCATGAAGTTCTTATTGCAAAAATCAGACTTATATTGAAGAAAGTAGGGAAAAACCACTCAACCATTCAGGTATGACCTAAATCAAATCCCTTACGATTATATAGTGGAAGTGAGAAATAGATTTAAAGGACTAGATCTGATAGACAGAGTGCCTGATGAACTATGGATGAGGTTCATGACATTGTACAGGAGGCAGTGATCAAAACCATCCCCAAGAAAAAGGAATTCAAAAAGGTAAAATGGTTGTCTGAGGAGAGCTTACAAATAGCCGAGAAAAGAAAGGAAGCTAAAGGCAAAGGAGAAAAGGAAAGATATATCCATCTGAATGCAGAGTTCCAAAGAATAGCAAGGAGAGATAAGAAACATTTCCTAAGTGATCATGCAAAGAAATAGAGGAAAACAATAGAATGGGAAAGACTGGAGATCTCTTCAAGAAAATTAGAGATACCAAGTGAATATTTCATGAAAAAATGGGCACAATAAAGGACAGAAACAGTATGGACCTAACTGAAGCAGAAGATATTAAGAAGAAGTGGCAAGAATACACAGAAGATCTTAATAACCCCGATAGCCAAGATGGTGTGATCACTCATCTGGAGCCAGACATCCTGGAGTACAAGGTCAGGTAAAGCATCACTACTACCAAAGCTAGAGGAGGTGATGGAATTCCAGTGGAGCTGTTTCAAATCCTAAAAGATGATGCTGTGAAAGTGCTGTGCTCAATATGCCAGCAAATTTGGAAAACTCAGCAGTAGTCACAGGACTGGAAAAGGTCAGTTTTCATTCCAATCCCAAAGAAAGGCAATGCCAAAGAATGTTCAAAATACCATACAGTTGCACTCATCTCACACACTAGTAAAGTAATGCTCAAAATTCTCCAAGCTAGGCTTCAACAGTACATAAACCAAGAACTTCCAGATGTACGAACTGGATTTAGAAAAGGCAGAGGAACCAGAGATCAAATTGCCAACATATGCTTGATCATAGGAAAAGCAAAAGAATTCCAGAAAAATAAATATTTCTGCATCATTGAGTACACTAAAGCTTTTGACTGTGTGGATCACAACAAACTATTGGCAATTCTGAAAGAAAAGGGAATACCAGAACACCTTACCTGCTTCCTAAGAAATCTGTATGCAGATAAAGAGGCTACAGTTAGAACTGGACATAGAACAAAGGACTGGTTCTAAACTGGGAAGAGGAGTATACATCAAGGTTGTATATTGGTCACCTCCTTATTTAACATCTATGCAAAGTACATCATGCGAAATTCTGGGCTGGATGAAGATCAAGCTGGAATCAAGATTGCAGGGAGAAATATCAATAACCTGATATGCAGTGACACCACCCTTATGGCAGAAAGTGAAGAACAAAAGACCCTCTTGATGAAAGTGAAAGAGGAGAGTGAAAAATCTGGCTTAAAACTCAACATCAAAAATGAAGATCATGGCATCCAGTCCCTTCACTTCATGGTAAATAGATGGGGAAACAATGGGAATAGCGACAGACTTTATTTTCTTGGGTTCCCAAATCACTGCAGATGGTGACTTCAGCCATGAGATTAAAAGATGCTTGCTCCTTGGAAGAAAAGCTATGACCAACCTAGACAGCATATTAAAAAGCAGAGACATAACTTTGCAGAAAAAGGTCCATGTAGTCAAAGCTATGGTTTTTCCAGTAGTTATGTAGGAATGTGAGAGTTGGACCACAAAGAAAACTGAGCACCAAAGAATTGATGCTTTTGAACTGTGGTGTTGGAGAAGATATTTGCGAGTCCCTTGGACTGCAAGGAGATCAAATCCTAAAGGAAGTCAGTCCTGAATAATCTTTAGAAGGACTGATGCTGAAGCTCCAGCACTTCAGCCAACTTATGCAAAAAGCTGACTCATTGGAAAAGGCTGTGCTGGGAAAGATTGAAAGCAGGAGGAGAAGGGGACAACAGAGGATGAGACTGTTGGATGGCATCACTCATTCTATGGGCATGAGTTTGAACAGGCTCCGGGAATTGGTGATGGACAGGGCAGCCTGGCATGCTACAGTCCATGAGGTCGCAAAGAGTCAGACACGACTAAGCAACTGAACTGGTTGATAGAGTGTTATGGGCTGAATTGTGTAGCTATCAGCATGGCATCTATTTCATATTTTGAAATCCTAACCCTAAATCCTAGAATGTGACTATTTGAAAATAGATTAACTAAGGATGTAATTGAGTTAAAAAATGAAATCATTGCATGGGTTCTTATCCAGTATCCCTGACCCAGGGATTGAATGCAGAAATACTGAGCCCTGACACAGCCATAAAAAAATAAAAAAATATTTACAGCTTCCCAGGTGATACACTGGCAAAGGATCCACCTGCCAATGCAGGAGATGCAGATTCAGTCTCTGGGTCAGCAAGATCCCCTGGAGAAGGGAATGGCAACTGATTCCAGTATTCTTGCCTGGAAAATTCCATGGACAGAGGAACCTGAGCAGGAGTTGGACACATGCACACAATCCAACATGACTGGCATTCTTTTAAGAGTAGGAGATTAAGACACAAACACACACTTAAAGAAGACTGTGTAAAGTCACAGGGAGGAGAACCATTTGGCAGAAAGACCTTAGAAGGATAAAGGCCAACACCTTAATCCTTTATTCAACAAATGCTTTTTGAGGCTCTGACATGCACCTGGCTGAGTTTTGAGGCTACACAGGTGAACATGATTACAAGCTCTCAGTGTTACCATCCTTGTAATTTTCACATGATGCCATGCTGATAGCAGTGAAGCCCCAGGACTCTGATTCCAATGACCAGGCCCAGGACACTGCCTTTCTTCTCCTGTTCTTTGTGGAGCTTCTTCCCCTGATCCTTTGTTTGAATTATTCACAACCATAAGCAGCAACCCTGAAAGCTTTCTGATTTTTAAATAAACATCTGCACAGATGTTCACCCCATTAATAAAAAAGGATATGCAAATGGGAAAAATGGTGAGATGCCATCTTTTAATCCTTCAGATTTGCATAATTTTGTCATAGAAAGTACAGGCTATATCTAAACTATCTACAGAAATACTTTCAGAATATACCCATATTATAGTAGTGCTCCTTGAAATAATATAAATGATTCATAACTGTGAGGCATTTTACTTTGCAAACTATATATTCAACAAAAAAAATGATATTTTTATTACCCTACTTCTCAGGGTTTTTTTTTAATTTATTTTTTATTGGAGGATAATTGCTTTACAGAATTTTTTTTGTTTTCTCTCAAAACTCAACATAAATCAGACATAGGTATACATATATCAGGTTTTCTATTCACTAGTGTGCTTCAAGAATCTCAAAGCAGTGGTTATCAGTGTTAACTACACATTACAATCACCTAGGGATTTTTAGGAATTCTGATGCCAGGGTCTGACACCCAGAGATTCTGATTTACTTGGATAATATGTGACCCAGGCATCAGGATTCTTAAAGGCTCGCTAGGTGACTTTAATATGCAGGCAAAGTTGAGAATTGCTACAAAAGAGAAAAGGAGACAGAGTTTTGCTGTTGCTGAGGCTGTCTGAATAATCACTTTGCAGCATCTTTGAGAATACTGTTATGTTTCTTGACTTGAATTAGAAAAAGTTCTTCTCCAGTTTGGAAAGGAGAATCTTGCAATTCAATAGTTATGACACTCTTTCTAGTGGTCCCCAAAGGATGCCATTTCTATTACATTTGGATCTATCAGATGCATTCAATATTGTTGATAATGTGATTGTGATAGTTTGTTTATAAAGCAGTATAACATTCCAAAGCTGAAGAAGGTCCAGGACTTTCACTGGTTAAGGGACCAACATGCTGTGTGTAACTCCATCTCACTGCCACAAAAGACAGAGATTGGACTATTAACAGGTATCCACTGATCAGTGCAGCTCAGAGATCTGGTAAGGTCACAGAAATAGTAACCAGTGGTCGTTCCACTATATATACACCTTTCCATTAAACCATAGAAATTAGAGATCCTCACTTCTCCTACCCTCTTACCCAATGTTCCAACATTTTTAATAACCACGAAGACCATTAAAGAATGAGGACTCACAAATTCTTCTTAAGAAGTTCTTCACACTCAAGTTCATTTCCTTAAGCCTTGTAATTCCCAGCCTACTCTGAGCACAGAAACAAAGGTGGCCGCCTCCCTGAACTTTTATAGAAATAGCTTCTCCAGCCACAGCTACTATCTACAAACCTTCTCCTGCTCTGATCTCTCCCATCTCTGTGAATGATGCCAACAGCTATTTAGTTGTTCTGGCTGAAATCATCCTTGATTTCCCTCTCTCAGACATCATTCCAACATCCAATTTATCACTGAGTACTATACTCTCAAACATAACTGAAATGAGCCACATTCTCTTTTTCTGAACCACTAAAGCTTTAGTCCATGCTACCACCTTCTCTCATCTGGACTGCTGCTCTAGGCTTTCTCTCTGCCCCTCCGTCACCCTAGCCTATAAGCTATATAACAGTAACTTTTATTTTACTCTTCCATTTAATATGTATTTGTCTTGAATGTGCGATGTGATAGCAGTAAGTACTCTCTTTGGTCTTGGGGATTCAGAAATGACAAAAACAAAAAAAGCCCTGCCCTCTAGGAGCTTACATTCTAGTAGGGAGCTAGATCATATACCAGATAAAGAAGTAACATACTTTATATTTGTGATAAATGCAAGAAAGATAATGCAGAAAAAGGGGGATATGAAAAGTTGGAAAATGTGGAGAGAGATAAGAGTAACATTTTAAATAGGAAAAAGTCCCTTTTACCAAGATGACAGACATGACCCTTTTAAGGAATAATTCATATCACACCACTCCTCTGCTTAGAAATATTTTATTGGCTTCACTGAAAGTTGAATAAAAACCAAACAACTCAACCACCATCCACAAAGCTCCTCCTCTTACTATCATGTCCTCTCATCCTCCCCTCTCATTCTCTGGTCTCCAGACAAACTCAGTTGTTGCTGCTGTTCAAAGATCACCTTTCTCCCACTTCCATGCCACCATGAAATTTTAGTGTGTGCATGTTTTCTAGGTTGCTTCAGTCATGTCCGACTCTTTGTGACCCTATGAACTATAGCCTGCCAGTCTCCTTTGTTCATGGGATTCTCCAGACAAGAATACTGGAGTGGGTTGCCATGCCCTCCTCCAGGGGATCTTCTGGACACAGGGATCAAGCTTGTGTCTCATGTCTTCTGCATTGACAGGCAGGTTCTTTACCACTAGCACCACCTGGGAAGCCTCTATGAGGTTTTAGTGCAACTCTTCTCTTTACTCAACTCTTCATGTTAGACTGCTTCCTCCTCTACCATCAGCTATTCTATTTACACCATCAACTATTAGGTTTAAGTACCCTTTTATGATATTGTATCATCTTCTGAAATTATTTTATTTGGTTGTTTGTTTATATGTTTATTATCCATGAGTCCCCTTAGTACTGAAACCAAATGTAAACTCTGTGAAATTAGTGGCCTCCACAGGTCAGCTATCCTAGGAAACAGACTATGAAGCTCTGAGATTTGCATGCAGAGGATTTACTGAAAAGTGCCCTTTGGAACACCTAGAATGATCAAAGAAAGCAACATTTGGCAGAGGGAGAGCTTGAAGTACAGAGTAGTTGATACCATGCAGCTGGATTTATCTGCAGATATGTCTCAAGTCCAGGTAAGCAGAGCAGAACTTCCTATTTGCATTGATCTGTGATTGGATGAAGGCTGCCTCCAGAAGACATAAACTTGGGTGAAGGCAAAGGCAGTTCTCATGAAGGAACACATCTGTGAAGACCCAGCAGCTGACAGTCCCAGAAGCAAGGGGACTGAGCTCCCACATCCAAAGGGAATCTCGACAGTACGCTCCAGCCTCCACTGGAGTCGACCCTCATGGTACTCAAATTCCTTGTTTCAAACGCTATGCCTCCGCTACCCAAAAGCAAGGATTCCCAGTATTCTAAATGGTCTCTTTCACTAGAAGTTTAAAAAGAAAGTTAGTAGGACAAACTACAGTCCCTTCTGCCACAACTGACCTTAGGGTTACAACTGATGTTCAATATTTACCTTTTTATTACCTATTTCTAGGTTCTGTTCAACTTTGGCCGATACTGCTGCTAAGCAACATGGTATCGTGTTCCAAACCTCCTTTTTAAGGGGCCTGGGGCCCTTAACCAGTGCACCCTAAGAAGATTCTAGTTGTTGCATTTTTTCATTTGCCTCCAAAACTGGTTAGGGGATTGCCAACTTTGTTGCCAGTGAAATATTCCAGTGTGAAACACATCACTCAGCCACTTTATCCCGAAACAGAAGCCTTATTCCATCCTAATTATCAAGGTCTACTACTCCCAACTTGATGGTGACTCCTTGCCTTGACTGCTAGCTTACTGATCCAATGAAACTGCAGCAACTGGGTGGCTGTACTAGCTTATGGTTTAAAATGAGTCTTACTGTCTTCTTGCGGTAGAATTTTTTCTTCCTCTGAGCTCCAGAATCCCTATGTCTTCAGAGCTCAGGGTTGCGGGGTTAGGAGGCACAGAGCCCCTAACTTGGTTACTGAGAGTAACAGCAAGTGGAAGCCCATCTCACCCCTTGAGTCTCAGACCCACATATTCTACACATGAGAGACACAGCGTGATTTAGAGTGGGTTCTCCCTCTGGGAGGATGAAGTCCCATTGTTGCAGTTTATCATCACCACGCTGGAATCTTGGCCACATTTTCAAAAGTCATCACTCTATCAGGCAGCAGCTTCTGCCGGGTGCATCTTGTTATGGAGCCAGAGGACCTCATGGCCATTTGCCTGCGGCCAACCCCCTTGTTACACAGTGGGTCCTGTGGTCTCACGCAACTTAAGTGCTTTCCCACATTGTTAGACCAAACACTGCAATGTTGGTGCAATCTACACTTTGCAGACTGGATAGGCAGGCAGATACCTGATATACCTGCCAATTTTAGACAAGATGAATTGTTGTGCATTGACGGGTAAACAGTGTTCAATGTCATCAACTTTCCGCCAGGATATTCAGGGTCCTTGAGAGAGGAGGCTCACCTCAGGAGCCCAGAGATAGTCAGCGCTGTTGGTGTAGCATCAGTAGCGGCAGTGTCAGCTTCAGTGAGAGAGTCCACAATGTGGAGTGGCCTCTATCCTTGTACCAGGGCACTTTCTTCATGCTCCTGTTGTGCTAACACTGGGGTGACAGAGGTTGTGTGATGACAACAGACTGACTCTTTCTCTCTTTTTAGATTACATGTCTTTGCCACGTTATTATGAGATATTAACATTAATATGTGATCTTCACATTCTGTACCCTCTTGTCTTACTTATGCCCAATACTAGATAAAATGCTCCTGCTTTATGATGACTGCTAGACCCACATCGCCCTGCAGAACCCAACTCATGATGTGTAGCTATGGCCCCAGGGTCCCTGGCCCCATCTCAGGCACTCTGTTTCTGCCATGATGCAACAGCATACTAGAACATTTTTGAATGGTTTGAAATTTTATGCTGGAGATGACATGGCCCTGCTCTACAACTCTGGAGGTCTATGTAATGATCCTACTGCTGGCGGCTCGTCATAAACTCCACATGGAATCTTTCCCACCACAGTCATCTTGAATAGCCTGGGGTCTGCTGAGTCCTGTGGTCCAAGAGTCAGCAACCCTTTGACTACAGCCAGTATCTCCTGGAGCTCTTTCCTCCTCTGGGCTCACCAAAAGCTGTAAGCCTTCATGTCACTCAGTAAACCAATCTGACACTAGTCCTAAAGGAGAAACGTGCTCCCTCCAGAATTTGAGAACCCAAGGAAACCTACGGCAATTTATGCCACCGTCTTAGATATGGAAAGTGGGAAATTCAACAACGTGTTCTTCAGTTTGTAGAGGGATTTCTCTGCATGACCCAAACCACTGATATTATGGACTTCTGACCCTGAAGACTATCTTCAACCCTCTGCAGCACATAGTTTTATCAAAACCTTCAGTATACGTGCTGGTTCTGGTTCATCTGTCCTCACTGACATGAAGTCATCAATATAATAAACTTACATGATATTCAGTGGGATATCCAGATCCAGATGGTTTAAGTGCCCTTGAATTATATTGTGACAGAGGATGGTAAAAGTAACAAGGGCAGGACTGTGGGTGTAAGTGTGTATTCTTTTCCGTTCCTTGTGAATGTGACTGCTCCTGGGCTTCCTTCCTGATAAAGATGGGGAGGGGGGGGGAAAATGCCCTCATTAAGTCTGGATTTCAAAAATTGGCACTACTGAAATTTTGGACCAGATATTCCATTTTTGTTGTGGATGTCTGTCCTATACATTATATGATGTTAACAGTACCTCTATTTTCTATCTACCATAGCTCCACCCCAAGTCATGACAATAAAAATGTCACCCATTCCAATTGAGAACCACTGTGCTAATGTAACTGACATATTTAACACTGAAGCTGTAGATGGTAGGCTATTATATATAGAATGGGTAAACAACAAGGTATACAACAAGTATAGCACAGAGAACTCTACACAGTATCCTGTGATAAACCATAATGAAAGAGAACATGCAAAAGAATGTACACACATATGCATAACTGAGTCACTTTGCTCTACGGTAGAGATTAACACAACATTGTAAATCAAATATACTTCAACAAAATATAAATATGAATCCAAAAACTAATAAATAAGTAAATACATAAAAGATACATAAATAAAACTGAAGCTGTGTTAACCTGTTCTAGCAAAGATAGTTTAATTGGCACAGAAGCTATAAATGGGTCTATTGTTTGGGTAGGTTTGTGGTAGTTGGCCTTTATCCTCTAAGATCTACGTGATACTCCTAGGGGCCGATGATGAGTTAAATGAAGATAATCATTGAATTATACGTTGCCAATGAAGATATGATGGCAAATCCCTGTCATTTCTTAATGATGCAATGTTGCATTTGATACACTGTCTTAATTTGGGGATAGGGTTGGGTGGTGATGTGATCAGAATTTTCTGTTTGGCTCCTACGGTAGCTATTATTTCACAGGTCAAGAAACCAATGTTGATTTCTGTCAAATATAAAATATATCCCTGCTAATTATATTGTGAAACCAAGAAAATGATCATTGAATGAGGGAGTAGACACGTGGTCCATGGTAAGTGGAGACTGAGCCAATATTCCCTTGAGTGTATGTTGCCAATGTACTTCCTACTCTAACAGGAGAAACAGGATGACAAAATTTGGATAAGTCTCTGAAGATAAGTTTAAATCAAATCCAGTATTTAATAGTGTTCCAAATAGCTAACAGTATCTTTCATTAAAATATGGTAACTTGAACACAGTTCAAGGCTGTATAGGTATACAGGGCTATATAGGTACACAGACCTACAGGGCTGTAGGTCTTCGGGGGAAAAGGAAAAAAGGAATAATTATGATATGCAGTGGCCATGATTTTTCAGGGTTCTCCTTCTATAAACCCAGCCTCTCCTTCAGGTATGGCTTCTACATCTGAAAATTGGCTCAAATTCAGAAACCGGTCATGGGATTGTAATGTTCTATTGGGCAGTTGACTTAGCCTCTTAAACATGCATCCTTTCTTCCTTTGGTTTATGTAGATTAAACAATGTCCTTGTTAGGTTCCCAACTAGCTTATGTCAACTTAAAAAAAAAAAGCACAGCATGTGAGTTAAGTTTTATTTGGGACAAAATGAGGACTGTAGTTCAAGAGACAGCATCTCAGCCCTGAGAAGCTGCTCCAAAGAGGCATGGGGAAGTCAGTATATATATACATATGATTTTGGTGAAGGCAGAGGGCATAGAATCAAGAACAAGTTTGTTTGCTTGTTTTTGCAAGATTTCTGCTAGTCATGAGTAGCAGTTGTCAGAATTTTAGTGCTTTTGTAGATAAGAGGAGATGCAAGAACTGGGCTCGTAAAATTGTCTCCAAAAAGTATCTATCTGAAGACCTGCTCTGCCAGCTTTTCCCCAAGTACCTAGTGCCTCATTTCTGTTCTCCATCCTGAACTCCTTTCAAGAGGTCTTGAAAACCAGCAACTGCAGCAGTACATGCTTTAATCCTTGCAGGGGAAGATGGCAAGTGCCAAGTTTAGATTGACATTTGCTTCTGAGATTACTGTATTTTATTAAACACCCCCACAGCTTTATGTAAACTGGCTCTTTCTCAGACGGCACTCTCTGCTCACTGCTTATTATGATGATTGTGCAGTTGTGTTCACCTTGCTTCTGAAAGATAAGAACCACCACCTGGACTCTTGTTCAGGGCCCTACCCTCCTTTTGTTGCCCAGGGTAGCACTTCTCTCCATCCTACAGTCAGACCTGGCCTACAGACAGCAGGCTCCCTTGGATTCTCAGTGATGCCCGTGCCCCTCCACAATGCATCCTATCACTTAGGTGAGCAAGTTGTCTGAGTTTCCTGTATTATATAGTCAGCTTGCAGGGGTTTAGCACCAGAGTATGCCCACTTCAACCAGTCTTTTGATTTCCATTCTTGTTGTGGCAATTCTGGTATAGATGTTTGCTTTCTCCCATCTTTGAGGATTTCCATCCCAGAAATATGCTAGCACCAACTCCCAAGATCTGTCCTAGAGCGGTAAATCCCGTGTCATGGGCAATTGCTTCCATGTCAGTAACATCTCCCTCATCCAATCTTCTGTGCTGCTTCTTCAAATCCAGGATGTTCAGAATCCAGGCACCTGTATGCTCTATGGTTTCTTCCAGGATCTGTTGGCTAAGCCCTGCAGTCCCTTCACGATATTATCTATTTCCTCTATTATCAGACTTATCACTTTCCCAATAGGTATACATTGTGACTTAGCAATGGCTCTGGTAATTAGCAGGGGAAGTAGGGGAAATCATGAGAGGGTGTGGAGGCCCCACAAGGCAGGGATTTTTGTATTGTCTTCAATAAATGGGGGAGGGGTGGCCACCTCAGCAAAGATTTTAGGAAGATCTCAGTGAATTCAGGGATTCAATATTTTCAAGTGCTTCTAGCCAAATGTCCCTTTTCAAGGCACAGAGACCCGCCTCATTTCAATCAGGGCCTTGACTTTGATGTAATAGATTTGTTGAAGTTGATGGCTCAACATCTTTTTGATTGTTATTATTCTTATGATTAAGTTTTGGACCTGATGCTTTCTCAGCTTTTTTTCTGCTTTCAGACTGCAATGGATGAAAATTTCTGTATAGACTGCCCAAAATATCCTTCAGGCTTTATACTTTGCGTTAAATTGATAGTTAATCATACTTATCCTTTCATTGTCTTTCTCCAATACATTTATTGACCATGGGCCATAGATATCTACTTTTATAGTCTTTATAATTGCTATTTCTCCTTTACCTCTCAAACATTTGGGAGATTGCATGTGCCATGCAATGCCAGCACTGATACCTTTCCCCAGTTCTCCACTAGAGAGATTCTGAACTGCCTGTGTGGAGACATCCATCCTCATCACACCTGGTGAGGTCTTCCTTGCTGCTCCGACTGCCAATTACCAACTACAAAATCTGATTCCTAAGATTCCAGCTGACATTTCTCAAGTCCCTAGGCTCTGAGATTGGAGATACTCACTCAGTAGGAACTCCTTGTGAGTGCTCTGTGGAATAATACTTGGAGGGAGTGAGGGAAGCAAAATTAGGCAGGAAGAGAACCTTGGGGGCAGTGTGCTTGCAACACCTCAGAGTTGATGCCAATGAAGCTCCAAGATGGAATGACTATTCACAAATGTCCCAAATCATGGCAAGGGAGTCTGACCTTTGTACCACTTTGTATCCTGTGTTTACTAGTCATTGAATGTGGGAAGATGGTGGGGAGTAGATGCAAGTTTACATAAAGCTTTTTACCAAGGATGGAAATTTTTGGAAAAGGACAGAGCTGTGAACTGTCTGCAACTGACATTTCCAGCAGCTCAGGAAATGAGTTCTTCTGTCTTGAAAAGCATCTAGGCAGTCAACACAGCATTCAAAAAGTGAATTTCTCATGTTCATTACTGAATGTCTTACAAGAATAAAGATCACTATGGTAGAAACACATCAAATTGCCAACATCCAGTGGATCATAGAAAAAGCAAGGGAATTCCAGAAAAAATTTGCTTCTGCTTCATTGACTACACTAAAAACTTTGTGTGTATCACAACAAACTGTGAAAAATTCTTCAATACCAGACCATTCTACCTGCCTCCTGAGAAAGCTGTGTGCAAGTCAGAAAGCAACAGCTAGAACCAGGCGTGGAATAATGAACTGGTTCAAAATTGGGAAAGGAGTACTTCAAAGCTGTATATTGTCACCCTGATTATTTAACTTATAAGCAGAGTACATCTTGAGAAACGCTGGGCTGGGTGAAGCTCAAGCTGTAATCAAGATTGCCTGGAGAAACATCAATAACCTCAAACAAGCAGATGACACCACCCTTATGGCAGAAAGTGAAGAGGAACTAAATATCCTCTTGATGAAGGTAAAAGAAGAGAGTGGAAAATCTGGCTTAAAATTCAACATTCAGAAAAATGAAGATCATGGCATATAGTCCCATCACTTCAAGGCAAATAGATGGGGAAACAATGAAAACAGTGTGAAACTTTATTTTCTTGGGCTCCAAAATCACTGCAGATGGTGACTACAGCCATGGAATTAAAAGAAACTTGTTCCTTGGAGGAAAAGCTATGACCAACATAGACACTATATTAAAAAACAGAGACATCATTTCACTGACAAAGGTCTATACAGTCAAGCCTATGATTTTCCCAGTAGTCATCTATGGATGTGAGAGTTGGACCATAAAGAAGGCTGAACATTAAAGAATTGATGCTTTCCAATTGTGGTACTGGAGAAGACTCTTGAGAGTCCCTTGGACTGCAAAATCAAACCAGTCAATCCTAAAGGAAATCAAGCCTGATTATTGATTGGAAGGGCTGATGCTGAAGCTGAAGCTTCAATACTTTGGTCACCTGATGCAAAGAGCCCGTCATTGGGAAAAGACTCTGATGCTGGGAAAGAGTGAGGACAGGAGAAGTGATGTGACAGAGGATAAATGGTTGGATGGTATCATTGACTCAATGGACGTGAATTTGAGCAAACTTCAGGAGACAGTGAAGGACAGCCACACCTGGTATGCTGCAGTCCGTGGGGTTGCAAAGAATCAGACATGATTGAGTGACTGAACAACAACAACAAAAATAAACACCAAGATGGAACTTCTTAGAAATGTCCCCTCTTCACCAGTGTATTAATCAAAAAATATTCATATTCCTGGGAAAATGAAAATTAATGCCATCATCAAAGCCTTAAAAGTGCAAACATAGTGATATCCACCTCATTCTCATTTAACTCCCTTGTTTTGTTCACACAGGAGGTGGGAGGGTTTTGGAGAGTGACTGTGGATTATCATAAAATTTATTAATTGCTGACTCCAGCTGCATTTGGTATCCTAGATGTAAGACTTCCCTGGTGTCTGCAGTGGTAAAGAATCCATTTACAATGCAGGAGATATAGGTTCAAACTCTGGGTCAGAAAGATCACCTACAGAAAGAAATAGAAACCCATTTCAGTCAGTATTCTTTCCTGGGAAATCCCGTGGACAAAGGATCCTGGTGGGCTGTAGTCCATGGGGTCGTGGAAGAGTCAGACAGGACTTAGTGACTAAACAGCAACAATATCCCAGATGTAGCATATATTCCAGAGCAAATCAGCCAAGACTCTGGCATCTATCATGCAAATATGACCTAGAAAAAAAAATTATCCCTCTGTACATACATTCAAGAAAGACCAGAAGCAGTTTACTTTGCCCTTCACAATCTGACACTAGGAGTGAATCCATTCACATGCTGTTCTTTAACATACAAGAGACCTTGACCATCTTGATATTTTACCCAATATTTCAGTGGATCCCTCCATAATCAAAATATGCCAATTGGATCCCATTAGCTGATGTAATAGATATTTTAAATGCCTTCATATGATGTAATTGAAGTGTTAGAGATAAACCACATAAAAATTTAGGCAGGATACCTTAATGCAGTAGTCTAAAGCGTGATGATGATATCCCTTCTAAAGTAGAAGGCAAGATGTACCATCTTGCACTTCTAGCCACAGGAAGGAAGAATGAAGCTTAATGTACTTTTTGAACTGGAGAGGCAGCATATTCCATGTTCAAATATACCAGCTTGACACATCTATCAAGTAAGTCATAAGTCTTGCAATCTGAAGTGAAAAGCGGAGCAGGAGAAATTTTGCAGTCTGAAGGGCAGTGAATACACCTGGACCTAATGACAGCAAATTCCAAGACACTCAGAATGCCTGGTGGACAAGAGTGCTGCATGGGCCCTCTCACAAAGAGCTATAGAAGAATCGGATGTCTGGGATCAGGGATCAAATCTTGGCTCTCTTCTCAAGGTAACCACTCTTTTTGAGAAACAGCTTCTACCCTGCTGTTTGGTCCTCGTAGAAATGGAGCACTTAATCAGGTGACATCAACTGACAAGAATGTTATCTGACCCATCAAGCCTACTGACAGCCATTCACAGCTACAGTATATCAACGAAGGCCTTAGGAGGACATATGCGAGGTGTTAGAGATAAACCACAAACAAATGTAGGCATGAACCTCCTCAGCGAGCATGTTGAGATAGTCCTTCTGAATGGAAGGCCAGCTGTGGCATCCTACACAGACTTGAGCAGGTCCAGAAGTCCCATGCAGGTTGCATGAGCACATCTCTGGCTTTTTGGCACCAACACCGGCTTCACTGAATCCCTCCCTCAACTGACACTTAGGTCCCTTTGGGTGAATTCATTATGACCATTTAATAGAGGAGGTAAAATAATAGGCCTGGCTTCCAAATGGTGGCACCAAATGAGAATGGATATCTGCATCATTAAAACCCCATTTACGGAGAACACTGACAGGGACTCTTTTGGGGGCTGTGGGGTGGGGGGCGGAGATCTTTGAGGGCCTCTATTTGGTTTCCCACCTGTCTGTAAATAAATGGTCATAAGTACACAACCGCATGGAGTTATAGGCGGTAACTCATGAGTTGGCTGGATGGCCAGGAATTAGGGCAACTACTACAGAGAAAGCTTTCCAGGATAATATAGACAAATGGTGTGCTTTGAGCCGTCCATGACTCTCTTTCCCCAGACACTCAGTCCTTTTCCAGTGGCCTATACATAAAGTGACCCACATGAAGCCTGACCTGGCTCCCACTGGGGCAGAATACCCTACCCACCAACAGCAGGGATGAACACTGAGACCCTAACACGGTCCAGTGCCCAGGGCACCAGACGGTCCCTTGATGGCAGGTTGATTATATTGGACCTCTTCCATTTCACAGGGGACATGGTCTTCACCACAATACATATCTGTTCTGGATCTTGTTCTGCCTCCCTTGTCCATCACACATATGGCAGCATGATAACCTATAGAGTAATAGGGTAACTTACTCACCATCAAGCCATTCCAGACAATATTGTTTCTGATCAAGAAACCAACACAATTGCCTGGGGGTCCTTCTTCAAAGGTTTGCATCTCAGACTCACAGGGTCATTCTCTAAGCTCAGTGATGCCACCATCAGGCCCACAACAACTCCTCCTTGGAAGTATGTTTCAGCTTTGTGGAACTTCTTGAAATTTCTAAGTTTCAGTTATTCTAATCATTTCTCTTGTTCCTTCAGCCCTAGGGATGGTGGTTGCTTTCTAAGTTGCTATTACCATGGTACCCAAAATTTTGCTTTAACCCTTTTTAGTAAAATGTTATCATTTAACCATATTCTTAATGATTCTTTATACTTAATTCTCTCTGTTCACATCACTGATGTAATTTCTGTCTGTTGACTGGGCTCTGATTGTTACACACAGTAAATACTTATTGAATGGATAAGTAAATGTATTCCTACAGAGACTCAACCACAAACTTTTCAGGGAAAATAGCCACAGGGCTCTTAGTTTAGAAATTTTACCATCTGGACTCTTATTTCATGTTTAGATCTAACTTGGTGACCACAATTTCATAGTGTCATTTTCCCATTGTTCTTTTTTTGATAACCTCTAATGTTGAAATTATATGTTGTCCTCTTAACCGTAGTTGCTCACCTAAAGTAAATAAGAGTTAGTGTTCTGTTCTGATGATATGAAATCAGGGTCCAGAGTCTAGAATCAGTATCAGAAATACATTTCTAACCCTTGTGACACTACTGCTACACAGATAAGCCACTATTTCCCAATGAAAGTGAAAGTTGCTCAGTCGTGTCCACCTCTTTGCGACCCCATGGACTATATAGTCCAAGGAGCTTTCCAGGCCAGAGTACTGGAGTGGATAGTCATCTCCTCCTCCAAGGGATCTTCCCAGCCCAGGGATTGAACCCAGATCTCCTGCATTGCAGGCAGATTCTTTACCAGCTGAGCCACAAGGGAAGTCCAAGAATACTGGAGTGGGTAGCCTATCCCTTCTCCAATGGATCTTCCTGATCCAGGAATCAAACTGGGGTCTCCTGCATTGCAGGCGGATTCTTCACCAACTGAGCTATCAGGGAAGTCCTGATTTCCCAGTATCACTCTATATATCAGTGTCCACAGATATAGAATAAATTGTTACTTAGTGTAACCAAATAGCCTGTTGATAAATTAATGGAGAGAATTTAGTGTGTAAGATGTTCAGAACTATCTTCAGACCAAAGCATGAGTTTTCCCTTTTTGTAATCTTCCATTAAATATGATATTGAGAATAATCCAAGAGCAATTTTGAATATTAGTTAGTATTACCCAAATGATTTCAATTGAATTAAAAAATTGCTTCCAAACAATCTGATTTCACATTGTTGAATTAAATGTGGCATTTCTCTGGCATATTTACCAGTTTTTAAATCAGAAACCAAAAAAAAGTGGAATTTAAAGCAACACCATATGAACTAAGAGACAACCTTACACTCCTGATTTCTAATCTGTAAAAACACATTAAATAGAAGTCAGCATTTATGTAAAGCTTAATTGGACTTTTAATTTGCCTTTAAACATCAGATCAAGTCTTTGATGAGTGAAAACTAAGGATGAGGATCGGAGTTAATGCTTCCTAATCCTGTACAAATTGTTAACAAAGATACTGAAATAGGAAAGTAGTCTGCAGGGGAAATCACGCCAACTTGCTCTCTGTAGGTGTAAAATTTCTGCAAAATAATTATATCAGTCATCTCAAACACATTTCTCTTTTGTCTGAAAGAATTTTGCACTCATCTTGAATTAAGAAGGAGCTTCTTAATAACCTTGGACTTTTATTTACTAGGTCTAGAGAGCAACATGAAATTGGAGATAGTGAAATGAAAGTTGCTCAGTCGTGTCCAGTTCTTTGGGAGCCCGCCAGACCCCTCTGTCCATGGGATTCCCCAGGCCAGAATACTGGAGTGGGTAGACTTTTCCTTCTCCAGGGGATCTTCCCAACCCAAGGATCGAACCCAGGTATCCCACATTGCAGGCGGATTCTTTACCATCTGAGCCACCAGGAAAGCCCAAAATTGGAGATGGAGGAAATAAATATTTGGTAATTTAAATAAGAGACCAAGGGACTTCCCTAGTGGTCCAGTGGCCAAGACTCCACAATCCCAATGCAGGGGATGTGGGTTCTGTCCCTGGAAGATCCCATGTGATGCATGGCCAAATCATAATAACAGAAACCCAGTTCAGAATAATATTAATATCATTCCTTCAGAATACCCCCTGCTGTATTCTACCTTCCATGTCTATTCCCTGTGAACTATATGAATGAGGTGGCCTTTTATAGAAGAGGATGCTTACATAGGAACAGACAATGAGATGAACATTTCGGGAGGACTCCATCATCACCTGATTTTGATGATCATCCTCCCAGATCTTTATTTTCACCTGTTTGGACTCTCCTCACCCCTCCTGGGTTTATTTACCCTCTGCAGACTTGTTATATCATTTTCTCCACAGTTGTACATTCTTGTGAATCAGGACAGTCTTGGCTCAAAGATATTATCCCGTCATTCATTCACAGCTGCAATACCAATGCCAACCCCTGGTGATTCGTCTTAATACTCCTCAGCACAAAGAGAATAGCAGCATTTTTCTCTCCCAGGCTTTAATTTTCTTCCATGGGAAGAGAGGCATAATATTGGTTAAGCAGGTCAGTCAAATCATGTCTCTAATAAAAACAGTATATTTTTGCAACCCCATTTCTAAGTTAATAAAATACAAAGCAAGAAATGTGCAAAAATCAGACAAACAAAACAATATCTTTGGATTCTGCTCAGTAAAAGCAAGTTAAACTCAAATTTAGGTTTTAGCCATGTCATTATCTGAGCTCCAGTGGTTCTTGGGTATCTACATGCATATGGTCTGTGAGATCACCCACTGTCTTTCAGCCTCCTGTTAGATGACCAGATGGACTGGCTGAAGTCCCAGAGAGCAGGAGGGTGATGTGGACCTTCCACTGCTCAGCACTGCAAATCATTTCTGTCTCTGCTTCTCACAGTTGTCAAGGGATATTTTCCCTAAGTACAGTTTACTTAGACCTACATTTTGGTCTACTATTCTAAAGCATTTTAATTTTCAAAACACATTTAAGTTCTTTCCCCTGACTATACCCAATGTCACTTGAACACCAAGAATTAAAAAAAAAAAATTATATGGCTTCTAATGAAGTTTTTATTATGAAAATAAAGTTTTATAATTTTAGTAATTTTAAGATTTTTAGGCTTTATTGAATTGAGATTTGTCTCCTCATTTAAGTGTTCACTCAATAGGCATAGGCATTCTTTGTAAGAATTTGCTCTATATTCTTTTGCATCTATTAAAAACCCAATGCAAAATTGCTCAAATGTTTATCTTTAGCTTTTACAGTTTTATAGTATTAATGAAATTATATATTATATAAAGAAATATATTATATAAGAGAAATAGGTATATAAGTATGTATATGTGTATATATGTATATATCATATGTATATATAAATATTTATTCTGAGCTTATGGGTAAAGAAATAAATAAAATTGTTTAACAATGTAGAAACAATAAGATCATTTAACAATCTACTATGCACTAGGCCTTTGCCTTTCACTTTTAATATGTTATCTCATTTAATCCCTGAAAGATGAGAAAATTAAATATAGGGCAATAAGGATTCAGAAAATTTAGACTGTGTTTCAGTCTGTTATGCTTTGATTTGCCCTTTCATCCTTCAAATAATATATGAAGCTACAAATAAAGGCTCTAAAATATATTATGAATTTTATAGTGGTTCAAATTGATCTTCAAACAGATAATTATGTAGAAAGACTGTTGAAAATGGAAAGAACAGCAGGATTTAAGTGAAATCAGAACTGAGTACTAGTGTTGTTTGCAATCTGGACCAAATGACTTATCTTTCCCCACCAGGCTCCTCTCTCCGTGGGACTTTCCTGGCAAGAATACTGGAGTGGGTTGCTATTTCCTCCTCCTGGGGATCTTCCTGACCCAGGTCTTCTGCATTGCAGGTGGGTTCTTTACCATCTGAGCCACCAAGGAATCCTAAGAATACTAGAGTGGGTAGCCTAACCCTTCTCCAGGGGATCTTTCTGACCAAGGAATTGAACCAGGGTCTCCTGCATTGCAGGCAGATTCTTTACCAACTGAGCTACTAGGGAAGCCCCAGTAAATAGACATTAGCATCTAACTGTGAAGAAGGAAATGGCAACCCATTCCAGTATTCTTGCCTAGAGAATCCTGTGGACAGAGGAGCCTGGTGGGCTGCTGTCCATAGGGTCACATAGAGTCGGACACGACTGAAGCGACTTTGCATGCATGCATGCATTGGAGAAGGAAATGGCAACCCACTCCAGTGTTCTTGCCTGGAGAAACCTGGGGACAGAGGAGCCTGGTGGGCTGCCGTCTATGGGGCTGCACAGAGTTGGACATGACTGAAGCGACTTAGCAGCAGCAGTAGCATCTAACTGAGAGGGTTATCGCAAAGATTATTTCAAATAGCTAATGAAAAACTCTTTACCCATAATAGTCACTCATCCAGTAAATACACTGTCTTTCCTCTTACTGGCTGTAATATTTGGCAGTTTACACACACACATGAAGAGTCAGGATCCTATAAGTATGGACTAATAATTTCTATCCTCAGACTGATTGTGAGAATTAAAAAACATCATATTTGTATATTAAATTTGATATACAGTAAATTATTACTTCTGCTACTCCATAGGAAACACTAGAACAAGCATTTGTAACTAGGGACCTATGTTATTGAATATAAGTCATTATTGTGAATATTCTAGAGTGAATTGAAAGCAGCCATTACTTCCCGATCCTAACTCTCACGTGAGTTTATACTGTGACCTGGCATGATGAATCCTGAAGGCCTAAGCGGGGAGAGACTCTCCTATCAGGCACATATTCTGGTTAAGGAATTTCCAGTGCACATTTCAACGTGGCCACAAAGAGACTGAGTTGTACTAACACCGCCTGGTCACGGGCAAGTTGAAACAAGACCGTTCTGCACTCAGATTCTGGCAAATCACTGCTGCCCTCATGACTGGGCTTGCAGAACTTGACTACAGTTTAGACGCTCAGACAAAAGATAACAGCTCATCCGTAAAGATTAGATTTTTTCAGGAGTTCTCATCTACTGGCTGGAAAGTTTAGCCATGCCATCTCAGGGGAACATGTATCTTATTTAGCCATGGGTCGCCTGTGCTTGCTTGTGGCTGGTGGAATTCAGAACTGGTGGATGTATAGTCTCTCCTTGGCTTGGACAGAGCTGGGTGCAGCTGCCTGGCCCACTGGGTCCCTTTCAACTCTACCACCTGAAGGCCTTGAATCTGTGCATTGCATATCCATATCCTCCACTCGGTGTCCTGGCCTGTTCAGTTATCTTCAGTTCCTGTTGCCACAAAGGACCTGATGGCTAACCCTCCAAAGCTCAACTCAGCATCCTTGTCCCAAAGCAAATCTGGGTAGTTTGGAGAAACTAAAATGACTCATGCCTGTGAATGCTCACTGAGCCTTCAAGTTGGCATGGCCAAGCACCACTTTGTTTAAGAGAAGCTAAAGGAAGTGTTTCTTTCCAGAGGCCAAAACTAAGAGCACAGGCAAGAGCTTCTCCCAACCCCACCACCTGTCTTGAGCCCCTTACTAATCAACTTTTAGTGAGATGAACCCATGCAGGAAAAACAAACAAACAAACAAACAAACAAAAAAACCTCTAACACGTACAACAGGTCACCTTTCTGCTTGCATCTTTTCTCCTTGTGCCATAATACCCAGACGCTGGGAAAAGCTTGAGTCTCCTTTGACTTTGCCAAATGAAATCCTTCTTCTGTCTGACTCCAAAGCCTGTCCAATTCCTTAATACACTCAATGGGAGTGGTAGGAACTTGGGAACTCCTTTTCCAGAAAATTAGCATGGCTTGAAAAGTTATTGTCCTGTTTTGACTGTCCAAAATTGCATGTTGCCTACATTTTCTCTTTATGTTCATCTTATTTTAGTGTCTCTACCCCATATCCTCCCACCCCAGACTGACTCTGGGCCAATAAGGGTGACAATCTTAGTCACGAAAGTAGAGTAAAAGAGATCTATTGTTGTAAATGAGACCTTACTCATTACTTTTAGTAAGTGTGGTAGATACCAAGGGAGGGTGGTGGTGGTGGTGGGATGAATTGGGAGATTGGAATTGACATATATACAGTATTATGTATAAAATAGATAATTAATGAAAGCTTACTGTACAGCATAGGGGGGAAAAGTACAATCTGTTTGTAGGACATGAATTAAATTAACCTTGAAATGCATTCCAACATACAGTAGGCACAGACAAATACTGTTTGATTCCACTTGTACAAGGTATCTAGAATAGTCAAATTCATAGAGTCAGAAAGTACATTGATAAATGCCAGGGGCCAGGGGTGGGAAAGGTGAGGGGAGTGGGGATTTAGTGTTTAATGGGGACAGAGTTTCAGTTTAGGAAGGCGAAAAATTTAAGAGATGAATGATGTTGAGAGTTGCACACCAAAGTGAATGCACTTCGAGCCACTGAGCTGTGCTTAAATATGGTTAAAATAGTATCATAATAGAAAAATTTAAAAAACACCACCACCACCACAACAACAAAAAAGTGGTAGATCTTGGATTAAAGAGAAAGAAGGCTGGGAGCCTTTTCTCTGTTATTTTAATCAGCAGATCCAGCAAGACTGGGTCAATAGAAGGAACTGCACAGAAATGTATTAACATTAGATGCCATTTCTTTTCCTATCACAAAGTAAAATTGGTCGTTTTCACCATAAACATTCTCTAGGGTCGCTAATGTTCCTGGCACTGTGCTACGGCTGCTAAAGGGATGTGCGAGGACCTGCTTTAGAATTCCAAGAACTTGCTGTCTGGCGGAGCGGAAGCATCGCAGTTATGATAAATGAAAGTCCTCTGATGTCGGCATCCTGTGAGATGCGCTCAGGCAGCAGATAAACACCGTCTTCCTTAACTTCCGTGTCCTCCACTATCTTTATTAGGAGGTTTCAACTCAATTCTGTTGAACTCATTTGAATGCTCCCAACTGTGACTGAGAAAGAAATTTCTTAGAATTGAAAAACAGATTACCAGGAACTTCTACCATTTCTAAGATTTTGAGGTTCTATCAAAGCAAATAGGAACAATGTCTCCATAGGTTTTCCCTTCACTGAAGACATTAACAAAGTATCACCTATTACATCTAAAACATCCAAACAAGTAATTTTCATAAAAGTTACTGACTGTGACAATACGGTTTTGCTTGTGTGCCTCTGACGTCTCCTGAAGAGAAGCAAAGGGGACTTTTTAACAGAAGAAAAAGGGTCTCGGGAAACAGACTCATAGTGTGAAGAGTCTTTCCAACCAGCAAGCGAGAACCTGTGATATTAAAAGCACACACCCATTTATGAAAAAATAAATAGAAATCTATTGCTCCCCATTTCTTCCCTTTTAGAAAAAATTTGCAAAACTAAGGAAATTTCTTACAATACTTTGGTCTCAGAGTTAAAAGAATATTCCCAAATAATATATTTGCTTAGGATTCCTTTTGCTCTCACACTTCCCAAATTAAAAACTTAGCATGCAAAGCAGCTAAGTGTAGATGATAAAGACCAATCAAGAGTGTTTCAAAGTTCTAATGTTCTGTTTGAAGATTTTGAGTTTTGGTCTTCATACACGGAGGAATTCTTCAGGAGCCTTACAGCAAGGAATTTTAAAACATTTTTCTTTCTTCCATTAGGGAGATAAAAGCAATAGGGAGCAGCAGGTTTGTGTGTTCATGTATTATTGATACAAACCTTTTTATTCCCAAATATTCTTGTATAGAGATTTCATAAGGAATAAAAATGAATTGAAATTGTGAGAACACACAAAACATAATCATGGAAACTGGACTGCTCCAGAGGCATGTGGCACATCATGAAAAAATGTAATGAGAGTTTTGGTATTTCACATAGGTGTTCCTCTTAACAAGAAAAATGACTAAACTCAAAGAAATCAATCAATTCAAGCTGAAAAGAGGTGACAGATCTTTGCACCTACAGATACTTCAATGTAAACAAATAAGCTCTTCCTTTAGATACTAGGTATATTTGGAACTTGATAACTAACAGGTTATTTATTTCTGTTGAAGTACAGTTGCCTTACAATATTATATTCATTTTAAGTGTTCAACATAGCAAATTGATATTTTCATACATTACAGAATAATCACCATGTAAGTCTAGCATCATCTGCCACCATACAATTATTGACTATATTCCCTGTGTGTCACATCCATGACTTATTTATTTTGTAACTGAAAATTTGTGCTTCTTAACCTCTCTCTTATTTTGCTCATCAGCTCCTTCCTGGCAACTATCTCTTCTCTGTATCTACAAGTCTGACTCTGTTTTATGTTTGTTAGTTTTTTAGACTGCACATGTAAGTTAAATCATCCAGTATTTGTGTTTCTCTGCTTGACTTATTACGCTTAGCATAGTATTCTCTAGGTCTATCCAGGATGAATGTTGAATTTTTTCAAAAGATTTTTCCACATCTTATTGACATGTTCATATAGTTTTAATTATTTGTGAATAGGATGTATCACATTGATTGATTAGCAGATATTGAATCACCCTATTAATACATTAATATATTGTTGAATTCAATTTGTTAATGTCCTGTTGAGAGTTTTTTATTTTATCTATGGGCATCCGTGATATTGGTCTGTAATTATCTTTTTGTAGTATCTTTGGTTTTGGTGTCAAAGTGAAGCTGGCCTCTTTGAATGAGTTTGGTAGTGTATCTTCCTCTGAAATATTTTTAAAACCATTTTAGAGAGATAGTGTTAACTCTTCTTTAAAGTGTTAGTGTTTAGTAAAGTTTACCTACAAAGCTGTCTAGCCCTGGACATTTGTTTGTTGGGGATTTTTCTCTTTATTGCTGATTCAGTTTCATTACTAATAATTGTCCTTTTCATACTTTCTATCTATTTCTGATTCAGTTTTGGGAGATTGTACCTTTCTAGGAATTTATCCATGTCTCCTATATTTTCCATTTTATTAAACTATCATTGTTCATAGAAATCACTTTATTCCTTTCAATTTCTGTGGTGTCAGTTGTAACTTCTCTTTCATGTCTGATTTTACTGATTTGTGCCTTCTCTCATTTTTGATAAATCTGGTTAAACAATTTTGCTTATCTTAAAGAACCCAGTTCTAATTTTCTTTGATATCTTCTTTTTTCACTTCTCTTTTCTTTTTTTTAAAGTCTCTGCTCTGATGTTTATAATTTATTTCCTTCTGCTAATGTCGGGTCTTATTTGTTCTTTTTCTAGTTTCTCTAGATGTAAGATCAGATTGCTTATTTGTGTATTTCTTGTTTTCCAACTTATCTCTCTTACAACTGCTTCTGCTCTGTCCCATAGGTTTTAACTTGTTTTGTGGTTCCATTTTCATTTGTCTCTTGGTATTTTTAAATTTCCTCTTTGATTGTTTTCAGTAACTGATTGGTTGTCTAGTAGCATATTGTTTATCTTCCATGTGCTTCTGTTTTTTTTCCATTTTGCTCTTATACTTGACTTTTAGTCTCATAGCATTATGTTTAGAAGAGATGCTTGATATGATCTCAGTCTTATTAAATTTATTGAGACTTATTTTATAGCCTTACATGTAACCTATCTTGGAGAATATTCTATATGCACTTAAAAAGAATGTACATTATGCTGCTTTGAGATAGAATATTCTATATGTATATAGTAAGTTCATTTGGTCTTATGTATTATTTAAGGCTAGTGTTAAACTGTTAAACTGACAGTTTAAAGAAAGAAAGAATAATTCATCTGTTACTGAATGGGATTCCCTTTTCTGAGGCTTTTATCTCTGCACCACAGACTCTCCGGCACCTTAATAATTCAGCTACTCAAACTTCTAGTCTACATTTTAAAAAATAAATATAAAAGTTAATGTTAAATTCCCTTTTGATATTTTATTGAATCACTTTGATCATTAAGTATGGTCAAGTATGATTGAATTTGTTCACAATTCTTCTCATATGCCTTTAAATATTTTCTTTTTTTTAATAATTTCTTAATATAGTCCTTTAGCAATAAGTGAATATGAGATATTAAAAATAGGAAAAAAGCTATACCCCAAGAAGGGTCTCATATATGCCCCACTTTCAAAGGAATTAGATTGGCAAACTATTACAAAGCAAACAAAAAAGGCAGAAAATGTTATTAACACACCTGCTTGATTAAATGTAGTGAGACTAGGAAATAATTGATAACATCTCAAAATGATTAGGGAAATCTAATTTATTATAATTACTTGTTAGCTCAGTATCTCTAAAGGACCTGCCTTTTTTTTTTTAGCAAGTCATTTTTGCACTCTCATTCAAGAATTGCAAACAATATATTGAGGAAGCCGATGCAGGAATTTGTCCAATAGTCTAAAAATCAAGAAGGACATGGTAAGTTTGGAATTCAAAATATCTGCCTCCTAGGCCCAGTCTAGCATTTGCCTCCATGCACATGAAGAAATCCCCCCTTCTCTGCACTTGCCTCTGGAGATGCCACAGTACCTTATCCATCCCGTCATCTCTCATGCCATCCCAACGCAGTACCTTATCCATCCCGTCATCTCTTATGCCATCCCAACGCAGTACCTTGTCCATCTCGTCATCTCTTATGCCATCCCAACGCAGTACCTTATCCATCCCGTCATCTCTCATGCCATCCCAATGCAGTACCTTGTCCATCCCGTCATCTCTTATGCCATCCCAACGCAGTACCTTATCCATCCCATCATCTCTTATGCCATCCCAACACAATACCTTGTCCATCCCGTCATCTCTTATGCCATCCCAATGCAGTTCCTTATCCATCCCGTCATCTCTTATGCCATCCCAACGCAGTACCTTATCCATCCCGTCATCTCTTATGCCATCCCAACGCAGTACCTTATCCATCCCATCATCTCTTATGCCATCCCAATGCAGTACCCTGTCCATCCCATCATCTCTTATGCCATCCCAGCACAATACCTTGTCCATCCCGTCATCTCTTATGCCATCCCAATGCAGTCCCTTATCCATCCCATCATCTCTTATGCCATCCCAACGCAGTACCTTGTCCATCCCATCATCTCTTATGCCATCCCAACGCAGTACCTTGTCCATCCCGTCATCTCTTATGCCATCCCAATGCAGTACCTTATCCATCCTGTCATCTCTCATGCCATCCCAACACCTCCAGGTGTGAGAGGAGCATGCGTCATTCAACAGGCTACTGAATGGAAACTAAAGTCACAAAACCCAGAGAGAGGGAGACAGCAGAACTGGGAGCAACATAGGTGGAGACAATTGTTGGGGGAAATATTCACACTCTATTGTCTGTATTGATCATCCTCTCATCTTCTGATATCTGTATTATTAACTCTCCTTAGATGTGAGCATTGTGAGAAAAGCTGGCTGGTATGCGTCCACTGATTGAGCTTTGACAAACCAATTGACCTTTATAATTTTTGTTTCCTGTAGATATGTTCATTGATAAAAATCACTCTTTTCTTGACAGGCTTGGATCTAGATACAACAAGCTTATGTGAAACTCCAGGTGTTTTACAAGTGGAACATTTTGGTAGAGGTCCTTAACTTGAGAACTGAAACTCACTCATCATTCAGGGCATTTCTGCCTAATTGGCCAGGCTGGTGAAGGTAACAAATTCAAGATCAGAGGGTAATTAATAAAATGGCATCAGATCAAAGTGGGAACCATAGCCCAAAGTGCCTGAGAAATAACTCATCTTATGTAGGAGGGATATTTCTATTTAACTCAAGAATGGGTAAATGGATTTCTGGTATCAGAACATTCTGCTCTTCAACAGTGGTGAGAACGACCAAACATTTGTTCCTTAGCTATTTTTTTCATAGACTCCATACAGATGACTTGCTTCCTGGTAACAAATTACCAACCAACCCCTCTGATTATGACCCATGACCCAGTCACTATCAGTTAATACTAGTACTACTTATTGAAGGCAAAGGAAAGGGGCTGAAGGAGGCTGAGGTGATTAGATAGCATCACTGACTCAATGTACATGAATTTGAGCAAACTCTGGGACAGAAGTGAAGGACAGGGTAGCCTGGCATGCTGCAGTCCATGGGGTCACAAAGAGTCGGACATGACATAGTGACTGAACAACAACCACGACTGTGGTTGGGTGGATGGTTTGGTATATTGTGGGATGTTAAGCAGCATTTTTGGGTCTACCCTCAGATGCCAGTAGCATCCTCCAGTTGTGACAATCAAAAATGCCTCCAGACATGGCCAAACATCCCCTGGGTGGAGGCGAGGGCAAAATCACCCTTGGTTGAGAACCACTAGTCTACTCTGATGTTGGAATAATTTTAATACTTGTTATTAAAAGACATATTTAGATGTGACCCTTGCTTTCACTGACTGTACTTTCCACACTGAAATAGTACTGGTTGCTTGTTTGCATGTATTTGAAGATGATGACAGCTTTGGGGTTCCTCGAGCCTCTGAGAAGGACACCACAGAGTCGAGCCCAAATTTCTGGGATGTATTCAGGTCCAAACTGGTCATCAGACTTTTAACTGTGAAGAAGGCCAACCACAGCTGATACATGCCCCTTTAAATTCAGAGTGGATGGCTGAGGAACTTGGCTAGTGCTGCATTGGCCTGAAAGTTAGGTGAAGTTTTTGGAGCTATTGATGCCAGCAGCATCACCTGGGCATCACTACTCCTGGCCGCGGGAATTCTTCTCCACTGATATTCCCACTGGGGTCTTGGAGACCTCTTCTCGCCGACCCCTACTTCAGAGTGCAGGGCAGCCTTGGTCACTGGTGATAAGGTAAGCTACCAGGTCCCGGTGCATACGAGGAAGTAGCCCTTGGTCAGCTCTGTTGGTTGAAGGCTCAGGCGACTGGGCCCTCAGGCTGCATGTTCCAGAACTGAACCCCAGGACTGACTCAAATGGTGTGTCAGTCACTGATGAGCTGTTTAATGGCTGAGGCCCAGGAAATTTGTTAGATCTTTTGTGACGACCATATGTCCCTGGTCGATCATTAAGGTCAGAGTCAGCGGGCTATTTGTTTTATCCCACTCCTAAGCTCCAGGCTTTTGAAGCCCCAGAATTTCTTTCCAGATTCTATTCATAGTACTCTTCTGTCTGGACGCTTAAAACTAAAGAAATATCTGTTCATTCCTCTTCCTGAACACCCTTAAAAAAGTAGGTCAGCTTGCTGTGTTTTAATTATAAGGCATCCTGTGAGTCTTTAGAAAAGAAGCCAACAATGCTTGTTGTTGTTAGGGTAATTATTTCCTACAGAATGCACACACTTCGGCTTTGCCAACCAAATCGCTCCACAAGACATGTAATTTAAACCTCCATTTTATCTTATTTGTTGAAATTAAGTAACAGGAGGAGAGCTTGTTTTAAATGATTCTTTCAAACAGGCTAAAAAAGAAAGTCCAGAATTTTTACGTATTAAGTACCACACATGAAAGTTTGCCTTACAGTTTCATTCATTTCAAATTTTTATTGTTCTGTTAAAATCTATGCATGCATGAATGTAGAATGCAGAGTGATGCAATAGAGCACATTTATGTCTTTTAATATGTTCTGCTCATTTAGTTTTCGAATTCATTTTTATTGGAGTATAGATGCTTTGCAGGTTTGTGTTAGTTTTTGCCGCACAGCAAAATGAATCGCCTGTATGTATACACGCGCCCTCTTGCTTTTGGACTTCCTTCCCACTCAGCCCACCAGAGCGCTGAGGAGTGTTCCCTGTGCTGCAGTAGGTTCTCGCTAGTTATCCATTTTATACATGGTATCAATAGTATATATATGTCAATCCTAATTTCCCAGTTCCTTCCACTTCCTCCTTCCCCCTTGGTATCCATACATTTTTTTTTTCTACAACTATGTCTGTATTTCTGCTTTGAAAATAAGATCATTTATACCATTTTTCTAGATTCCACATATATGTGTTAATATACAACACCTCTTTTTCTCTTTTTGACTTACTTCATTCTATATGACACTCTCTAGATCCATCCGCATGTCTACAAATGATTCAATTTCACTCCTTTTTATAGCTGAGCAATATTCCACTGTATATATATAGCACATCTTCTTTATCCGTTCCTCTGTTGATGGACATTTAGGTGTTTTGCTCATTTATTTTTGATAATGCTATTGTGTTTTCATGACTAAAAAAAATATCAAAATTAGACTCATGGAAGAAGTACAGAAGTACTTCCCCAATGAGAGTTTAATCATGTAGTTTCACTGGTCAATTCCATGTGGTTGTGTTAACACAAGTCAGGGGCCACATACAGATTCCTCCATGAGGGGTCAGATGTCTTCTCCACGTGGCCTTTGTTAAATGAGTTCTTTCCAGCAGGGAGTGACCTTGGGGCTCTCTTTCAAGAACAGCATAGGAATGAGGAAGACAAAGAAAAGGAAGAATATATTGATTAGTTGACGCAAATCATCTGGATCAAGCAATCCACCAAGTGTTTCAAAACAGTAGTTAACAGCTTTTAATTTTTTGGCATTTTTGGTCTTGCAGACAAATGTGGTAAGAAAAGGATATGTTTTTAATTACTCAATAGGACTTTCTTTTAGAAATTTCTGAGGACTTTGTGTAGCCCTAAGAATAGCTGTTTCCTTGTGCTAAGCTCCACTTTCTTCTTGGACATTCAGCCACCCTGAATGTCGACGACTGCTTCTTGTCTGCAAAGGCAAGACATTCCTGTCAACTGTCCCTGGATCTGCTCCCATTGAGCTGATGGGAAGTGAGTAGAGTCAGACACACAGACACAAAAAGCAGACTTAGAGTTACCCAAGGGGGAGGGTCAGCAGGGATAACT
Source organism: Odocoileus virginianus (assembly GCF_023699985.2). NCBI lineage: Eukaryota > Metazoa > Chordata > Mammalia > Artiodactyla > Cervidae > Odocoileus > Odocoileus virginianus. The sequence continues at coordinate 47,432,495 of NC_069692.1, forward strand.
TAGGGGCTGGGGACTCACATATGCACACCACTGTACTTAAGACAGAGGACCATCAAGGACCTGCTGTGTGGCACAGGGAACTGTACTCAGTATTCTATAATAACTTAAACGGAAAAGAATCTGAAAAGAAAAAAAATAAATAAACCTGAATCACCTTGGTGCACACCTGAAACTAACAAAACATTGCAATTAAACTAACTATATTTCCATTAGAAAAAAAAAAGAAAAGGAGAAAGGGACGAACAAAGGTGATCAGATGTGTGGCTGGATTGAAGGTCAACACTTTTTTACACATTGGTTCTCTCCTAGGTTAATGTCAGCCATAAGTCTATACCAGGCAGCCGGAAGGAATCTCAATCAGGAGTTTAGTCCATTTTGTAATTATTCAGGCTTAAAGGGGTAGCAAAAACTGGGGGCCATTTCATAAATATCCTTTTATCTAGACACCTCCTAAACAAAAAGGAAGCAATATGATCTTTCTTGATCAGAGAATTAATAGCTAACTTTGGAGGCTTTCATTTTTAAAAGTAAAAAGAAAAAAATAATGTGTGGATTTTCTCTTTAGTAACTATATTAACTAATGTGATTACTTTTCAACCTGCATAATATCTTTTATAAAAAGCTCAAATGTGCTACCATTTATGGTTTTATGTGCCAGAATCTGTGATAGGACTTAAGCAATAAAATTAGGAGCTGTGTTAAAAGAGGTCTTTCTAGATTTGCCAGCTAAAATGCTCAATGAACAGCTAAATTTGGATTTCAGATGAACAATGAATACATTTTATATTGCATGGCTCAGACTTATCCTAAAAAATGCTAATTATGGATTAGCTGAAATTCAAATTTAATTGGGCTTTTTATATATTTATTTACTAAATCTGTCAAACCTAAATATTAAATCATATAGGTTAAATTTACAATGTGGTAAAATTGAGTCCATAGACATTCAGAGACAGAAACCAGATTTACATCAGATATGGGATTCATAGCTCAATCACATTAAAGTCATCAGCGTCTATTTACTTAAAGAAATAATAATGCAGTTACTGAAGACCCAAGTTAGGATGAGAGACTCTCATGACCTCTGCGAGCACAGTGACTGACACCACTTTTGTTCAGGTTAAAGTGGTTTTCAGGCAGAAACTGTGTAATGAATGAATATCTTATGGTTTAAGGCTAAGAAAAGAGGATATAAGTGCAGGTATAGCTGGTTCATTTTGCTGAAGAGGAAAAACTAATACAACATTATAAAGCAGCTACACTCCAAAAAAAGTTAAAAAAAAAAAAAAGACTACAACAGGCCTAAGAGTTAATCCCCTAGTTGGGAGTTTGGCTATAGGATCTTAAAAAAAAATAAAAAAAAACTACTGGCTTTAATCCCCTGTTTCCTGGAAGTGTGCAGATGGGTGTCACTGATATCTGTCTCCGTGGTCCTCTCCTAAACCTCCATGGGCTATCTCATCCCATGTGTGAAGCATCCTTCCATGAGTTGTGTTAACAGTCATACTGTCCCCATTCTTGCCACTACAAGAAGATTTTATCCATCATGCAATGATTGTGAGGCTTAACTTTAAAAAGGCAATTGTGTTTCTCCTACTTCCGACAGAATTGCCACAGCACTGTTCTCTTTAAATAAGTGCAATGCTGATAATATTTTGCTTCAAGCCAAGTTTGTGTTGGTATAATCTCATTTAATGTTCACTACAATCTTGGGAGGAAGGTAGCACAGGTCTACAACTGAAGAATAAATGTCTAAATTTAGGTGCATTTGATTGGACTCTATTGTACCATATAGAACTAACTCCCACTTCTAAATATTCACTTATGAATATTCATATGTGGTTTGTATGCAGTATTCACTATATATTAATATATTAAAAATTATTTAAGCTGGATGAATTCATCTTGTTCTGTGACTAAAGCATCATAGCAGTCATAAATATTCTATAGCTAGTGGTCATGCTGACACTATAAGGAAATGAACCCAGGATCTGGAGTAAAAAGACCTAGATTAGAATCATACTTCATTCACTGAGGCAGGCAGAGGGGGCACGGACACCAACTTAGACTTTCCATTTGCTGAATTGTGACCCCCTCTAAATCAAGTGTTTAGTTCCTAACCCTGTACCTTACAATGTGACGGTACTTATTTTTTTGTGTGTGTTTTGTTTTATTTATTTATTTTTTTTGACGGTACTTAGAGATATAGTCTTTAAAGAAGCAATTAAGTCAAAATGAGGTCATTCAGTGGCCCTAGTCCAATCGAGTTGTCCCTGTAACAAGAGGAAATTAAGACACAGACAAATACAGGAGGAGAACAGACAGATCACCCTCTATGAGACAAATGGAAACCTCAGACGTCAACCTGCTGAGCCCTCGATCTTGGACTTCCAACCTCCATAACTGAGAGAAAACAAATGTCTGTTTACGCCACCAGCCCGTGCGACTTTGTTATGGCAGCCCTGCTAACAGACAAATTTCTGAACAGATTGATTTTTTTTTTTGATTATTTGTTATCCCCAACTGACACTTTACATACTATATTACATTCATTCTGTAATGCACATTCTCTTCATTTCTGAAATTGGTACAACCAGTAACATCTAACATCCTACATATAGAACTAACCTTTTTTTTCTTTTCTTTTAGTTTCAGTTCAGTCTCTCAGTTGTGTCCAACTCTTTGCGACCCCATGGACTGCAGCACGCCAGGCTTCCCTGTCCATCACCAACTCCTGGAGTTTATTCAAACTCATGTCCATCAAGTAGGTGATGCCACCCAACCATCTCATCCTCTGTGGTCCCCTTCTCTTCCTGCCTTCAATCTTTCCCAGCATCAGGGTCTTTTCTAATGAGTTTGTTCTTTGCATCCGGTGGCCAAAGTATTGGAGTTTCAGCTTCAGCATCAGTCCTTCCAATGAATATTCAGGACTAATTTCCTTTAGGATTGACAGGTTGGATCTCCTTGCAGTCCAAGGGACTCTGAAGAGTCTTCAACACCACAGTTCAAAAGCATCAATTCTCTGGCATTCAGCTTTCTTTATAGTCCAACTCTCACATCCATACATGACTACTGGAAAAAACATAGCTTTGACTAGACTGACCTTTGTTGGTAATGTCTCTGCTTTTTAATAGGCTGTCATATTAAATAGGCTGTCATTTAATAGGCTAGGTTGGTCATAGCTTTTCTTCCAAAGAGCAAGGGTTTTTTAATTTCATGGCTGCAGTCACCATCTGCAGTGATTATGGAGCCCCCCAAAATAAAGTCTCTCACTGTTTCCATTGTTTCCCTATCTATTTGCCATTAGTCATATGTAAAATAGTAGTGGTCCTGTCAATAAATGGCACCTTAGGTTAAATCAATTTAATTGCTAAGCAATAATAAGCACGTTTCCAGGGTATTATTTTCCATTTTGAGCACCCTTGCCAAGTTGAGCTTTGAAATTTACAGTGTCATTTCTTCAGAAGTTGTCATCGCCTTCTCTCTCTGTTGGCTATGCAAGCATTGATCTGTTGAAGCAAAGAATTTGTATTCAGATATGTGATTACCAGCAATAGTCATTTCCTTATTTTTTTCAGCTATTTTTATGATTTAAGTGCTCTCAGCTTCCTAAAGTCAATTCTAAGGCCATTCTTTGAGAAGTAAAACTGTATATTATTAAAACAGTAATAAATTGGATATATTTTGTATTCTGGTCATTTCTCTTTCAGACATAATTTCTGTGGATAGAGGGATTTTGATTTGGTTATAGTAAAGGTTTATTATTTGAAATCTCTTGCAAACAGGAAGATGCATTACTTTGCCTGGGTTAATGGTGAATCTCAGTTATTTTAAGTTTCTTTGTTCATTTATCCACACCTCTGTTGAGCAATATTTATGTGACTGGCTTTAGACTCATAGGTTTCTATGCTTGGCCCTTAAAAAGCTAACACAGCCTTAAGTAGACCTTAGAGATTGTATAAGGGACATCTACTTAATTATATTTTATAACAAATACAAATTATTTTTAATATATTCCCTCTGAAAAGTATAGTAAATAACATATTGATGAAACTTGAATAATCCGTCTTAAATAGCTTCCCAGAGGAAAGTTTCATAAGATAAAGTAAACTTAATTTTGCAACATCAGTTAAACTTTTCAATAACTTTGAAAGCAAGATATAAATCTTCACACTATGTATAGGAAATTGAGGATTAAAAAGATTGAGTATAATTTAGTGGCAGGCGACTAAAGCAAGATCCACGTGTCTTGCTCTGATACACTAATAAAACACACAAAAACTGAGTCTTATACTGATATTCTATGTGTACCAACAATGTAAAGATAACTTAGCATAAAAGCAAGCAAATCCCCCACCATATCTAATGCTTTTAAAATGACCAGGGTGATGTGTAGTTTTTCATTGTATTAATGTTTGTTATTGAATATGTTTAAAAACATTTCTGATGGGGTCTACTAGTTATTGAAGGGTTGCCTTTCAAACATGCATGTCAAAAGTGCACTAAAACTGGAATCTCTGGAAGACTCCATCAATACTCAACCATATCCTGCCTTTGCAAAAATGTAATCCAATAAAAGAAAACAGAATTTTAGTCTAGTGTGATGATTAGATCTTTTCTTTGAGTACCAAAGGACTCTTCTTGGGCTTTTTTTTTTAGTAGTACTTAAATAGCTCAGTAAATTCCCCAAGCACTTTATATTCATTAATTATTCCTCTAAAAACCCAACAAAAGACATGGTTTGAGCCATTTTCAATCATGTTAGTTAGTTCCAAATTCAGGGATGAGGAGCAAGGATGAAAGTAATTTGGCTCCTGCAAGAAATAATGAGATTTGCAAAACACACACCAGAAAGGAGAAAAGTCTGTTGTTATTATTACTAATCTTATTGGTCACATTTGTGACCCCTGTGTATCAACCCCCAGAATAAGTTTCCATCAGAAATACATTTTCCATGCTTTCTTCTTGATCGCTACACTATATATGAAAATCTCAGGCAACAATTAACTGATTAGATTGCAAAAGATAGATGGTACAAAATTGATTCCAATGATGGGTGTAGAAATCAATGTGATGGATGTAGAAATCAGTGTAACCCAAATAGCATATACAGGGCTTTAAGCTAATTTCTGTTAATAATTTTAGCTGACCCAATTGCATTTTGGTAAGTAATATTGATTGAGATCAGTGATGCTCTAATACTATGTGTAGTTTGAGATGTGTGCTATGATTTTACTGAGCCAATTGCTTTGCTTGTATGCAGTATTGATTGATAGCATCCCACAGAACTAAGAGACAGATTTCAGTCTGTAAGAGATTTTGAACCCCAACTCTCACCATGAGTTTACATGTTTAACTGCTGAAGATCTCAAATCAGTTTACATTTGTTGAAGGAAATCTTAAAAATTAAAAACATACCTGAGATAGTTTTTGTAAATAATATATACTTCTAGAAAGAAATCTGGATTAATTATTCAATGCAACTATTTATACCTAATCGCCTCTCTGTATGTCTTTAAGAGTACATTTCAAAATTGCTGTAAAAACCATTTTGGCAATAAAGCACAATTTATTATCAGATGTGAAGATATATTGTCTGTATGAATTTCATACTCATCTTTTGATTTAGGAGGTCTGAGGTGGAACCTAGGAAATGCATTTTAGCACATACACACATATCTCCATTTTCTTAGTTCTAACAAATGTGATCCATAGTTTAAGAAACACCACTTTGGCAGAAAATGTGTCAGACTGAAAGTTGAAAAATCAGAGAACATAATCCTGCCAGTTAACAGTTACGTGTCTTTGCATCTTTGCATGCAGTTATAGGTTAAATAGTGTCCCTTCCAAAACCCCTTTCAAAAACTAATGCTGGAGTCTAACCCCCAGTAACTCAGAATATGACCTTATTTGGAGACTGATTCTTTATAGAAGTGATCAAGTTAAACTGAGGTCATTAGATTGGGTCCTAATTCAATGTGATTGTGGTCCATTTTTTTAAGACTATGTTTTGGGAAGCAGTTTTAGATTTACAACAAAATTGAGAAGGAGGTAAAGAGATTTCCCATTTAGCCAAACCTGTACACATGGAGAGCCTCCCCCATTATCAACATCACTCACCAGATGGTATGTTTTTTACCAACAATGAGTCTACATTGTCATATCATTATCTTCCATTGTCTATAGTTTACAATAGGGTTCATTCTTGGTGTTGTACATTCTACGGTTTTGGACAAACATATAATGACAAATATTCATCATTTTAATATCAATATAGATCCTGAAAAGGTTGCAGGAGCCTCCATTCCAAGGATGAGAATGATTGCTTAAATAAATTGATACCCACTTTGAAGTTTGGGTTACTAAAATTCTGCACCTAATAGAAGTTTAGACATAGAAAATGTAATCAGGCTCCTTGTTTTACAGATGAGGGTGTAGTCAAGGAAAGACTTAACCTGGTTACATTGGGGGTTCATTCATTCATCTATTCATTCCATTTTTTTATGAATGCAAAAAGAGCTAGGAAAAGAAACCAGCTTTTCACCCATTGCTCCTTCCACACAAGCGTGTGCTTGCTGGTTACTAAGGAAACCTCAATTATACTTTTGCATTTATTAGTACTTTCTTGCTTTACTTCCTTGTGATTGAGCTTTTAAAAAATGACTGATATTCAATTATTCATACAGCCAGCAAAGTGGTGCCATATGATACCTGAAAGTGATGAAAGTACAACTGAAAACATCTATTGTCCTTCAACTCCCAGTAGAACTTTCCCATTTCTTATGTGCTTCTTTGTAAAATTGGATGGTAGTACTGGGGGTTCTGGGGCAGACAAGTTTATTTCTCACTGAGCAGCCAAGTAATCCTAATTTCTAGTTTCCATGAAGTTAGGGGCCATGTGACTACTGTGACATGACATGTCACTTTTAAACCAGGCTTGTTTTCTGACCTTTCGAAACTGATTGTTGTCAGTCGCTCAGTCATATTCTGACTCTTTGTGATCCCATGGACTGTAGCCAGCCAAGCTCCTCTGTCCACGGGATTTCCCAGGCAAGAATACTGGAGTAGGTTGCCTGTTCTTTCTCCAGGGGATCTTCCCAACCCAGGGCATTCCAAGCAGATTCTTTACCGTCTGAGCCATCAAAAATGATAGAACTGTTGTAATTGAAGTATAATTGATGTACAACGTTGTATTAATTACTGCTGTAAGGCAAAGTAATTCTGTTTTACATATATATATATATATATATATATATACATTTCTTTTTAAAAATATTCTTTAGATCATCATACTGAGTAATGTAAATTAGAAAAAGAAAGAAAATAAATGAAGGACTCTTAAAAGCTGGTGCATTCAAGTAGCCAGCCTCCTTCTCCTGCCTGGGCACATGTGGAAGCCCCAGAATGGAGGATCGTCCACGCACTGGGACACATCTACACATGGGAACCCAGTGAAGAAAGGCTGCAGACACTGATGAGAAACAAACATCGCTATGTTTGGCCTTTGAGTATTTATTTATTACTACAATATAGCCTGGTGACTTCCCTGGTGGCTCAGATGGTAAAGCATCTGCCTACAATGCGGGAGACCCAGGTTCGATCCCTGGGCTGGGAAGATCCTCTGGAGAAGGAAACGGCAACCCACTCCAGTACTCTTGCTTTGAAAATCCCATGGATGGAGGAGCCTGGAAGGCTACAGACCATAGGGTCACAAAGAGTTGTACACAACTGAGTGACTTCACTTCACAATATAGCCTAGCCTTGCCTGACTGATGTAAGGGCAAAACTAAGAAGATTAATGCAGCATGATTAGAAGTAAGCAAATTCATTATTTAATTAAAGGTTTTGAGACTGATAACAGTTCTAATTCCCAGTGTAGCTGCTTTTTCTTTTCTTTCTGAGCAAGGAGGGGAATGAGATGAATCATAAACTTCTATAATGAATGAGAAGAAGCAACCTCCACTTAGTCTCAAAAATAAACAAGGTGTTAACTAAACACAAGCAGGCTCATAAAAACACAGATTGTGTTTAAAATGCTTGCTTCACCTTTTGCTAGCTTAAGAATCTTAAATTTTTTTTGTCCCAAATTCAAAATAATGACAATACTAGCTAATCATATCAAGAACAAGACAAAACAAATAATTGCCAAAACCTATTGACCAGCATCAGAGTTATAACTTCCCTCAAGAAACTTTGTCAGTCACCGTCTGACAGAGGGGAAAAAATAATCAGGTTCCATTTGGGAGAGAGGAGTTAATGTTTTTTAACCAAACTGTATCTAGTCCTTGAAACAGCAGAGAGACCAACAGTGTTCATGACATGAAAATGATTTAACTCATGAAAGAATCCTTAAGATGGAAAAGGAGTTCCTGAAATGTGCTCTCTGTTGAGCCCTTCTGTGTAAAATTTAAAAAGCAGCTTAAAATTCTAATTTGGCTATGTATCAGTTTTGTATTGCTGCTATAACAAATTACCACATTTTAAGTAGTTTAAAAAACAAGACAAATGTATTATCTTTAGCTTCTATAGGCCTGAAGCCCACCAGCCTGCTATAGATATCTCTGGGCTGGAATCAAAGTCTCTGTTCAGAGGCTCCAGGGGTGAATTCATTCCAGTGCCTTTTCTGGCTCTGCAGGCTGTTCACAGTCTCTGCCCCATGATCCCCTTCCTCCATCTTCAAAGTTAGTATTATTGCATCTCCCTGACGCCTCTTCACGTCTTCGTCTGACTACAACTAAGAAAGGTCCTCTGCTTTTAAAGATTCCTGTCATTAGCTTGGGTCCACCAGGATATCCAGAATAATCTTCCCATTTCAAGGTCCTTAACTTCAATCACATCTGAAAAGTTCCCTTTCTCATGTAGAATAACACACTCACAGGTTCCAGAAATTAGAACATAGATAGCCTGGTGGGTCTGGGACAGGACATTCTGGCTAGATTTCCCTCCAGGGGATCTTCCCAACCCAAGGATCAAACCCAGGTCTCCCACATTGCAGGTGGATTCTTTACCATCTGAGCCACAAGGGAAGCCCATAGAACCTGATACATTGGAACAAACACTTCACTCAGAACTTCAGGTCCTCTGTTCTAGACGTACTTCTCATTTCAGGTCAATTGTGGGCAAATAGTTAACTTTTCTGAGCTTTGTCCAAGCAAAATACCTCCCCTGGCTGTTGCTCAGTCCTGTCTGACTCTTTGTGACCCCATGGACTGTAGCCCACCAGGCTCTTCTGTACCTGGGATTCTCCAGATGAGAATACTTCAGTGGGTTATCATGCCCTTCCCCAGGGGATTTCCCAACTCAGGGATCGAACCCTGGTCTCCTTCATTGCTGGTGGATTCTTACCATCTGAGCCACCAGGGACTCAAGTCTGTATTTGGGAACACGAGCATATAATTTTTACATTTTTATGACTTCTTCTTCTACCTGATTAGGCTTCTCAGTTGCCTCCTCCCATGAATCTGTCTAACCAAACCTCAACTTTCCTAGTTCCTCTCTTTCAGGACTACAGTCTGCATCAGCTGAAATGGAACAATGCCAAATTAGGCAAATGAGGGTATTTATCCAATACTCTAACAAATGTCTCTATTGCACCTTAATTACACAAATAGAAGACCCAGAGAAGTGACCTGAATCATAGAAATTTCAACAGAATGAAGGCCTCAGTTGACAAGTCACTGATGGATCCTTTGCATCTCAGCAGCTGTTCTGTGAAGACCCACGACATGGGTGCTGGGAAAACAAAGGCTAAGGTCAGACCTAAGTTTACATTAAATTTCTTCATTTCCCACTGCCTGTTATATTTGGGACAAATTCCTTAAACTTAACCTCAATCTCCCTGTGCCTCAAGTGAATCATTTGCAATAACACCTAATTCACCAGGCTGCTGTAAAGATTAAAAGCGATCGTGTATATAAAGTTGCTGGAATCATACCTGGCATAAAGCCACGTTCAATAAAGAATGACTGCTGTAAATATGTTTATTGCTTTACTGAATCGATCAGGCTTCCCAAAGAAATGATACCCTCACGTCTCTCAATTTCTTCCACATTCGTTCTTCAGGAATTCATGGCACATCTATTTATTTGTGCATGGTGCTGGGGGTATAGAAGGCAGAAAACAGACTCAATGCAGTCTCAGTAGAACTTACATTCTAGTGGTGGGAGGTAGGCAAACACAAACAAGTGAAAAACAAATACGGGTACACACAAATAAACACTATTAATTTAGATTGCAACTAGTGCTAGGGAGAAAATAAATACGGCAATATGACAGTGAGTAGTTGGTGGTCAAGGAGGCAGGTAAGGAGATAACATTTCAGCCACCACTCAAAAGACTGATGTGAGCCAGGCAAGTGAGCAGCAAACATAAATAAACCAAGGCAGGACAGAGTTGTGTTTGAGAAACAGTAAGGCATCTCGTTGAGCACAGTCTGGGATGCAACAGGGCAAGTGGCATGAGATTGTACTGAACATGGGTGCAGGGGGCCAATTTATGGGGCCTCAAGACCCTGCATGAAGACTGAGGGTATTACTCTAAAAGCAGTGAGGAAATGTTTAATCATAGCATTCAAAGACTGAGTCGGTTCTAACGAGGTGGAAGAGCCTAGAGCCTGTTTCACAGAGTGAAGTAAGTCAGAAAGAGAAAAAAAATGACTGTATACTAATACATATATTTGGAATCTAGAAATATGGAACTGATGAAATTATGTGCAGGGTGGCAATGGAGATGCAGACATAGAGAACAGACTCATGGACCTGGGAGGCGGGCAGGAAGGAGAGGGTGGGACGTATGGAGAAAGTAACATGGAAACTTACACGACCATAAGTAAAATAGGGAGCAATGGGAATCTGCTCTATGACTCAGGGAACTTAAACCGGGGCTCTGTAACAACCTAGAGAGGTGGGATGTGGAGGGAGATTCAACAGAGAGGGGACATATCTACACCTATGACTGATTCATGCTGATGTTTGGCAGAAACCAACAAATTTCTGTAAAGCAATTATCCTTCAATTAAACAACTAATTTAAAATTTTAAAAAGGTAATTTGCTTTTATAAGCATCTTTTATACAATGATGGCTGCAAGGGAATAGATTTGGGTCTAGAAGGTAAGAAAGGATGGGTAGGCAAGAGTGCAGTCAGAGACCGTGAGATCATGTCACATCCTGGGGAGACACTGGAGGATGAATCCAGAACTAGAGGAATGACTGACAGCTCAGAGATATACACCTGTCACTGAATGCTAGGACTTGCATTAGGTTGAGGTAAAGAGGAGTTTCTTCTCAAAGGGGGAGCTCTCAAGGGGGTTTCCTAGACTTTTTGCCAAAAGATATGGGTGTATGGTGGTGCCACTTATTCCAGTACATGAGAAGGAATGAGAGAGGAATTTGGTTTGGAGGGTGGTAGGAAAAAAATGCCAAGCCCCATTTTGGATGTATTTTTGAGGTGCCTGTTAGACTTGATATCAACAGGTTCCAGGCTCATAGAGGTCTCCTAAGTGGGAACGACAGTCAGTTCCTCCCAAGTTTGTGTGCCTTTCCTTTTTACAGGTAGCATCTTGGGTATACCCATCACCCTTGGGTGTATCCCAGTGCCCTGTGATGACAGCGCCAGTTTGATGATTGAGCACCTCTCTAGTCTAGGTGTGAGCCTGGAGAACATCTTTGTATCCCTAAGTAGGACTCAATGCCTGGTGTAAAGGAGTAGCCCCCAAAATGCCCATATATATACTAACACATATATGTGGAATCTAGAGAGATGGGACTGATGAAATCATTTGCAGGGCAGCAATGGAGACACAGACATAGAGAATAGACATATGGACATGCTGAGAGGAGGGAAGGAGAGGGTGAGATGTATGAAGAGAGAAACATGGAAACTTACTTTACCATTCGTAAAATAGATAGTCAACGGGAATTTGCTGTGACTCAGGGAATTCAAACCAGGGCTCTGTAACAACATAGAGGGGTAGGATAGGGAGGGATGTGGTACACGAATCAAACAGCGTGTTGATGCTTTGTCCATTAGCATCTCGTTTCTGTTTTTATAAATTTCTATTGGAATATATTTGCTTTATAATGTTGTGTTAGTTTCAGTTGTATGGTAAAGTGAACCAGCTGTACATATATCCCCCCCCCCCTTTTCTTTGGACTTCCTTCCCTTTTAGGACACCACAGAGCATTGGGTATTGCTCCCTCAGCTATACAGGAGGCTCTCATTAGTTACATATTCTGGCTCTGTGTCTCTACCTGCTTCTCAAGAGAGGAGCACGTGCCTGGAGATACCTGCGGCTCAGTCCTGAAGGTTCTGAACCAGCAGTGTTAATACATCCCTCCTGCCATGCTTGGGAACCACTCTTGCAGAACAGCCACTTTTCTCAGGTCAACATCCCACAGTATTATCTCAGCAGCTCATCCATCCTTGTCACTGTAAGACATTCCTCACATCTCAGCCAGAGTGGAAACAGTGCCCCTCACAATGCTTCGACTTGAATGACGCAGTGAGAACACTTTCTAATTAAACCCATTACAGCCATCCATTTCCTTTAACTTAGATGGCTTTATCCCTTCTTCCATCTGGGAAAGACTTAGCTCATATTAAATTAACTCATATGGATGTATACAATCTCTTCTAGCAACTTACATCATTTTACTCTTTTAGAACATCGTTGTAGACTCATGTCCTTTCCCAAACTCAGTTGGTTCAAATTAACTGCATTCATTGTTTCCCTTTAGATACTCAGACGATCAGCATAGGCAACTAGCAGCATTTACGCCTTGACCCACCCATCCCCCATCCCTCAGAAAGCTTCCTGCTTGCTGCTAATGATACCACTGTTCATCTGGACATTTTTGTCCCACGATATGGACTCAGATACTCTCTGCTTTATTTGTGTGTTTTGGTTTTATAGTGGAGAGCAATTTTTTCCACTAAGTTCTTCAGCTAGAGGTGAACAAGCGCTGTGAGGCAGCGGACAAAGTGGCTCCAAGAACTCTCCGAACAAAGCACTCAAGTAACCACCTTCTCAAAAATCATGAGTTATGTCAATGCTTTAAATTGATATCTCTTTTTTTGCAGTTTGTATGTATTCACAAAAGTATTTTTTCAGTATGCATAAAATATGAAGAATAGGTCTTTTTAAGCTTTAGAACATTCCAGTACTCTTAAATCTTCTTGTGTGACCTTTCCTGGTCTCCCGCAACATCTGAGTCGGCCACAGTCCTACAGTGTCTGTAGGACAGTTTTACTATGTATCCCGAGCAATGCATTCCTTAATAATATGTTGTTTAGCTTTATCTATTTATAAGCTTTATAGAACACATATATATTCTTCTGCAGCCTGGTCTATGCTCTGCATTGTTCTCGAGATTTATCCTCATTGACACACGCAGCTGAAGGTCATCCATTTTCACTGCTTTATAGATTTGCTATTGTCTGACATACTATGGTTTATTTATTCGCTGGTGGATGGAAATCTGGGTTCTTACCAACATTTTGTTCTGACAAATGTTGCTGTTATGAACTTTGTTGTGTTTATCTCTGGATGTTATATATCAAACACTTTCTCTAGGACATATGTCTCAAAAAAATGCAACTTCAAAAAAAAATTTCAACTTCTACAGTAAAAATAAACGTCGATTTTAAGCTTTGAGGAATGCAACTAAAAGCTTTAGGACGTATTTTTAAATTTTACATTCCCACCAGAGTCCACTTGGTTCCCATTTATGACAATATTTTTGCACCTTTACCATTTTTTGCTAAGTACATAGAAGTGAAATGATATCGTGAGTGGTTAAGCATCTTTTACTGTGCTTATTAACCATTCAGAATTTCCTCTTCTGCTAATATTTTTGTGACTCATAGGCCAAGTGCTCCAATCTTGCTGTTAATTCTTCATTCTTCTAAGTAGATTTTTGAGTCTGCTTGTAAATTTTTTACTTCAATGACCTGTTGGGATTTTGAATGAAATTATTCTGGATCTGTAGTTCAACCTATTACATTTCATAACAGTGTGTCTTTTTATTCATAAACATCTATCTCCATTTATTAGACTACTTTAATATTTTTCAATAAAATACAAAATTTATCATTTTCTCTGTAAATGCCTTGAATATTTTGGTTCAAGTTCTAGGTATTTGGCACTTCATTCTATTTTTTTGTTGTATGCTTTCTATGTACTTTATAAAAGTACATTTTTTGGTGTTTAGAAATGCAACTATCTTTAATTCTGTAACCAGGAATATTGTTAAGTTATCTCAGTATTCTAATATGCTAATTACTGACTCCTTTGATTTTCCTACATAGATAATCATGCGAACTGTGAGTAATGGTGGCTTTGCTTCTTTCTTCACAATCCCTTTACTTTTCATTTCTTTTCATGCCTTATTTCACTCACTAGGACATTCAATTCAATGCTGAACAAAGGTAATCATAGCAGTAATTCTTTCTTTGTTTCTAATCTAAAATGGAATATTTTAAACAATTCTCTATTAATATGATATGCCTGCAGATTTATTTAAACTATGATTTATCTGGTTATGGAAATTCCTTATGCATAAAAAGGCAATTTTAAAAAGATTCTACAGTGGTCCCTAAACATATGAAAATATGGTTTACCTTCCTCATGATTACAGAAATGAAAATTCAAGCACTTATTATCTATCAGACTCATGTATATTATAAACTGTGACAATGTAATTTGTAGTGAGACTATGAGGAAACAGGGATGCCGTATATGGCTGCTGAGAACACAAAACCTTTCTGGAGGTGCTGTGGGTGGATGCATCTTCCCTAAAGTCATACCTGAAATGCTAACCCCTAATGTGATGGCGTTAGGAGGTGGGGCTTGGAAGGTGATCAGGTCAGGAGGGCAGAGCCCCTACTAAAGGATTAGTACCTTTATGAAACAGACCCCAGAGAGCTCTCTCGCTCTTGTCTACCACCTGAGGATATGTAAAGGTGGCTGTCTGCAACCTGGAAGTGTGCTCCCAGCAGAACCTGATGGTGCTGGAACCCTGATCTCAGGCTTCCAGCCTCCAGAAGCGGGAGAAATGCTTGTTGTTTAAGTCACCCAGTCCATGGTAATTTATTGTAGCAGCCTGAACAGACTAAGGCAGAGGGGAATTTGGAAATACCAATAGTACTATCTATCTATGCACTTATCTTTTGACCCAGCTATCCTACTTTGAGGAATTTACACTAAAGATAAACATTCAACAACAGAAACATACATACATGCTCTTTGAAACTATACTTTATTGGTAACAATCTAAACTTCCATATATGTGAGAGTGGATGAATAAACTATAGCCAATCCATGCAGTTGAGTTCTATGAAGTCATAGAAAATGAGATGCTCTCTAGAATGGAAAAAGATAAATTTCCAAGATATATTGTTAAACTTTAAAAGTAAAGTACAAAAGATTATCTAATCTATGCTGTCTTCCACCTTAAAAAGAAAAGGAAATAAAACAATGTATGTTTATATGGTAAAGATAATATATGTTTATATGGTAAAGAATCTGCCTGCAATGCAGGAGACCCCAGTTCAGTTCGTAGGTCAGGAAGCTCCCCTGGAGAAGGGATAGGCTACCCACTCCAGCATTCTTGGGCTTCTCTTGTGGCTCAACTGGTAAAAAAATCTGCCTGCAACGTGGACACCTGGGTTCGATCCCTGGGTTGGGAAGTTCCCCTGGAGAAGGAAAGGGTACCCAATCCAGTATTCTGGCCTGGAAAATTTCAGGAACTATACAGTCCATGGGGTTGCAAAGAGTCGGACATGACTGAGCAAATTTCACTTCACTTCACTTTACATGTTTACATATGAGTGTGTTTGTGTTAAGTCGCTTCAGTCATGTCTGAGTCTTTGCATCCATATGGATCATAGTTTTCCAGGCTCCTCTGTCCATGGGACTCTCCAGGCAAGAATACTGGAGTGGGTTGCTGTGCCCTCATCCAGGGAAATCTTTCTGACCCAGGGATCGAACCAACATCTCTTGTGGCAGGTGGGTTCTTTTACCACTAATGCCACCTGTCTGCCCAGCTGTGACAACAAAAGTCACAGAAAAGATCGACTGGGCCATAATGACAGTAATTACTGGCGGAGGCTGGGGACAACTCCCAAAGATGCATCTGTATACTGTTTCCCAGGACCTGCGAATGGGACCTTATTTGGGAAAAGGGTCTTTGCAGATGGGAGAATTCTGAGGTGGAGAGATGGTCCTGGATTATTTAGGCTAGCCCTAAAGGCAACCTCTGAGTCTTTCTAAAAGAGAGGCAGAGAGAGGTTTCACGCAGACATGCAGAGGACAAGTGGGAGACACAGTCAGAACTCAGAGAGATGTAGCAAAGTCAAGTAACTTGTAACTTGGGTGAAGCATGTTGACAGCATATTCTAAAGCTGAAGACAAAAGAGCTGTCCACAAATACTGTTCTCCAGCTGGTAAATTTGCTTTTCACAGAGGTATGAGTTAGCAGTTCTGAGACTAACTGAGTAATAAGTAAATGAGTGTGGATAAGGAGACCCATGTACTCATTGCCAGAGAAGAGCATTGACAGGTAAGGAAAGAGGGAGTCCAGATGGATTCTGAGCTGGGGATTGGGATCAATGACGTCACCATGAATTTATTACTTGTAATTACACCTATAAACAGATGTGGTATATATGAATATTTACTAGTCTATGTCAACATTTTCTTAGCTCCATTTGTTGATGGAAGTCTAAAATTCAAAAAAAACGGGGATGTATGTATATGTATAGCTGATTCACTTTGTTGTATAGCAGAAATTAACACAATATTGTGAAGCAACTGTACCCTCCCAAAATAAAAAGTAATAACACCACAGTGGCAAGGAGGACATCCAGCACCCAGATCTCCATCGTCATGGTCCTTCTCTAACAGAAAGAACCAGTGCTCCTAGGAAAAACAGTCAATTCTAGAGCTGGAAGAGACCAAGAACAAGCTAAGCCTGAGAACTCTTTTCAATTTAGAAAACAAGAAAATGCTCACAAAGTGATAGGGACATAATTCAGAATAAAATCAAACTAGAAGTGGCCCCCAATGGCCAAATCTAGGGTGATATCAATAGAAGAAATAATGAGAGTAATGAGTTAATCTCACAGGGCAAGACAAATATTCACAAGTTCATGATGATATAAATGAATAATTGAATAAATGGGAAAGAGGAGAGCTCTTTCTTACAGGAAAAATTTAATTATTAAAAAAAAGAAAGAATTGTGCACATACATCACCATTTTAGCAGACAACACAGTAATAAGTCTTGCAGTAAAATATCATCAATGATATTAAAATTATTATGCAAAAATACCATGAGAAATGAGATATTTACCTGGTCACAAAGAACCCTCCCACAAAATAACTATTTACTTACAAAGGGAAAAATAGTATCTTTGCAAAGGAAGGACCAAGCAGACGCTACCTTAAGAGGTTTGTAAAGAAAGCATCCCCATCAATGAAAGGCAGAAACATCACACGTTTACAGAGATGATGCACCAAGATCCCACATCACTTCTCTGCTATTCCTGGCAAAAATACATGACTCAAATTTAGTCATTAGGGAGCATAAAACAAACATAAATTAAGAAACAGTGTAAAAAATAACTGACCAGTACTCTTCAAGATCCCCGGGTCGGGAAGATCCCCTGGAGAAGAAACTGGCAACCCACTCCAATATTCTTGCCAGGAAAATCCCAAGGACAGAGGAGCCTAGAGGAACCATGGATAGAAGAATCCATGGGGTCACAAAAGGGTCAGTCATGACTTAGTGACTAAACAACAAAAACAAGCATTGTGTTATATCTTAACCCCTGAGTAAGCTGAGAAAGTGTGTATAGGAATTCTTTACATTATTTTTCTAAGTTTTTGGGAAGCCTGAGCTTATTTCAGAATGAAATAAATAAAGCATCATTTAGAAATTTCCATGCGTTTTACACTTGCTGATAATGCTTTTTTAAAATATTGAATTTTATTCAATGATTCCTTACATCTATTAAGATATTTTTCTTTTAAATAAATTAATATGTTGACTACATTATTTGACTTTTCCAGTGCAAGTGAAATTTAAAACATCCATTCATAAAGTGGTTTTGTCAGTAAATATTTTATTTTTCAGCATGTCTAATTTGATTTATTTTCTTGTTTGGAATTTTTTGATCTGAATTCATGACGGATATTGGCAATTGCTTTTCTTTCTCAGACTGTTCTAACTTTATTTTCATTTCCAATTTTGTAACATCTTCATAAATGAGTTGGAGGGTTTTCATTCTTTATACTTTGATTTGGTATAAAAATTGGGATTTACCACATATAGTTTATTACTTTATGTTTACTAGCTTATTATTTTATTGTTTATGGTAAATCTCAATTCACAAATAGGGCTTCCCTGGTGGCTCAAATGGTAAAGAATCTGCCTGCAATGTGGGAGATTTGGGTTCAATCACTGGGTTGGGAAGATCCCCTGGAGAAGGGAATGGCTACCCACTCCGTTAATCTTGCCTGGAAAATTCCATGGACAGAGGAGTCTGGCCGGCTGCAGTCTATGGGATCTCAAAGAGCCTGACACGACTGAGCGACTAACACTTTCACTTTTCATTCACAAAACTTCTCCCAAATCCTATAATTTCTGGAAGCAGTGTACTTTCTAATCCAATTGATGTAGACTTGGTTATGTGATGTAGTTCAGCTGATGGGATATGAGTGAGTGGGATACATTTCACATTCAGACAGACACCATAGTGCCACTGGATGGATAAAAAAGAAAGTGTCAGTCGTTCAGTCCTGTCCGACTCTTCGTGACCCCCTGGACTATAGCCCTCTCGGCTCCTCTATTCATAGAATTCTCCAGACAAGAATGTGGGAGTGGGTAGCCATTCCCTTCTGCAGGGGATCTTCCTGCCCAAATATCAAACCCTGGTCTCCTGCATTGCAGTCAGATTCTTTATTGTCTGAGCCAGATGGAAGTCCAGTTGCATAGATATATAGGGTCTTTTCTTGCTCCTGCATCCCCTCTGGTGAGAAAGATGTATCCAGGAAAAGAGTAGCAATTTCCACTTGAGTCCTAGAAGACATGAATTAGAAGATGTGATCCCAGTGCACATCTGGAGAAGAGCTACAGAAAAGTTGCAGCAACAAAGAGAATATGACATAAGGTGAACAAGAAATACATACGTGCTGTGTATGGCACAGCTATCTTAGGACTGTTTGTGCATAGCATGACCTTTTAAAAATCCACTTGTATTCTAAATCTTAACTATTTTGTAGAACTTACTGATAAAGCCAGTTCAGGTATTTTCTTTGTGGCAAGATTTTTTGAAGTACTGATTAATTTTTCTTAATGGTTATCAGACTAGTCAGATTCTGTATCTTTCTTAAGTCAGTTTTATACTATAGAATTCTGGGAATTTCATATATGTTTTCAAATTTCTTGGTGTAACATTTTTCGTACTACCCTCTTACTTTTTTGGTGATGGTGGTTTAGTCACTTAGTTGTGTCTGTCTCTTTGCAACCCCATGGACTGTAGCTCTCCAGGCTCCTCCGTCCATGGAATTCTCCAGGCAAGAAGAGTGGAGTGGGTTGCTATTTCCTCTCCATTTTACTTTTTAATGCCACAGAAATTATGTCCCGTTTTCTATTCCCTCATATTACATATTTGGGCTTTCTCCTTCTTTCTTTCCATGTTTTTCCTCTTTTTGGGGTGAGGGGGAGAGAAATAGGTCTACCTACACATTTTCAAATATTGCTATGTCTTCAAAGAACCATGTTTTGGATTAATTGACTTTATTAGGTAGGGTTAGTTTTAGATGAAAGTAACAGGGAAATTCCAAATCACAGTGGCTTAATAAATATAGAATTTTTTTTCTCTCACATCAGAGAGGGTTCAGCTGGTCAACAGAACACCTCTAGTCAAGATCGTAAGCAGTCAAGATCTTTCTAGTACATCATTTCATCTTATCCTCATGGTCCAAAATGGAGGACAAGTAAGTAAGGAACAGGCAAGGAACATCCAGTAGCTTTAAGGATGATTTCAAAAAGCTGCTCCCAAACATGTTCACTAACTTATATTGAACAAAACCTCTTCCCACAATCTCATCCAGCTACACCTGTAGTTATTATTCATGCTGCACACATGAATACTGGGTGTTGTATTAAGGGGAAAAAGACAATAGAATTGAATAGGGAAAGCAAATAGTCCCTGCAACACTGATCTTCACCATCACAGTGAATCTTCTGATTCTGCTCTTATACTTATTGTCTTTCTGTCTAAACAAATTGAGATTATTCTTGTTTCTCACTTGTTTAGTCGTAAAAGTAACTGATTAATGTTCAAGATGGGGGATTCATGTAAGTTTTTATTTGTGTCTTATAGTTAAAAGATCTGATTACTCTTATCAGTTCTCTTAATTGAATATGAAAATAAAATAAATGCTCCACAATGCCTAAATTTATCCTTTATTTCTTTCAAGTATTAATGAATGATAATTTATTACACATAGGATAAAATACTGTTAAAAATAAATTCTTTGGAAGTTCAGAGATTCTGATTTTCATGTTTATGCTTTTTTTCATTTTCCAACTTTCTACAATAAAAATAGGTTGTATTGTAAAGAATAAAAAATTAACCAAAGATAATGAAAATCATAAGTAATGGACCAAAGTAAAGGACCAAAGCATAATTATAAGCAAAATAAGCAACCAACCAAATAAACTTGAGAAGACAAAATAAAAATTAATTGATAAATATTAGAACATTGTCATGCTTAGCATCAAATAAAAATATATTTGACTCAAAATTTTAAATATCTCATTACATTAATAAGAGAATCAAAGTAATAATGATATAGTTGGTTGAAAAAGATAGCAGATCATGTTGAGCTGTCCAACATGCTCCTATTGGTTCCTAATGTGGCTAAATCACACCAAGCATATCCCGGGAAGAATTTAGGTATGGGGCCATACTGCATGTGTCAGAAGTCTACAGTCTTAGCCAAATCAGTGTGTCTCAGGCATATAAGTAACAAAAATGCTGATTGAAGTCACCTAATTAGGTCTCCTTATCAGTGTATTTACTTAGAAAATTACAAATCCCACTTACTCGTCATTACTATATACTCATTCAACCCCTTATAAATGGCCATTTTTTCTTCCTATATGAGGTACTGCATCTCTTAAGTTAAAATTCCATTTTCCTGACTATTCCACACCCCTTGTCATTAAAGACCAATTTAAATATTTGGTATTGATACCTGCAGGACATCCTGGGAGCTGCACAGAGAGTTCTGAGAATCTATAAACAGATGTGTTTTCTAGGGAATACAAATCCAATAGCAACTAACTATTAGAAAAGTAAAGATAGACAAACCTGAAAGTTATTTTTTAAATGTGAATTTAATATATTGGAAAATATCAAGGAACTTATTGAAAGTAATTTTTGAAAGAAGGCATTGTAAAAATTAGCCTGATTTTATACACAGCATGTGTGTGTGTGTTAAGTCACTTCAGTCATGTCTAACTCTGTGTGAACCCATGGACTGTAGCCCACCAGGCTCCTCTGTCTATGGAGAGTCTCCAGGCAAGAATACTGGAGTGGGTTGCAATGGCCTCCTCTAGGGTATCTTCCTGATCCAGGGATTGAACCCACATCTCTTATGCTTCCTGCATTGGCAGGCAGGTTCTTTACCTGGGAAGCCCCTATACAGACCATATCATAGAATAAAAACAGGGAAAATTATTTCTCAGCACACTAAAGCAGCTTAACCTACACACTTTAATGTTTTTATTTTTTACCCAGATCAGTGTGTATTTTTCACACACCAACCAGAAAAATATGCTCTTACAAACTCCTTTGTCTCATGACATCTGCCTACTTCTGTACTCTTTCCAGCACCTTCCTCTATTAATAACATCTTCAGTTTTCCCTGTTATCTTTCACTGAAACATCCTGAGATATTTGGGAGTCAGCTGGCCTCAAGGCTCCTTATCTAGCCTACTATTTCCTTACATTGATACACAAGTCCATCAGTGTGATCAAAGCTGAGCTTAACCAATACCAGTTAGGCAACTATGTTTTAGGATTTGCCCTCCTCGAGAAAAGCGCAGGTCTCCTCAGAAGGGAGCCATAAGCATTGCAGCCACCGTGAGGCTGGTCCTGTCTAGCATTGTTATTATTCAGTCACTACGTTGTGTCTGACTCTTTGTGATCCCATGAACTAAAGCTCACCAGACTTCCCTGCCCTTCACTATCTCTTGGAGTTTGCTAAAACTCATGCCCATTGAGTTAGTGATGACATTCAACCATCTCATCCTTTGTTGCTCCCTTCTTCTGCCTTCAATCTTTCCCAGCATCAGAGTCTTTTCCAATGAGTCAACTCTTCTTATCAGGTGGCCAAAATACTGGAGCTTCAGCTTCAGCATCAGTCCTTCGAATAAGTATTCAGGACTGATTTCTTTTTGGAGTGACTGGTTTGATATCCTTGCTCTCCGAGGGATGTTCAAGAGTCTTCTCCAGCACCACATTCTTGAAAGCATTAATCTTTGGCTCTCAGCTTTCTTTATGGTCTAAATCTCACGTCCATACATGACCACTGGAAAAACCATAGCTTAGACTATACAGACTTCTTTCACCAAAGTGATGTCTCTGCTTTTGAATACACTGTCTGGAATTGTCACAGCTTTTCTTGCAAAGAGCAAGCATCTTTTAATTTTTTGGCTGCAGTCGTTGTCTGTAGTGATTTGGAGGCCCAAGAAAAGAATGTCTGTCACTGTTTAACACCTTTTCCCCATCTATTTGCAATGAAGTGATGGGACTGGATACCATGATCTTTGTTTTTTGAATGTTGAGCATTAAGCCAGCTTTTTTACTCTCCTCTTCACCCTCATGAAAAGGCTCTTTAGTTCCTCTTTGCTTTTTGCCACTAGGGTCTACCATGCATGTGACCAAATTGGCAGGTAATATTCCTTAAAGAATAAACCATTTCATGAAGCTAAGGCCAATCGCAATGGCAATTTTCCTGTACAGACTTATTTGAGATAGAGGGACACCAATTACTCTGGTGCATAGCATTTGGGGCATCTTTACTAGGGATCTCCAGGGAATTCTATCACAGGGGTAATTTGTTCTTTACTTCTCTGTCCCTAGATGAGATATGGATGGATACATAGATAGGTAAATATGTACGTGAGTAGGTAGGTAAATAGATACATAGGTAGATTGACAGATAAATAGTAGAGAGTTATTTTGCACTTAGAATTTGTTAATTCCTGTGATGGTATAGCTATTGCTAATATCCACCTTTTCCCCTCCTCAGTGTTGGAAAACCTTATGGAAACAGAGCAAATATATATGAAACAAGACAAGAATTTTCTTGCAATTATTTGTAGATTTAAGATGGAAAATATATTTCAACTTAGACGAGAAAAATTAGTCAACAGTAATGTCTAAAGACCTGAGTAGAGAATAATTCTGAGGCCTCAACAAGGCATATTGGGCAAAAGCTTGATGATTGTTAAGCAAAGTGTGTCCCAGGAACATAAGGAGAGAGTGGTACTCTATTTGTTTGATTTGACACCCCTGATTGATATGCTTCTTAGTTATTTTGAAAGAGAGATCAGCAAGCTAGCCAAAGAATACTGGATTTTTAATCCAATACTATCTGAATGTTGGTTCTATAAATTTTGTTTATTTTTTCATATATTATTTTTTAATAGATTTATTTATTTTATTTGGAGGCTAATTACTTTACAATATTGTAGTGATTTTGCCATACATTGACATGAATCCTCCGTGGGTGTACATGTGTTTCCCATCCTGAACCCCACCTCCACCTCCCTCCCCACCCCATCCCTCTGGATCATCCTAGTGCACCAGCCCCGAGCACCCTGTCTCATGTGTCAAACCTGGACTGGAGATCCATTTCACATATGAAAATATACATGTTTCAATGCCCTTCTCCCAAATCATCCCACCCTCACCCTCTCCCACAGAGTCCAAAAGACTGTTCTATATATGTGCCTCTTTTGCTGTCTCTCATATAGGATTATCATTACCATCTTTCCAAATTCCATGTATATGTGTTAGTATACTGTATTGGTGTTTTCCTTTTCGGCTTAATTCACTCTGTATAATGGGCTCCAGTTTCATCCACCTCATTAGAACTGATTCAAATTCGTTCTTTTTAATGGCTGAGTAATATTGCATTGTGTATATGTACTTTTAAATATTGAATTATTTTACTGATATAAAATAGCTTTAAATATTTTCAATGTGTAGCTGCTATGCATCAGTCATTGCTTTAGGCAGTGACAAAAAGAAAATTGGGTCCTGTCTCCTTATAACGTGAGTTAAATATTTTTTTTAATTGTAAAAACAAGTATACTTGACAGCTGAGACAGCCATTAGGAAGAAGAGGCACTAGAAGCTATACAAGTTTGTATTCAGGATACAAGCCACTTACTAGAACTTAACTTCTCTGGGAGCCTTATAAAGTGAGTGCAAACAATATGTCACGCATGCTAAGTCACTTCAGTCAGGTCTAACTCTTTGCAACCCTATGGACTGTAGCCCACCAGGCTCCCCTATCCACAGGATCCTCCAGGCAAGAATATTGGAGTGGGTTGCCATGCCCTTCTCCAGGTGAATCTTCCCGACACAGGAATGGAAATTGCCCTTTGTCCCCTGCATTGGCAGATGGGTTCTTTACCACTAGTGCCACCTAGGAAGCCCAACAATGTCATAGGCTTTTGTAGAAATTAACTGACAATATGTCCAGTATGTGTAATATTCATAGATATGCAATTTGTACATATGCATATATAATTTATGCATGTATAATTTATGGATATAAATAAACATATGATTTATAGAATTTTTAGATGTCCACTAAAATGCCCTATTTAGTAATTGTATATGATGAAGACATGTTGATAAAGGGAAGGGATAGACTAGGAAGGGACATCTGACTGTAGTGGGTTAATGGGGCACAGCAGGGAATACAGGAGCAAGAGCACTCCTCCTAACTCAGCCCTGAGAGTCTGGACCCTGAGAGGCAGACGTTGCCGGTGCTGATCTCAACTGTGCTGATCATCATTTGTGTAATCTTGGAGAGGTTATTAATCTCTTTGTGCCTCAGATTCTTGTATGTAAAAATTCAAAACATAGTAGTACATATCTTATTGGGTTAAATAAAATACTATAAGTAAGATGCTTAGAACAGTCTTTGGATCAAAGAAAGTGCTATTAAGTGTTAGCTATTATTATTAAAAATAGATTTATGGTTTTTTAAATGAAAGCACCAAAATGGGAATAAAAGATGACAGGTAGTTGTCCATGGGGTCACAAAGACATGGACACAACCGAGCACACACATGCACAGTGAGAAATTTAAGATGCTTCCACCTGTGATTTCTAGTCATCAACTAAAATCAAATTATATCAGGAATGTTTACAGCTGCAAGTAACACCATACCTGAGTAATCAAGGCTTAATTAATAAAGCCATTTAATTCTTACATATAATAAATATAGCTGTAAAGTGTTACTGGTATGGTGCTGTGTGTGCTGTGCTTAGCAACTTTATGTGGCTCAATTGTATCTCTCTTTGTGACCTCATGTAGCTCGCCAAACTCTTCTATCTATGTGGATTCTCCAGGCAAAAATACTTGAGTGGGTTGCCATGCCCTCCTCCAGGAGATCCTCCCAACCCAGGGATCGAACCCAGTCTCTTGCATTGCAAGTGGATTCTTTACCATCTGAGCCAGCAAGAAAGCCCAAGAACACAGGAGTAAGTAGCCTATCCCTTCTCCAGGGCATCTTCCTGACCCAGGGATCGAACCAGAGTCACATTGCAGGTAGATTCTTTACCAGATGAGCTTCCAGAGAAGTCCCATTGATGTAAAACAGGAGCTCAAAATATTATAAAAAACCAAGGCCCTTCATATTTTTCTTATCTGCCATTTTCAGCTTATTGCCTTTTTCCTCATGATCACAAGGTGGCTGCCACAGCCACACACATAAAAGGCCCTGGCTAAGAGGAATGGGGTTTTCTTTGCTTACAGCTAAACAGATCTTCAGTCTACACAAAATTGGGAATTCTGTTAAAAAGGAAGGAAAGATATGACTTCTTGGAAGGAAGCTAACAGTGTATAACACAATTTTCATGATTTAGAAACATTCTGAGTTGTTATTTTGAAGGCAATTCAGCTACCTTCAGCAAGTGGGAAGTGTATATGTTTATTTTAATATTTAGATACAAAGATTATGAGGTATCTGGGCCAAGGAAGACAAGCATTGTGCTTTGGGCGAGTTTTCCACAATGAATTTTAAGTATAATTGTGTGCATCAAAACATAGATTTATATTCTGAAATGCAAATGAGACAGCTGGAATAACTGAACATCATACCGCTGCGTTCCCTCTATGATCATCCCCCACCGTCTGTATTATCCGAATTTTGAAAAATGTTTTGAACTGATATTTCAACCTAGATCCTCTTTTGAAATCTTCTCTGCTGCTTCTTCCTTTGTTTGCAGCAAAGCTTTGAAACTGAGTTGACTTTACCTTCTCTCTGCACTTCTGTCCTCCCATGACCACTCCCTAGTAAATCATTTGTCACCACTGCTCTTTGTAATCTCCTCTTGACAATATCTTTGTCTGCCTCCACGCTGCCAGATGCAATAACTCAGGAACCGATACCGGTCCCACTCACACCTTAAACCTCACTCTTTACCTCTGACATTCTGGCTAGTCCTTCTCATCCTCCTCTACTAGAGCCTACTTGACTTCCCAACTCGCAACTGATGGAGATCTTCCTTAGGATCACATGAAGATCTTTGAGACCTCTTACCTTCCCTGGTGGCTCAGATGGTAAAGCGTCTGCCTGCAGTGCCGGAGACGCAGGTCCGATCCCTGGGTTGGGAAGATCCCCTGGAGAAGGAAATGGCAACCCACTCCAGCACTCTTGCCTGGAAAATTCCACGGACTGAGGAGCCTGGTGGGCTACGGTCCATGGGGTCGCAAAGAGTCGGACAGGACTGAGCGACTTCACTTGCACTTTCACTACCTTCTTTAACCACACACATCCTCTAAATGGTACACCCAGTCCTACTGCTTTAAACACCATCTGCAGGGCCAGATACTCCAAAAATTACCTCTCTAGTCAAAGCATTTTATCTGAAAGCTAGAGTCAACTATGCCCAACAGACATTTCAAACTTAGCATCTCCCTCTGAGTAAATCCTAAGCCCCTACCTGATCCAGCCCACCAAGAATTCTCCCCCACCCTCTCTCCCACCCCATGCTGTCTTCCACTTTCTCTGTTATCTACATGGCCCAAATGCTCCAGGCATGCTCTGCTCCCTCTGATTGGCGTGATCCTCCCAGATGACAGCGGACTTGCCCCTCTCAGGTTTCCCTAACCACTTGTCTAAAATGTGTCTTCCCACTGCCGTCATTGGTTATTCTGCTTAACCTCTCCCCACAGTCACCACAGCCGCCAATTCATGTGTGTTTGTTGTTTGTGTCCACTGGTGTGTTTGCAACACAAAGCTAGTGACAGTGTCTGCTTCGTTCACTGCTGTGGCTAGAATATTGACCAGTGCCTGGGAGGTGCTCCAGTCCACGTGTTTTTAAGTTAGTGACTCAGTGAATGGTTGCTTTCCTTTAGTATTTTATAATCATACAAACTTCACAGTTTTGACTGTTTTCATTCTTGATTAAAAATCAGTGCTTTCATTTTTTTTTTCTTTTTCTTTTTTTTTTTCCCCATTTATTTTTATTAGTTGGAGGCTAATTACTTTACATCATTACAGTAGTTTTTGTCATACATTGAAATGAATTAGCCATGGATTTACATGTATTCCCCATCCCAGTCCC
The DNA here is from genome assembly GCF_023699985.2 of Odocoileus virginianus. Taxonomy (NCBI): domain Eukaryota; kingdom Metazoa; phylum Chordata; class Mammalia; order Artiodactyla; family Cervidae; genus Odocoileus; species Odocoileus virginianus. Next base: position 47,460,378 of record NC_069692.1, read on the forward strand.
CCCTCCCACCTCCCTCTCCACCCGATCCTCTGGGTCTTCCCAGTGCACCAGGCCCGAGCACTTGTCTCATGCACCCAACCTGGGCTGGTGATCTGTTTCACCCTAGATAATATACATGTTTCAATGCTGTTCTCTTGAAACATCCCACCCTCGCCTTCTCCCAGAGTCCACAAGTCTGTTCTATACATCTGAGTCTCTTTTTCTGTTTTGCATATAGGGTTATCGTTACCATCTTTCTAAAGTCCATATATATGTGTTAGTATACTGTAATGGTCTTTATCTTTCTGGCTTACTTCGCTCTGTATAATGGGCTCCAGTTTCATCCATCTCATTAGAACTGATTCAAATGAATTCTTTTTAATGGCTGAGTAATATTCCATGGTGTATATGTACCACAGCTTCCTCATCCATTCATCTGCTGATGGGCATCTGGGTTGCTTCCATGTCCTGGCTATTATAAACAGTGCTGCGATGAACATTGAGGTGCACGTGTCTCTTTCAGATCTGGTTTCCTTGGTGTGTATGCCCAGAAGTGGGATTGCTGGGTCATCAGTGCTTTCAATATGTTCCTCTGTTCAGGCATATTTTGTTATGGTACTTAACAAAATATAGGAGTTTGGATTTTTTTTTTTTAACACAAATCACCTATTATCCTTGCAATGCTTTCAATATGTTCCTTTGTTCAGACATATTTTGTTATGGTACTCAACAAAGTATAGGAGTTTGGATTTCTTTTAACACAAATCACCCATTATCCTTGTTTGGCCCTGCAATAAACCTTTCTCTGCTTAAAACAAAACAAAAACCAAAGTATAGAACTTACCTTGCAAATTCCATTATCCTTTGTTGCTTGATTTTTACTAACATCATGTTTCATATATTAAGGTCTTCTATAAACTTAACTGCTGGTATAAATATTTATTTTAAAAAATTATATTGAAATCACAATGCTGTGAATTAAATCATCTTTGCTATTTGGGGACCATTTTCTTATAGCCCAAAATATTTTAATAATCTAAATGGAAATCATCCCAAAATTAAATGCTGTGAATTTTCTGAATATACCAATTAACACCTTGAAAACACAAGGCACTCATTTGTGTTAGGCCTGACACTGTTACATACTTTACCCCTGTTACATACTTTACCCCTGTTTTATGTAAAATATTTTGATGTACTTGTTTTAGCACATGCTCGTTAATACTGTAGCATTTATACAAATGTTTTAGGGACACTCTTACATAAATGCACATGGTTATGCCTAAACGGATTCACTAAAAGATGTCTTTAGAAGATGATGGGAAATTAACTGAAGATAAAGCTTTTGTTTTTTGGCTACTAATAATTTCTCACACATGTTAATAGAAATTATCCAAAGGTAGTAAATGTGAGAATTTGAAAACCTTTCTTGGAATGGCTTTTAGATCCTGCCCCCGCACCCCGTAATGGCCTTGTTTTTTATTTGCTTTCCAATGAGAACCTTCTTTTTGATTATAAACCAAAATGGCTCTGCAAACATTTCTATTTATGGAAGGTACTCTGCATATATGGTGCATGTTTCTCTCACCTCCTGTCATTCAACCCCATTTCCTCTTTCTCCTTTAATCCATCCGCTTCTACTTCTGCCATTACCCTGTGTTTAGTGATCACATTATCTGCTGGTTACCTCCCCACATATCTCATTATTGTTTGGAAATAATAATGATGTTTCTTTTTCTCACTCTCTGCCCTTTGATATTGGCCTTACTTTCTCTTAAGACGATTTCATCTTACTCATGGTTTAACTATCCTATGTGCGGTAACTAATCACAACAGTTTTGGATCTCAACAGAAAACTGAGTTCATGCTGATGAACAATGGCAAACCCAAGATCAACTTCCCTAAAAAGGCTGAGGCCATCATTTGTCCTTTTTCATGCTCATTGTTTCTGGTCTGTGCTACTCATTCCCTTCTGTGCTTCTCCACGTATAAGAAAGGTATAATTTTACTCTTTTTCTTCAAAACTATAAATCTAAATAGACTATACTTCAATATTTTTTTAGAATAAACTATAAGCTTATAGATTAATTATGAGTGAGTGCTTATATATAACACATTTCTTTAAAACAGATTATTTTTATTGTAAATGGTGCTGTTGCATTTAAATAAAAACTTAACATTATTTAAAAGACAATATATGCAAATAAAACAGCATAAACTTATAAGAAAAATTAGTCTAAATTATTCCACTAGGCAAGATAAGTCAGGCTAATAAAAAGAAATTTCCAAATCCTATTGATATATTATCTCCTTAGTTCTAAAATCTATGTTTTTCTTTCATCTTGTTAACTAAAGTGTGTTTTCATACATAAATTCCTTTCACCCACTAGGTTTTTAAACTTGCTCACTAATCCCACTCAGTTGTGTAGCATTTAACATTTGAAATCCAGATTTACACCCTGAAAAGAGGTGAACTTGAACTTCATCAGAAGAGCAGGAAGTAAATATCATCATTCTCCATCCATGGATGAGGACAGAAGATCCGGGAAGGGGCTCAGAAAAGCTGGTTTTCTTATTAACATCGTGCACCTTAGAAGGGGCAGCAGAATGAAAGACAAGTGTTCTGAGTCCTGGACCATGGTTGTCTCTGCCTGTCCCACAGAGATTGTGGAGCAGAACATTTATAAAAATAAACACGGACATGCTCCCTTGGTCTTCAGGGATTAATGCTCCACAGCAGGGTGGCTCACACCGTGTATCGCTTCTATCTCCACATGCCAGCAGGCAGTTGCTCAAACTGTGTCTTGGGAGGTGTGATTTGGATTTGTCCCCTTCAAGCATTCAGTGACCTTATCCTTAAGTTTCTGGAGAAAGAGAGATGTAGGGAAAGTTGGAGACCCCAGAGCCCAGATTGAATTTCTTGTTTCAATTTGATAATCAGGTTGGATTCTATACAACACAGGAAGAAGCATAGGAAGAAGAAGAAAAGCTGAAGTACCCTGGGCTTGTCATTTTAACTTGCTGAATCTTGACTTTCTCATCTAATAAAATGAAAGAGATAGACTCAATAATTATATAATAATAAAAATGAAGTCAGCCTCCAGTGAACACAGTGCTAACTTCAGCTCAGTGTTAAATCTTCACATTCATGATCTCATTTAACATTCATGATAGTCCCTGGAGGAGAAAGACAATTATTACTATCTCCACTTTATAGATGATGAAACAGAATCTTGGAGAGTCAGTTCCTAAAGTGACAAGTTTGATGAGAGACAGAGGGACCAAGTCCATATTCATAACTCCCAGGCAGTAAGCCTCTTACTGCTCTCGCACCTTCACAGTTCCTAAGGGTTTGCGATACTTACTGCTATATATAAAATAGATAACCAACAAAGACCTACTACATAACACAGGGAACTATACTCTATATCTTGTAATGACCTATAAGGGAAAGAATGTAAAAAAAGAATACATATGTGTGTGTGTGTGTGTGTGTGTGTGTCTCTGTGTGTATATGTGTGTGCGTATATATATATATACACACATATATATATATAACCAAATCACTTTTCAGTACATCTGAAATGAATACAGCACTGTAAATCAGCAATATTTCAAGAAAAAATATTAAAGAATAATCACTCTTATTTTCTCTTAAATGGACATGGAATTATATCCTATGTTCTCATTACCTGTTGAAACATTTGGGACTGTCTCCTTAATTATAAAGCAATATTTGTTGTTTAACTGAAAGAACTAGGCGAGGGACTGATAAGTGGAAAGTCATTGGAAGTTCTTAAATTGATGTTGGATGCTGCTAAATTAAGAACTCTCATCACTCAGGGAGAACTATGTTAATAAAATTTCAATTAAAACAAGATCATATGGTTCTATTAAGTGTAACAATGAAAAACCCACTCCTAGCAGCTTCTTTCTCATGAGAGCATTACATTTGAATGACATTCAAGTATAGATGTTTTCATTGCATGCAATTACAAGTCTTAGATTTCTCTCAACGAATGCTGAAGAAACACAAATTTATTATTATTTTCAGCTAAAGAATATTAATATTACATTAAACATTTTAATCTTAAAGATATCACAAATAATAAACCGCAGCAAACATTTTTCAACATGGTGTTTAAACTGAAAGAAAACCTTCTTTTCAAAAGTATTTGGAACTGTTTTTTGTTTTTCTTTTTTCTTGCCAGAACTGACATAGAAAAATTACCTATCTCATTAGTCCTTGGCTTCCTTGGTGACTCAGACAGTAAAGTGTCTGCCTGAAATGCAGGAGACACAGGTTCAACCCTTGGGTTGGAAAGATCCCCTGGAGAAGGAAACATTAACCCGCTTCAGTACTCTTGCCTGTGAAATCCTATGAATGGAGGAGCCCGGTAGGCTACATGGGGTTGCAAAGAGTCAGACACGACTGAGTGATTTCACTTTCATTAGTCCTTTGTTTGTGCTTTCCCCAGCCCAACGTTTCTCATGATGTACTCTGCATATAAGTTAAATAAGCAGGGTGACAATATACAGCCTTGATGTACTCCTTTTCTGATTTGGAACCAGTCTGTTATTCCATGTCCAGTTCTAACTGTTGCTTTCTGACCTGCATACAGGTTTCTCAAGATGCAGATCAGATGGTCTGGCATTCCCATCTCTTGAAGAATTGTCCAGTTTGTTGTGATCCATACAGTCAAAGCCTTTGGCATAGTCAATAAAGCAGAGGTAAATGCTTTTCTGGAACTCTCTTGCTTTTTTGATGATCTAACAGATGGTGGCAATTTGAGCTCTAGATCCTCTGCCTTTTCTAAATCTAGCTTAAACATCTGGAAGTTCTCAGTTCACGTATTGTTGAAGCCTGGCTTGGAGAATTTTGAGCATTACTTTGTTAGCATATGAGATGAGCACAATTGTGTGGTAGCTTGAGCATTCTTTGGCATTGCCTTTCTTTGAGATTGGAATAAAAAACTGACCTTTACCAGTCCTGTGGCCACTGCTGAGTTTTCCAGATTTGCTAGGATATTGATAGCAGCACTTTCACAGCATCATCTCTTAGGATTTGAAATAGCCCAACTGGAATTCCATTACCTCCACTAGCTTTGTTCATAGTGATCCTTCCTAAGTCCCACTTGACTTCACATTCCAGGCTGTCTGGCTATGGGTGAGTGATTACACCATCATGATTATCTGGGTCATGAAAATCTTTTTTGTATAGTTCTTCTGTGTATTTTTGCTACCTTTTCTTAATATCTTCCTAATACCTAGGAGAAATATCAGTAACCTCAGATATGCAGATGACACCACCCTTGATGGTGTCAAGGGTGACACCACCCTTGATGGTGTTAAGATGACACCACTAAAGAACCTCTTGATGAAAGTGAAAGAGGAGAGTGAAAAAGTTGGCTTAAAACTCAACATTCAGAAAACTAAGATCATGGCATCTGGTCCCATCACTTCATGGCAAATAGATGGGGAAACAGTGGAAACAGTGACAGACTTTATTTTGGGGGGGCTCCAAAATCACTGAAGATGGTGACTGCAGTGTTGAAATTAAAAGATGATTGATCCTTGGAAGAAAAGTCATGAACAACCTAGACATCATATTAAGAAGTAGAGACACTACTTTGCCAACAAAGGTCCTTCTAGTCAAAGCTATGGTTTTTCCAATAGTCATGTATGGATGTGAGAGTTGGACTACAAAGAAAGCTGAGTGCTGAGAATTGATGCTTTTCGATTGTGGTGTTTGAGAACACTCCTGAGAGTCCCTCCATGGAGATCCAACCAGTCCATCCTAAAGGAAACCAGTCCTGAACATTCATTGAAAGGACTGATGCTGAAGCAGAAACTCCAATATTTTAGCCAGCTGATGCAAATAACTGACTCATTTGAAAAGATCCTGATTTGGGGAAAGATTGAAGGTGGGAGGAGAAGGGAATGGCAGAGGATGAGATAGTTGGATGGCTTCACTGACTCAATGGATATGAGTTTGAGTAAACTCCAGGAGTTGGGGTTGGACAGGGAGTCCTGACTTGCTACAGTCCATGGAGTTCACATAGAGTTGGGCACAACTAAGTGACTGAACCAAACTGAGTCCTTTGCTTCTAAACAACTGAAAATTAGATTCAGAGGGCCACTAATTCTAGGCTTAATACTGAAGTCATTTCTTAACCTGAATGTGATCTTTATGTTCATCTATTTTGATGATTTTACTATTAAAATTGTGTTACTAAGGAAAGAAAAATATATTCAAGGAGCTAATTTAATCTGTCTATGCAGACCATTTAAATATTTTCTTTAAAATAAAATTTACCTATACACATATATGTTACAGAGACAAGGGAAACTGTGAAGAAATAAAAGAAAACTAATGCATATCATAATATGGGACTGGTGAATCTTTCAATCATTTTAAAGTAAAAAGGCGTCAGATCATTTACATTAAGAATTAAAGAGCAGTCCCAAGATGGCAGAGGAAAGGGATGGGGAGACCACTTTCTCCCCCACAAATTCATCAAAAGATAATTTGAATGCTTAGCAACTTCCACAAAACAACTTCTGAACACTGGAAGAAGACACCAGGCACCCAGAAAGGCAGTCCAAACTCCTCAAAAGGAGGTTAGACAGAATATAAAAGATGAAAACAGAGTCAAAAGATTTAGGGATGGAGACCCATCCTGGTGAGGGAGTCATGAAGAAATTTCCACACAATAGGAAACCCTTTCACAGGCAAGCCTGTGTGGAGCTTTGGAATCTCAGAGGGCAGCGTAACTGGGAAAAAACAAAGAAACAAACACAGAATACACGCCTAACTGCAGCTAACAGTGGAGACGTGGCTGAGATGCTTGCCTCCACCACCAGCGATTGGGGGCTGGACAGAGGCATGGGCTGCTTTGTCCATCCTTAGGGTAAGAACTGGACTGTAAAGCCTTGAGGACAATCTGAGGGAGCTAATGTGACAACCCAGACTGTGCAGTCATCCGTGAGACAGAAAAAAAAAGCGAGGAACGTTCCCACTAACGACTCTAATGCCACATGGAGATCCCTGGCATGCTCACAGAACAAAGGATTGACTGAATAGCAAAGGAGAGCAAGTCAGCTGCGTTTCATGGCCTCCCTCCCCAGAGGCAGAGAGGCAGGCGGGCGGGAGGCAGAGAGGCAGGCGGGCGGCAGCCAGAGCTGGAAGGCAAGGGGCTGCTGCTTTCTCGACCCCATAGATCATACCTTACACCAAAGTGGGGTTGTCAGTTGCTAACCACGTCTTGCTGGCATCCTGGACAGTTAACATCTTCCAGGAGTGTCACAGCCTGAGATCAGCTTCCCAGAGGAGACAAAAGGCACCCGGGAAACTGTGACCGTGCCCCCGTGGCGCACCCGGGAACCTGAGTGGTCAGAACCAGGGAGGGGCATGAGACACGGCTGACCTGGGACAGAGCGCTCACCAAGCGCTTGGTCACCTGAGCAGCTCGGACGGAAGACGGGCACGAAACGCACAGCCCATCTGGGTCTGGTCCTTGCGGAGTGCCAGAGAACCTGAGCGGCTTAGACCTGGGAAGCGCGTGAAACGCAGGGTCCGCATGGGCAGTGCCCTGCAGAGCACCCTGGAGTTGGAGCAGTGGACCTGGGAAGGATACATCGCCCTGGGCTGCGGCAAGCCCCGTGTCCCTTCTGCTGAGCGCACTTCCCGCACACACCAGCAGTGCTCGTTTGTGATGTCCCTCCCTCTCCACAGCACAGCTGAACAAGCGAGCCTACATAAGTGGCCACTTTGCCCCTTCATGTCAGGGTGGAAATTAAACACTGACGAGACTTGCAAACAGAGGGAGCCCAAATAAACAAAGACGGGGGGATGGCTCTGGACGTGACGGGTGCAACAGATTGAAACCCTTCAGTTAATGCTGATTCTGTGCCTTTGAGGGGCAACTATAGACCTTGAGAACAAGTACAAGTTGAAACAATGGACTATCTGACACAGAACTGATCCCACACTGCCTACAACAGCTCCACAGAAATTCCTAGATATATTTTTACTATTATCACTTTAAAATTTTTTTGAAATTTTAGTTCTTTATTACTCTAACTTCCATTTTTGTAACCTACTATCATACCTTTCAAAAAATCCATATTTTTTAAAACAAATTCCATATATTTTTTATTTTACTTATTTACTTTTTTGTGTTTGATTTTGTTTTGTATTTTTGAATTGTATTTTTGAGAGTCTAACCACTGTTCTACACTTTTAATCTTTGCTTTTTGATATTTGTTATTAATTTTGTACCTTTAAGAATCTAATCTTCATTATCCATTTTCACTCAGGGATTTGATTACTGGCTTGATTACTCTTCTCACCCTATTGACTCTCCCTTTTCTCCTCCAGGTCACCTCTATCTCCTTCCTCCCTCTTCTATTCTCTATATAACTTGGTGAATCTCTCTGGGTGTTCCTGACTGTGGAGAGTTGTTTCGCCATTAACCTAGGGGTTTTATCGTCTATGCTGTATGGATGAAGTCTTGAGGCTAATGCAACAGAAGGACCAACACCCAGAGGCAGGAGGCTTAACTCCAGAACTTTAGAACATCAGAGAACTCCTGACTCCAGGGAGTATTAGTAGACAAGAACTCATCCAAGTTTCCATACCTATACCTACACTGAAACTAAGCTTCACCCAAAGAGCCAACAATTTCCAGTGCAAGACACACATGCTAATTCTCCAGCAAAACAGGAACACAACACTAAACATTAGAAGATGGGCTACCCAAAGCCATGCCAGACCTACTGACACCCCAAAACTCAGTACTGACACTTCATTGCACTCCAGAGAGAAGAGATTCAGATCTACCCATTAGAAAACAGACACAAGTTCCCCCAATCAGGAAACCCTGACAAGCCGCTGGTCCAACTTCACCCACTGGGAGCAGAGTCAACAATTAAGGGGAACCACGAACTTCCAGCCTGCAGAAAGGACACCCCAAACACAGCAATCTAAACAAAATGAAAAGGCAGAGAAATATTCAGCAGGTGAGGGAACATAGTAAAATCCCACCAAATCAAAAAAAGAGGGGGATATAGGGAATCTACCAGAAAAAGAATTCAGAGTGGTAGTAAAGATGACCCAAAATCTTGAAAACAAAATGGAGTTACCGATAAATTGACTAGAGACAAGGACTGAGAAGATTCAAGAAATGTTTAACAAAGATCTAGAAGAAATAAACAAGAGTCAGTCAATAATGAACAATGCAATAACTGGGATTAAAAGCACTCTGAGGGTACCAACAGTGGAATAACTGAGGCAGAAGAGAGGATAAATGAGGTGGAAGATAGAATGGTGGAAGTAAATGAAGCAGAGAGAAAGAAAGAAAAAAGAATTAAAAGAAATGAAAACAACCTCAGAGACTTCTGGGATGATGTTAAACACCCCAACATTCGAATCATAGGTGTCCCAGAAGAAGAAGACAAAAAGAAAGGGCATGAGAAGATACTTGAGGAGATAATAGCCAAAAACTTTCCTAAAATGAAGGAAATAACCACCTAAGTTCAAGAAAACAATGAGTCTCAAACAGGCTAAATCCAAGGCAAAACACTTCAAGACACATATTAATCACACTAACAAAAATTAACCACAAAGAGAAAATATTAAAAGCAGCAAGAGAAAGGCAACAAATAACACACAAGGGGATCCCCTTTAGATAACAGCTGACCTTCCAATAGAAACTCTTCAGGCCAGAAGGGAATTGCAGGACATACTTAAAGTGATGAAAGAGAAAAACCTACAACTAAGATTATTCTGCCCATCAAGGCTCTCATTCAGATATGAAGGAGAAATCAAAAGCTTTACAGACAAGTAAAAGCTGAGAGAATTCAGCACCACCAAACCAGCTCTTCAACAGATGCTAAAGGATCTTCTCTAGACAGGAAACACAGAAAAAGGTTTATAAAAATGAACCCAAAACAGCAAAGTAAATGGTAACGGGTTCATGCTTATCAATAATTACCTTAAATATAAATGGGTTGAATGCTCCTACCAAAAGACAAAGACTGGCAGAATGGATACAAAAACAAAACCCATATGTATGCTGTCTACCAGAGCCCCAAAACCCATATATATGCTGTCTACAAGAGACCAGCCTTAAACCTAGGGACACATACAGACTGAGAGGGGCTGGAAATATATATATTTCATGCAAATGGGGAACCAAAAGAAAGCAGGAGTAGCAATACTCATATCAGATAAAATAGACTTTGAAATACAGAACATGATGAGAGACAAAGAAAGACACTACATAATAATCAAAGGATCAATACAAGAAGGAGATAACAATTATAAACATATATGCACCCAACAGAGGAGCACTGCAATATGCAAGGCAAATACTAACAAGGATGAAAGGGAAATTAATACTAACACAATAATAGTGGGGGATTTTAACACATCACTCACAGTTGTGGGTAGACCAGCCAAACAGAAAATTAGCAGGAAACAGTCTTTAAATGATACAATGGAGCAGTTAGACCTAATTGATATCTACAGGCCTTTTCACCGAGAAACAATGGATTTCAACTTTTTCTCAGATGCACATGGAACATTCTGCAGGATAGATCACATCCTGGGCCATAAACCTAGCCTTAGTAAACTTAAAAAAAAAATGAAATCATTTCTAACATCTTTTCTGATAACAGTGCAGTAAGATTAGATGTCAACTACAAGACAAAATAAATAAATTTTAAAAAGACACAAACATGGAGGCTAAACAACACACTTCTGTATAACCAACAGATCACAGAACAGATCAAAAAGAAAAATCAAACATATCAAAATACACATAGAAACAAATGAAAATGAAAACATGAAAACCCAAAACCTATGTGATTCAGTAAGAGCACTGTTAAGATGGAGGTTCATAGCAATACAAGCCTACCTCAAGAAACAAGAGAAACATCAAATAAATAACCTAACTTTACCCTGAAAACAACTAGAAAAAGAAGAACAGAAGAACCCTAAAGTTAGTAGAAGGAAAGAAATCATAAAAAACAAAGCAGAAATAAATGAAAAAGAAATGAAGGAGACTATAGCAAAGATCAACAAAACTAAAAACTGGTTCTTTGAGAAGATAAATAAAATAGACAAACCATTAGTCAGACTCATCAAGAAAAAAAGGGAGAAGAATCAAATCAATAAAATTAAAAATGAAAATGGGGAAAAAAATGAAAATGGAAAAAATATAGCAGACAACACAGAAATGTGGAAGATCATAAAAGACTACCATGAACAATTATATGCCAATAAAATGGACAAGCTGGAAGAAATGGACAAATTCTTAGAAAAGTATAACCCTCCAAACTGAACCATAAAGAAACAGGAAATCTTAACAGACCCATCACAAGCATGGAAATCAAAGCTGTAGTAAAAAAATCTTTCAACAAACAAAGGCCAGGACCAGATGGCTTCACAGGTGAATTCGACCAAAAATTTAGAGAAGAGCTAACACCTATCCTGGTGTGCTGCAGTCACAAAGAGTCGCAAAGAGTCAAACAGGACTGAGCGACTTAACTGAACTGAACTGAACACCTATCCTACTCAGACTCTTCCAGAAAATTGCTGAGGAAGGTAAATTCCCAAACTCATTCTATGATGCCACCATCACCTTGATACCAAAATCAAACAAAGAGGCCATTAAAAAAGAAAACTGCAGATCAATATCACTGATGAACAGAGATGCAAAAACCCTCAACAAAATTCTAACAAACAGAATCCAACGACATATTAAAAAGATCAAACATCACAACCAAGTGGGCTTTATCCAAGGAATGCAAGGATTCTTCAATATTCACAAGTCAATCAGTGTGAAACACCATATTAACAAATTGAAAAATAAAAACCATATGATTATCTCAATAGATGCAGAGAAGCATTTGACAAAATTCAACACCCATTTATGATAAACTCTCCAGAAAGCAGGCATAGAAAGAACATACCTCAACATAATAAAAGCCTAACTTGTCAAACCCACAGGAAACACTATCCTCAATGGCAAAAAATTGAAAGCATTTCTTCTAAAATTAGGAACAAGACAAGGGTGCCCACTCTCACCACTATTACTCAACATAGTTTTGTAAGTCCTAGCCACAGCATTCAGAGAAGAAAAAGAAGAAGAAAAAAAAAGGAATCCAGATTGGAAAAGAAGTAAAGCTCTCTCTGTAGATGACATGGTCCCCTACATAGAAAACCCTAAAGATACCACCAGAAAATTACTAGAGTTAATCAATGAATAAAGAAAAGTTGCATGATAAAAAATTAATACACAGAAATCCCTTGCATTCCTATACACCAACAATAAAAAAACAAACAGAATGAGAAATTCTGAAAATTTCTGAAATTAGGGAAACAATCCCATTCATGAAAAGAATAAAATATTTAGGAATAAATTTACCTAAAGAAACAAAAGACCTATATTTAGAAAATTATAAAGCACTGATGAAAGAAATCAATGACACAAATAGATGGAGAAATAAACCATGTTTGTGGAATGAAAGAATGAATATAGTGAAAATGAGCATACTACCCAAACAATCTATAGATGCAATACAATCTATATTGCAATGAAAGCTACCTAAGGTATCTCTCACAGAACTAGAACAAATAATTTCACAATTTGTATGGAACACAAAAAACTCAAATAGCCAAAGCAGCCTTGAGAAAGAAGAATGGAACTGGAGGAATCAACCTTCCTGACTTCAGTCTATATGACAAAGCTACAGTAATCAAAACAGTATGGTGCTGTCACAGAGACAGAAATAAAGATCAATGGAACACCATAGAAAGCCAAGAGATAAATCCAAGCTGTGGACAACTTATCTTTGACAAAGGAGGCAAAAATATACAATGGAGAAAAGACAACCTCTTTAACAAGTGGTTCTGGGAAAACTGGTCAATCACCTGTAAATGAATGAAACTAGAAGGCTTTCTAACACCATACACAAAAATAAACTCAAAATGGATTAAAGATCTAAATGTAAGATGAGAAACTATAAAATTTTTAGAGTAAAGCATAGGCAGAACACCCTCTGACATAAACCACAGCAAGATCCCGTGTAACCCACCTCCCAGAGTAATGGAAATAAAAATAAAAATAAACAAATGGGAACTAATTAAACTTAAAAACTTTTGCACAATGAGAGAAACTATAAGCAAGATGAAAAAGCAGCTTTCAGAATGGGAGAAAATAATAGCAAATGAAACAACTGACAAAGGATTAATCTCGAAATTATATAAGCAACTCATGTAGCTCAATACCGGAAAAACAAACAACTCAATCAAAAAGTGGACCAAAGAACTAAAGAGACACTTCTCCAAAGAAAACATACAGATGACTAATTAAAATGTGAAAAGATACTTAACATCAGTCATTATCAGAGAAATGCAAATCAAAGCCACAACGAGGCATCATCTCATGCTGGTCAGAATGGCTGCTATCAGAAAGTCTACAAACAATAAATGCTGGAGCAGGTGTGGAGAAAAGGGAAACCTCTTACACTGTTGGAGGGAATGCAAACTAGCACCACCACTATAGAAAACAATGCAGAGATTCCTTAAAAAACTGGAATAGGACTACCATATGACCCAGCAATCCCACCGCTGGGCATACACACCAAGGGAACCAAAACTGAAAGGGACATGCACCCCTGTGTTCACTGCAGCACCATTCTCAATAGCCAGGACATGGAAGCAACCTGATGTCCATCAGCAGACAAATGGACAGGAAAGCTGTGGTACATATACATAACGGACTATTACTCAGCTATTAAAAAAAAACTCATTTGAGTTGGTTCTAATCAAGTGGTTGAAACTGGAGCCTATTATACAGAGTGAAGTAAGACAGAAAGAGAAACACCAATACAGTATATTAATGCATATATATGGCATTTGGAAAGACAGTAATGATGATCCTATATACAAGGCAACAAAAGAGATGCAGATGTAAAGAACAGACTTTTGGACTATGTGGGTGGTGGCGAGGTTTAGATGATTTGAGAGAATAGCATTGAAACATGTATATTACCATATATAAAAATATGACCAGTGCAAGTTCAATGCATGAAGTAGGGCACTGAAAGCTGGTGCTCTGGGACCACCCAGAGTGATGAGGTGGAGAGGGGGGACTCAGGATGGGGGGACATATATATACCCATTGCTGATTCACGTTGATATATGGCAAAAAAACACCACAATATTGTAAAGTAATTATCCCCCAATTAAAATAAATTAATGTATAAAAAAAGAATGTAAGAGTTTTAGTCTGTAAATCAAAAAAGCATAAAATCATAATAATATTGATCAAACCTACCAGGAAATATTTTAAAATTTGAATTTATTTTTATCTACAATGTCTTTTAAAGAACTTCTGTTGCATTGGTACTTAAAGACAATATTCAATAGTAAATAGAAGATAACTTGTCCCATAAAATTTAGATTGGTCTTAAGTATGTACCATGTCCTACCCTCTTAAGCCCATTACTAAGAGCTACCAACATTCCCAGGTCAAGAAAGTGACATAATTGCTTAGAGCATATAATATTCATGTTCAAGAAAAGAGATCATTCTCTTTCCAAAAATCTAGATCTTCAACAGGTTCTTCTTATGGACAAAACCCCAAAAATTAGGTTGTCAAGTAACTGTTTAACCTTATTTTAGGCCTGGCTCCAAATTTCCATCTGGTTTCCTGTTTTTTCAAAATGTCCACATATGAATTTCTGTGATCTTTGGCTATTTTAGCATCAGAGCCAGAGGCCCGTGCTCTGCCCTCCCGGGGCTACTGTAGCTACTGTTTCCTTGTTAGGACCTCAAGTCCTGCAATTCCAAGTCATATCTATAGAGAAGTTCCACCCACACACCCTTGAACCTTTATTCTTGCAGTGAAAGGATGGTTTCATCAGTCCTAAATTGGCACTTGCCATGGGTGCTTGCCATCTAGCTCCACAAGAATTAAATCACACCCTCGGGCCAGCAGACTGGGACAACACCCCTAGCAGCCGCCACAAGTGAAACCTTCAGAGGAGGATTCCCAAGGGAAGAAATGTGAAAACAAGGAGACATTCAAAGCAGGAAGCAAGAGACTCAGACAGGCATCAGGGGACGAGACAGAGGAAGAGACAAGTGTGCAAGGACAGAAACCAAGCAGAACTTGACAGCTGAAGAAGGCAAGGGCTCAGCAGAAAGCGTCACCTGCAACAGTTTTCATCTAGCTTTAGCTGAAGGACATTTTAGTCTTCTCTATCACCATTTTGACATAACCCCAACCCTACTTTCTATAGATTTAATTTTTTACAGAAAATAAGTATGGATTCCAAATCACAAGGTGTTTCTATATCTGAAAAAAAAAAAAGATGATTTCTGTCCTTGAAATATGTTCTGCTTGGTCTAATCAAAAACTGAATAAAATCTTTTGAGAGGAAACCACAGCAACAGCCCCCCCGTTTTTGTTTTTGTTTTTTTCTTTACAAAAGAGAATTCATTCTGTCAGTCCTGATTCATTAAAACAGGTTGGAATTGTGTCTACTTCGTCTCTGTTGACCTTCATCTTTGAATGAAGCTTTCTGAGCTCTAATAATAAACTTTTTCTGAGATTTTTTGGCATCAGTTATGTTTTCCAGGAATTAATTTTTTTAAAAGGATGCTTTCAGACAATCATAAATAGATATTGAGAGACCTCTATTTCCTCTTTTTTAAGGGCCATTTTATACAATGGAACAAGAATTGGAGAAATCCAAAATTTAGAATGAATCCCCATTTCTATAACTTCTTAGTTATTTGACCCTAGAAAGTCACGTGAGCTTTCTGAGTCTCAGCTTCTTCATCTGGGGGATGAAAACAATGATACTTGCCAATTCAAAAAATAAATAACATAAAAATGACTAGAAAATCACAGACAACACTTTATTCCCAAAGATAACTATAAAACTTACTTTTAACATTAGCAAGTTTAAATCTTCCTATTTGGAAGACATCCAACAGTGAAACTGACCATAAGGTGTACATGACAGAGCAACTTTAGACTATAATATATGTGTATTGATAAGTGCATTTGTGATGGTTAGAAATTGGGTGTACCTTATATCAGTGGCCTTACCAGATGCTAAATAGGACATGAGCTTATTTCTTTTTATCTTAACTCCAGTGCCTATTGGTGCATTTGTCAAAAGTCTGCATTGCTTGCAACATACCTGGCAGCTGCTCTGGGAGTCTCTGAGGTCACTGCCTTGCACATGCTCCAGGTCAGTCCTTAGGTTTCCTCCCAGGTCCTTCTCAGAGCTGCAGACGGCCCTCCTCCACCGACTGCTGTTAACCACAGAGGAGCCCTCTCTGGCCCATGGAGGAGATGCTGCCTCCTTTATCCCTCTGGCCAGCTCAGGGGTGTGAGAATTGTGACTGTGATCAAGTCTCTTCTTGAGCTAGGAAAAATAAGGAAGTTCAGCCCGGAAGGCAGCAGATTACTGCTGTGAGGAGAGTTGAGACAAGTGTCCCAGAAGCATCACTGAGGACTTTCCAGGCCCCAGTGGAATCACATGTGGTGAGGGACCCTCTGCCCTTAACCACAGGACCCTTCAATCCTCAGAAGTGAGATGGGACCCCAGTGCACCACCCATGTGCTCACATCGCCACTGGCCTTTATGCCCAGGCTGACTGGGAGAAAATCCACTGCATTTTGGTGATCTTTGCCCTACCAATGTGGTTATCCGACCCCTACATCTATAATCAAAGCTCACAATCCACTTCTCAAATTTGGGTTAGTTCATCTTAAATAACACCAGCTGTCCAGTCCACATAATGTTATGCAAACTTCCTTCTAACACACAGTTTGAAGAGGCAAACGGAAGACCAGGATTGAATATCCCACACACCACCCCACATAATCTGAATCCTGATTTTCAGTGAGCAAATTCATAGATAAAATGAGGGGTGAAGCAACGCCTGAAGCAGGATTTGGCAAACTAGGCTCATCGGCAAAATTTGGCCAGCTGCTTAGTGTGTTTTTGGTTTCAACTGAACTATAGTTTATTTACAATGCTGTGTTAGTTTTAAGTGTACAGCAAAGAGATTCAGACATATATGTGTGTATAAATGTATACATATATATGTGTATGTATATATTATTTTTTATATTCTTTCCATTATAGGTTATTAAAAAATATTGAACTTAGTTCCCTGTGCTATACAGTAGATCCTTGTAGATGATTTTATATATAGTAGTAGTATGGAAAGTTCTTAAAGAGATAGAAATACCAGACCACCTTACCTGCCTCCTGAGAAACCTGTATGCAGGTCAAGAAGGAACACAGACTGCTTCCAAACTGGGAAAGGGGTGCATCAAGGCTGTATATTGTCACCTCCTTATTTAACTTCTATGCAAAGTACATCATGTGAAATGCCAGGCTGGGTAAAGCACAAGCTGGAATTAAGATTGCCAGGAGAAATATCAATAAACTCAGATATGCAGATGACACCACCCTTATGGCAAAAAGCAAAGAGGAACTAAAGACCCTCTTTATGAAGGTGAAAGAGGAGAGTGAAAAAGCTGGCTTAAAACTCAATATTCAAAAAATTAAGATCAAGGCATCCAGTCCCATCTCGTCATGGCAAATAGATGCGAAAACAATGGAAACAGTGACAGACCTCATTTTTTCAGGATCCCAAATCACTACAGATGGTGACTGCAGCCATGAAATTAAAAGATGCTTGCTCCTTGGAAGAAAAGCTATGACAAACTTAGCGTATTAAAAAAGCAAAGAGGTCACTTTGCCAACAAATATCTATATAGTCAAAGCTATGGTTTTTCCAGTAGTCATGTATGAATATGAGAGTTGGATCATAAAAAAGGTTGAGCACTAAAGAATTGATGTTTTTGAAATGTGGTGTTGGAGAAGGCTGTTGAGAGGCCCTTGGGCAGCAAGGAGATCCAACCAGTCCATCCTAAAGGAAATTAACCCTGAATATTCATTGGAAGGACTGATGCTGTAGCTGAAGCTCTAATATTTTGGCCACATGATGAAAAGAACTCTGAGTCATTGGAAAAGATGCTGATGCTGGGAAAGATTGAAAGTAGGAGAAAAGGGGGATGGCAGAAGATGAGATGGCTGGATGGCATCACCAACTCAATGGATATGAGTTGAGCAAACTCCGAGAGATAGTGAAGGATGGGAAAGACTGGTGTGCTGCAGACCATGGGGTCACAAAGAGTTGGACAGGACTGAGCAACTGAACAACAAAAGTGTGCATCTGCTAATCCCAGACTCCCATAGTATCCCCTTCCCACTTCCCCCTTTTGTTTTCTATGCTTGTGAATCTGTTTTTGTCTTGTAAATAAGTTAATTTGTATCTGTTTTTAGATTCCGCTTACAAGTGATATTGTGTGATATTTGTCTTTCTCTCTCTGATTTGCTTCACTTAGCATAATAATATCTAGGTCCATCCATGTTGCTACAAATGGCATTATTTCATTACTTTCTATGACTGAGTAATATTATATAATATATATAATAGCCTATATATATATATATATATATATATATATAATAGCCAATATATAATGGCCCATTATATATATATATATATATATTTAGCACACATCTTTATTCATTCTCCTCTTGATGGAAATTTAGGTTGTTGCCATGATTTGGCTATTGTGAATAGTGCTGCTGTGAACATTGGGGTGCATATATTTTTTCAAATTAATTTTCATCTTTTCTGGATATATGCCTATGAGTGGGATTGCTGGGTCATATGGTAGCTCTATTTTTGTTTTCTAAGGAACCTCCATATTGTTCTGCAGGCTTCTCTGGTGGCACCATGGTGAAGAACTCACCTGCCAATGCAGGAGACTTGGGTTCAATCCCTGGGTCAGGAAGATCCCTGGAGAAGGAAATGACTACCCACTCCATATTCTTGCCTGGGGAATCCCATGGACAGAAACACCTGGCGGCCTACAGTCCATGGGACCACAAGAGTCAGGCAAGACTTAGCGACTAAACAACAAGACTGTTCTCCGTGGTGGCTGCACCCCAGTTTACATTTCCGCCAGCAGTGTGGGAGGGCTCCTTTTCTCTACGCCCTCGCCAGCATTTATCGTTTGTAGACTTGAAGAGGACGGCCATCACTGCCAGCTGCTCGTTCTGTAGGTTTTACAGGAACACAGCCGCGGCCGCCGTTTACTTGTTGCCTATGGCCGCTTTTATGCTTCAGTGGCAGAGTCAAGTAGTTCAACAGAGAACTTTAAGATATTTATTGTTTGGCCCTTTGAAGAAACGTTTGCCAACACTCCATCTGAAGTTAGGAAATGTGGCCTAAGCTTAGAAGCTAGAAAGCTAGCTCTCTGGTGAAAAAACCAAGGCAACTAAATTAAACCTACCTTGAAGAATCTTAGACTCCAATAAAAAGACGTGCAAGGAAACCAGCAAATTAAAGGAAGGTGGAGGAGGAAACTGACCCAGAAGCTCCCCTTTGAAGCTCCCCACCTGCTCAGGAATGGCCAGTGAGCATCAGGACGAGGCCACCTGTCCTGCCATACTCACTGTCCTCTCCTGCTCCGCTCAGTGAGATAAGGACAGGCCTTTCCTGATACCATTAACTCTGCTCCATCTCAAGGCTGGGATGATCTGGGGCAAAGTCAAGTGTTCTAGGTTCCAGAGTGCTTCTCAGACACAGGGTGCTTGCCCACACCTGCCTATGACCCCAGTCCAGAGCAGCCATGGACAGCAGGTACGCACACTCCCCTCTCCAGTGACAATCAGAGCTCAGGGCACCTGCTCCAGGGGGAGAGCTCGCCAGGCCCAGCACTGGTGTGCACAGATTGGGCATGCTCAAAGGTACCTTGGTCTGTTTTCAGAAACCACTTTGACTCGTATTTTGATCCTTCCCTCTGCCTTTCCCCTTTCCCCCTGATCTGCATCTACCCAGATCATCCAGTACATGTGAACGAGAAGTGGGGTCAAGGGATTGCAAAGGACTGAAGTCCACAACTATTAGTTCCCACAGTTAGCTGCTGAGTCACCTCTTATTTCCATCTGCAAATGCCCTACAGAACCAGTATCAACTTTTGCTATTTTCCTCAACTCTCAGGCACAAAGGGCACATCTTTCCCCACCATGCTGGAGAACTAGAAACTTTATCAGACTACCTGGTGTCTGGGTTTGTGAACCCACATGTTAACTGTTTTCCAGGACTTGCATATCCCCGGAAAACTCCAGAGGGGTCAGCCAGGATGGGATCCCCAAGTTCCCTCATCCTCCAGAGCCCACTCACCTTTTGGGGTCTGCTCCTGCACATACACCCCTGGGAGGAGGGGAAGAAGCCCACCCCTCACAAGTGACCTCTTGCTCTCTCGTAGCCCTAGATTCCCTTCCTCTAATCAAAGGAACATTGTTTTTCTCTAAGACTTTGGGGCAGAAAGACATCATCTTTTTCTCAAGCCTATTGTTTGCTTCTCTTCACACATTACTCAGAGGGCCTGAGCTGTTTAGCTTAAAAGCCAGAAGTAGCATCTTCTCTGCTGTCTTTTGCCCAAATATCTTTTCCCTAAAGCAGTAAATCCAGAAAAACCTCTTGCTTTGAACTGGGGATAGAGAAACCAAAGGGAACTGCCAGGTGATATTGTTTAAAATTTGGTTAATATTTCAAAACCATAATCCCACTGAAACCAATTATTCAAGTTATCTGTCTCTTAGCAGTGGAATACACCAAAGATCACAGTGCAGAGAGTCAGAGTGTATTACAGTACACAGTGCTCATTTTACACACACCCCTAACACACAAACAAAAACACAGCTAAAATGCAATAGCACAAGGGAACATTTTTGCAATACACATAAGAGATCAAAGTTTTTACCTATCTAGGTCAAGAGAGCTACATAGTAAGATACATGTAAAAAATTGATGTCTACAAGGACATATCAAGATTTGTTATAAAGCAGTAAAAAATATTAAGGGCTTTCCTGGTGGCTCAGATGGTAAAGAATCTGCCAGCAATTCAGGAGACCTGTATTTGATCCCTGAGTCAGGAAGGTCCTCTGGAGAAGGGATTGGCTACCCACTGCAGTATTTTTGCCTGGAGAATTCCATGGACAAAAGAGCCTGGTGGGCTATAGCCCATGAGATCACAAAGAATCAAACATGACTAAGCAATTAACACTTTATTTATTCATTTATTTATTTCTTGCAAAAGATGTAGTACAAGAATATAAATGTATATGAATAATATTAACAGAAATAAAGATAAATCCCCTAGGGATATTAAGAGGAATACATCCTCCCAGGCATCATACTCATGTACTAACACAGGATTTTGAAGAAGCTTGAAAATCTGCATTTTCAGTTAAGCTCCCCTGAATATTACTAGAGCCTACTAAGGTTTGAGTCACACCAGTATTGAGGATATTATACTTGCTCAGAGTCGAAATTAATTCTACTCAGGAAGATAAACTTTAAATTCTCTAAAGTAGGAATTAATATACTGTCGACTTAAAAAAAAAAAAAAAAACAATGTGAGAATAGTGAGTTAAGTTTTATTTGGGGTAAAATGAGGATTATTGCCCAGGAGATAGCCTCTCAGGTAGCTCTGAGGAAACGCTTCAAAGAGGTAGGGATAAGGTCAGTACATATGTGATATTAATGAAGGGGGAATACACGCAATCAACACACATTTTGGCAGAGGCTTGCTGCTAGTCAGGAGGAACAGATGTTAACCTTAATGATTTTAGTGCTTTTCTAGATACGAGGAGATATAGAATTGAGCTCATGAAATTTTCTCCTAAAAATATCTGACTATCTGAAGGCCTGTTCTGCCAGTTTTTCTCAGAGCACAGAGGTCCTCACTTCTGATTTCCAAAATGGACTCCTTTCAGGGCTGTTGAAGGCTGGCGGCGACAGTGGTTTGTGCCTTACTCATTGTAGAGGCAGAAGGCAAGTGACAGTTTGTAGGTGGCACTACTTTTAGGAAGCAGACACCATCGTATCAACAATAACAACACCACAACACACAGCAACTTCACCTGGAGATGAAGTCCCAGTGAAGGGACATTCCATTCTGTATTCCTTATCTTGCATTTGAGATTCCACACATTTTCCAGTAGTAACTGTTCTTTATCTACTTACATGACAATCTTCCCTAAATCTTATTTCTAAATAAAAGTGTGAATCACTATTCCAACAATTGCCCCTGCATCTTGCATGTTTTTTAGGTTTGGGGGTTTGTACACACTACCTTAATTACATTACAGAATTCCACTGATAGTCCAGAAGCTCTCTGAGAGCATCACTGCTGCCTAAATGAACATACACATCACATAAAACTCAAGTATGTGCTCAGTGGGTCCTATTACTTGGTGCTACCTAAATGCACTCAGAGTAACACAACGATGGGATTGCTTGGATAAATGTGGGTCAGTATAGCCTCAATGAAATTGTCTGGAAACATACTTCTTTAAAGTGGCCTGTTCTGTGGTAAATAAATTGCACTTGTATTTATTAACCAAATGTAAGCAAGATAGACTATAAAGTAAAGGAAAATGAGAAACTGGCCTACCATCATAAAATGATTCTATTTAGAATACTGCCATCATCTCTTGGCAGAACTATCCTGTTGGCTTCACTTCGAAGCAGATTGCTTTGATTTTTCCCGCATTCCAAAATTTGGGTGCCAGCCTCAAGAACTAGCACATTAATGCCAATGTTTGTTAACTGACCAGAAAACAAAAATAAAAGTCACATTATAGTAAACTATGCCTGTGTTTTTAGAACAGCTTTTGTCTCCAATCCCTCATGGGAGAGACTTTATAATGGCCCATAGGAAAGTTCTGTAAAGGATGATACTAGAATATGCGGGTACTCTATCTAGAATCTTTCCTCACCTACTCGTCATCCAATAATATTGACTCCTTTTCCATGCTAAAATAACACTTTAAAAATTTCTCCGTTATTGCACAGGTTATGTTGTGTCAAAATCATCTGTTTAGATGTCTGTCTCAGCTCCTTAATCATAAGCAACTTGAAGCCACCTCTCAGGTTGTCACCAGTTCACTTCAGTTCAGTCACTCAGTTATGTCCAACTCATCACCAGCAACAAATACTGCCTAATAAATGCTAACTAAGGAAGTGACTAATTCCACTTCAAATGAATAATAAAATCAGGCTTACATATTTAACTCTAGCCAGGCTGTGCAAATGCAAAGGGACAAACCATCTTACTTAGTGTGTAAAATGCAGTCAGTTCAGTTCAGTTCAGTCGCTCAGTCGTGTCCGACTCTTTGTGACCCCATAAATCACAGCACGCCAGGCCTACCTGTCCATCACAGCTCCCGGAGTTTACTCAAACTCACGCCCATTGAGTCGGTGATGCCATCCAGCCATCTCATCCTCTGTTATCTCCTTTTCCTCTTGCTCCCAATCCCTCCCAGCATCAGGGTCTTTTCCAATGAGTCAGCTCTCCACATCAGGTGGCCAAAGTATTGGAGTTTCAGCTTCAGCGTCAGTCCTTCCAATGAACACCCAGGACTGATCTCCTTTAGGATGTAATGGTTGGATCTCCTTGCAGTCCAAGGGACTCTCAAGAGTCTTCTCCAACACCACAGTTCAAAAGCATCAATTTTTCGGCGCTCAGCTTTCTTCACAGTCCAACTCTCACATCCATACATGATCACTGGTAAAACCATAGCCTTGACTAGACGGACCTTGGTTGGCAAAGTAATGTCTCTGCTTTTTAACACGCTATCTAGGTTGGTCATAACTTTCCTTCCAAGGAGTAAGCATCTTTTAATTTCATGGCTGCAATCACCATCTGCAGTGATTTAGGAGCCCAGAAAAACTGATGCTGTTTCCAAAATGCACAATAGCACGTAATTTTTATCAGACATAAAAGTCAGTTAATATTTTAGGGCTAGATCCACACAATGTGAGCATTCATTAAACACTACCAGTTGATTTTGTTTTTCCATCCCCACATGAAGGAGTTTTGTATAAAGTCTTTTAGACGTAACCGTGACTGGAGCCTATGTGATGCCAATATTAGTCTTTCTTTTTTCACTGTAAAGAATCCTCCCTCATCAAAAGCAACAGCAAGAAATACAGATTAGGCCCAGAGACTCTTTCAGCTGGTCTACTGAAATTTGGAGGAAAATTAGGGATGGTTTACATGCACACACCACATCAATCATCTTAATTCGTTCCACATTCCATATACCTGTCCCTCCCAAAATCATTCTTCTATCCCACTACTACTATCCAGGATTCCTATCACTTCCTCTGAACTTCCATTAATCCAATGGCATTGTCTTCTGCAAATGAATACCTTATACATGACTTAAACACAGATCGCAACTCCCCAACCCCTATGTGCACAACTTAATATCCAGTCCACACTTAGCCAGTTCCTCTTTTGCATGAATGGAGCACAGTAGACAGGTCATCTTTCGAGTAAATAATTATTATCTCATTATGTCTAAAATTTCTTATGAAATAGTGGCAAATAACCTGCTTGTCCATGCAAGAGACATAAGATACTTGAGTTCAATCCCTGGGTCAGGAAGATCCCCTGGAGGAGGGCATGGCAACCCACTCCAGTATTCTTGCCTGGAGAATCCCATGGACAAAGGAGCCTGGTGGGCTAGAGTCCATGGGGTCACAAAGAGTTGGACATGACTGAAGAGAATCAGCAGCAGCAGAAACAGTAACTAGTTAAAAGTTGATGACACGTAGAAAGTAATTCACTTCTGGTATTTGGAGATTCTAAATAAAGCATAATTATTTTTAAAAATTAGCATAAATATTTAACAAATTCTAAGTAATCTTGAAAGGGATTAATACTTGCTATTGAAGAATTTTTTAAAAATTCTTTTAATCTCATTATTCCTGCCCTATATTTATAAGACTAAGACCTCTTCTTTATTAGACTGTAGAAGAGCTAGCATAACCAGAAGAGATGGGGTATGTTTATTGCTTAATGATAAATTAAATTAAATTCTCTTCTTGGGGCAATGATAGGTGCAAAACACGTGATCCAGTATTCACTGATGGTAATGTGTGCCTGTTTTATTTCCCTTTATGTTCTACTTCATTTAAACATTCTTTTTTCTTTTCAACCTTTTTTTTTTAATCTTTTAATCAAAGATCCCTTCTATCAACCCATTGTGTTCTTCTGTGACATGCAGTAACTTTCTTCCTTCAACTTTACAGAAGCTCCTTTATGAACCTTCTCCTTTCTCTTCCTGCTGCTCATCTGAGAGAAGTTCTCCAGGCCAGTCCTGGAAAGTCCCAGGACAAGGGGACCACTTGCAGAAACCAAGTAGGTGCCTGAGGAGGTGGGCAGAGCTGGAAGCCAAGGGCACTGAAAGCACCTTATTTATTTACCCGGTGTTTGCTCCCTAACCTGAGTGTGCTTACCTGGAAAGATGCTCTTGCCAAGGAAGGGGAAACAATTGACACAAACTGTAAGTGTCTGTTATCAAGAGTAATTACAGCATTAGGAGACAAGTGTTAGAAGCAGTAAAAAAAAAAAAAATCAGAAAGCATGACATGGCAACCTTCAACAGCAAAACACTTACTTATTATAAAAGTAATCTAAGTACATCCTGTGTCTTGGAAGCGACTGACTCCAGAATCTCCAGGCTCCTCAGAACTAACACTGAGTTAGGGTGATACCCCTTATGCAACTAAACAGAAGAAAATCGTTTATCTGACAGTTGGTCATGCAAAGCCTATCTGTATAGCCTAATTTAAATGCAATTTATCATTACTTCCTGAATAAAATGTATAAAGCAATTAAATATCTTAACATCAAATTCATGTAATACTGATAGTTTCCTAGCAGCATTTTATGAATACTGCCGAGGGAAGTTTACTTTTTTTTTTTTTATTTTATGGAAACAGTCATAGCAAAAATTTCACCACACTATTAAACAAGAAAGAAGACTTTCTATTGCAAAAAGAGAGAGAGTAAAACTCCATCTAAACTCAGCAGTAAACCACAGGCTGGAGAGTTTTTGCCTTATGTTCTAAAATCTTTATGTCAGGAGGTAGCTTTATAACTTGGGGCAAAGCACCTACGGAATTTAGCTCCTACCCTCCCAAGGGCACTGGAAGGTAGCTGATATCATATGACAACAATACAGCATTATCTTCCTTGTGATTACACTTCAAAGGGATGGCTCCTGGGTCCTTGAGAAAGACATTCCTGAAGTGTTATTCAGGAAAGAAGTCAGGGAAGGATTTATGTACATTTCAAAGTGTCAGAGAAAGATTTTGCAATTACAGATTTTCAGAAGTAAATGTTCTGAGCGAAGGGAGGTCAGGGGCACAGAGTTGAGCCACCTAAGTCTCAGTATTTACAGGGTTTCCTATTCAAAGGGGATAATTCTTGCATTGTTTAAAAGAAGGGTCATCAGAGCAATGCCACCCCTAGAGTGCTGTCTCCTCTTAAAAGTTTTAAAAAGGTCAATGGCAGTGAAATCCCATTTGGAATTCACTGTCTTCAAACTCATTAAAAAGAAGCATGTCTGCTTTTTAAAAGAACTACTTAATCTACTTAAGAACTACTTAATCTCCAAAAATATGCAAAATCCTTTGTTATGATTTTAAAATGCCCCTATGGTGATGATGCTGTTTAGTGCTGAAAAGGATTTAATTGTATTAAATAACTTGGAATAAACTAAATGAATTTTATTTGAATATGTGTTTATTCAGTGGTTCGGGGTATTCCTAAAATAGATGAAATAATTCAATTTGGGTGGGTGAAATTTTTTTATTTCCTCTTTCTCCGGGCTATAGCTACCTCTCAATAAATACTTCAAGTTCCTATTATAGGGAAAGAATAATATTTCATGATTTAATAGATTAAAAAATGAATAAAGCTAATCCTTGCTCATAACTCAAACTAGTAGATTATGCAAGTCACCAAGTCACTCTAATATTAGACAGATTGAAATTGGAACCATAAAATAGTATGAACTGCTGTGGAATTACCAAAAGAGGAAAAATCAAATCTTTTTATTTTTTAATTAATTAATTTTAATTGGATGCTAATTACTTTACAATATTGTGGTGGTTTTTGCCATACATTGACATGAATCAGCCACGGTGTACATGTGTCCCCAGTCCCAAACCCCCCTCCCATCTCCCTCCCCATCCCATCCCTTTGGGTTGCCCCAGTACACCAGCTTTGAGTGCCCTGTTTCATGCATTGAACTTGGACTGGTCATCTACTTCACATGTGGTAATATACATGATTCAAAGCTATCCTCTCAAATCATCCCACCCTCCCCTTCTCCCACAGAGTCCAAAAGTCTGTTATTTGTATGTGTCTCTTATGCTGTCTCGCATGCAGGGTCACCATTGCCATCTTTCTAAATTCCATATATATGCATTAATATACTATATTGGTGTTTTTCTTTCTGACTTACTTCTTTCTGTGTAATAGGCTCCACTTTCACCCACCTCATTAGAACTGATTCAAATGCATTCTTTTTAATAGCTGAGTAATAGTCCATTGTGAACATGTACCACAGCTTTCTTATCCATTCATCTGCTGATGGACATCTAGGTTGCTTTCATGTCCTAGCTATTGTAAACAGTGCTGTGATGAACATTAGGGTACATGTGTCTCTTTCAATTTTAGTTTCTTTGGTGTGTATGCTCAGCAATGGGGTTGCAGGATCCTATGGCAGTTCTATTTCCAGTTTTTTAAGGAATCTCCACACTGTTTTCCATAGTGGCTGTACTAGTTTTCATTCCCACCAACAGTGTAAGTTCAGTTCATTTCAGTCTCTCAGTTGTGTCGGATTCTTTGAGACCCCATGAACCACAGCACACCAGGCCTCCCTGTCCATCACCAACTGCCAGGGTCTACTCAAACTCATGTCCATTGAGTCAGTGATGCCATCCAACCATCTCATCCTCTGTCATCCCCTTCTCCTCCTGCCCTCAATCTTTCCCAGCATCAGGGTCTTATCCGATGAGGTAGGTCTTCACATCAGGTGGCCAAAGTATTGGAGTTTCAGCTTCAACATCAGTCCTTCCAATGAATATTCAGGACTGGCTTCCTTTAGAATGGACTGGATGGATCTCCTTGCAGTCCAAGGGACTCTCCAGAGTCTTCTCCCCAGGCTCAAAAGCATCAATTCTTCGGCGCTCAACTTTCCTTATAGTCCAACTTTTTCATCCATACATGACCACTGGAAAAACCATCGCCTTGACAAGATGGACCTTTGTTGATAAAGTAATGTCTCTGCTTTTTAATATGCTCTCTAGGTTGGTCATAACTTTCCTTCCAAGGAGTAAGCGTCTTTTAATTTCATGGCTCCAATCACCATCTGCAGTGATTTTGGAGCCCAGAAAAATAAAGTCAGCCACTGTTTCCCCTGTTTCCTTCCCCATTATCTGCCATGAAGTGATGGGACCAGATACCAAAATCTGAGTTTTCTGGATGTTGAGCATTGAGCCAGCTTTTCCACTCTCCTCTTTCACTTTCATCAAGAGGCTGTTTAGTTCTTCTTCACTTTCTGCCATAAGGGTGGTGTCATCTGCA